>NC_053041.3:521712227-522015257 GCF_002575655.3 Aegilops tauschii subsp. strangulata
TAAATATGGAATAACACTTTGTCCTTTGAAGATACTATTATTACATATTGTAAATCTGGAAGCAATTTCACATGTGTGGAAAGCTTTGGATCTATCTGAGGTGATTCAACATGCTTTATGTGCGGACAGATCGGGATCGATAGTGTAGGAAGCTATGTTATGCAGCTCTAGTTGGAAGTCTCGAGTTCTAGGGATGCTCGGTTTGCAAGAGTCAATTGATGTCGCTTGTTGGTATATTTGGTGGCAAGGACGTGAATTCGTAAAGGGGGGACCTGTTGCGGCACCCCCTCGGACTGCTTTTGCAGTCGAAATCCTAACTGCAAACTACAGTTCTATGTCTTCGTCTAGCCGACCGCGTGAAATATTATGGGCTAAAACAAAACAGGGACTTTATAAACTCAATGATGATGCTGCTTTCCATGACGACCGGACTTGAGTTGTAGGGGTTGTCCTCCGTAATAGTATTGGTGAAACAGTTACAAGTGTTGCAGCTCCTTTTTTATGTCCTCAATGTGGAATATGCTGAGGCCCTGGCGGTTCAAAAAGGTATTGATCTCATTGAGCACTTGGGATGCACGAATGTGGCTATAGAATCGCTCTCTTTGGAAGTTATTAGTGCATGAAGAGGCGAGTTGGAGGTGTTAGGCCCCTACGCAGCTACCTTGGCGAACTGTTTTACTAGAGCACATATGATTAATGGTATTTCGTTTCATTACTGCTTGAGAGAAGCAAATCAAGTGGTGCATCATTTAGCAAAATAATTTATGATTCTCATACTGAATTTAGTTGGGATGGGGATCCACCCGAATTCCTCCTTATGTAATCCATGATGTAACTTTTGTTGAATCCTAATAAAGCGCCATGAGGCCGAATTTCAAAGAAAAAAAGATGGAAGCAAATTTTAAATTATTCAAAGGTAAAAGAAGTAGGACAATCCAAATTAGTTGTGTCATAAACTCATAATTGAAATGATTAAGGACAACGCTCAGGCGAGTAATCAAATCTAAGCCAAGAATGTCGAAGGGAGAGAATTTGACATCACAAATGACATGGTTTTTAAGATAGGCCTTTTATATTACCGACCTACATATTTCAATATTTTCCATGTGACATTATTAGATCAGCAAAAATAAAATGCAAAAATAGCAAATCTGATTACGCTCTAGATGTTCACATTACATGTGAGACCATATGTGAAATATGCTAACAGAATGATAGATGAATTGAAAAGGCCATTTATTCTAGAAAAAATAATATAAATAATGGATTTGAATTCTTCGTATTTACTGGAAAAGAAGAAAGTAGAAACTCACCTCCAACTGGTGTGGCACAAAAGGAGAGGAACCAAGGGTGATTGAGTGCAATCCTTTCCAACTACATCTGCATATATATATAGATCAACAATGTAGTCAAAGTATAAACTGCAGGTGATGGTACTCCAACTATACATGTACGGTCAAAATCTGTGATCACTTTATTTTATTTTTATTTTGCGAGAAAACTACTATGACTTTATTGAATATATAGGAAAACAAACTACATAAGTTTCCGTGGTAGTATCACCAACTTTTCTAATTATCATACGAACATCCAACATGCTCTCCTTTTAATTGACAGATTATTTGCTTATTGCCAACTTTTTTAACCATGGGAATGTGAATAAAACCATGTTATCTGAATTTAGAATTTTATCCTTACCTTAAAATGAAGATATTACGCCAAAATTTCTACCCAGAATAGCCTAGTGAATATTGTCATCAAAATATTATGCATTGAAGGCATGTGGCAATTGAAAATATCAATTTAGTAGCCCCATGAACGGATGCGGACAATTGGCTCCGGGGTGCGCCATCAACCGAAATTGGTACCGCTATTGATTACTATGCGATTGCAACAATCAAGTCCACTTTTGTAGTGCAGACATGTAACTACTCCTGTGATAATACACTGCATTATTGGACAATAGATGCACATGCAGTTAGTTAATGCACCTAGAATGAATAATAAATGCAGCTAGTTAATGCGCTTTTACATGCACCGGTTACATTACACAATGTAATTTTTCGACAGTCTTTTTGAATTTTTGAACTTTTTTTTGGGTTATAAGAGTGACATTTGTTGGCTGAACTACGACGCAAATACAATGGTTTCCCTCTGATAAAGAGAATGTTCTCTCCTAGTGTACTTTTGTAAGAGAGAAGCTCTTAGGGTAATTGTTACAGTGCTAGCTTGTGAGATAATTGATTTCCATGAAAATTCATAAATTTTTAAACTTAACACTTGGCATGGATATTTGAGAATTCTTTATAAAAAATCATATAATTTTAATTGTGCAAGTCCCTAGTATCATTTATCTTAAGAAAACTTAGATTTTCGTAATCTCAATTCCAAAGAATATTTAAAGAACAATTAGTGATTCTGAATTGAAATTTTTGTTAGATAAGTAACAATTCCAAGGAAATTCATTGTACTAATTCCAAGGAAAAAAGTACTCTTGTTAAAAAAATCAAAGAAAGACACACTCAAATTCCTGGATTTTTCATTGTACTAACACAATGTACCATATATCACATGATCTCATCGGCAATGATATGCATGGTGATGAGATCCCGTGTTCGTTGATATGCATGTACACAAGTTTAACATATTGTAGAAATTTTTAATTATTACTCACATACATGAAGTTATTGACATGCATGTTGGTGGGCCCTTGTAAATTGGCAAGTCACATGCCCACTAGCAATTAGCATTTGACATACTCCCTCTGTTCAAATATATAGGGCCTAATACGTTTTTTGATGTAACCCTTGACCATGTGTTAGAACAATAATATATGACATGCATGTTACAGAAAGCATACCATCAATTTTGTATCTGAAAGGAGTTTCTAATTATATAGTTTTTGTATCATACATCTCATATACTAATAATTTTATCAATGGTTAAAGGCTACCCAAGAAAACTTATCAGGCCCTATGTATCTCTGTGTGTGCGCGCGTGTGTATATGTGTAATACATCTTCAAATACAAGTTGGGGTCTATGCACCCCCTATGAATGCACTTTATTGTTCTGTCTCCAAACTGCACTTTGTTGTTGGGGTCTAAACTTTTTTTTCTTTGTAACTTACCAAAAACTTGCATCTGACACAAAGTCACTAAAAGAGCACTTCAAATCGTTCTTTCTGAATAACATCAGGCATAACACATTATATTAAATTATTATAGAATAACCATTTACATTATTTGAAAAAAATATGAGCCATCATCAGCTTTCTTTCTTACCATTTTTCATTAGATGGTTGTATCTTGTCAAGGTTTTATTTACGAGCTATTTTTTTTAGGAAATACTATTTGGCTAATGTTCTCTGTCAATGTTTTTCCAGCAAACTACCTGAGAACCGTTGGATTTGGAGGCACACATCTTAATGCACATTGCCTGCCACCTCATCATCCAACTGTCATTCACTCTAGACAAAAACCAGTGAATGATGCGACGTTACTCAGCTACTCGCTCCCCTCTTCCCCCATTTCGCTTCTCATTCACACTAAGAGATCAAGAGATAGCAGAGAGAGAGAGAGAGAGAGAGGACCCCGGCGATCTAGAGTCGCGTGGAGGCTTTGTTCCATCCTCCTCATCCATGGTGACAACGGCGAGCTCGAGGCGACGGCGGCAGAGGTAAACCTTCACATATTATCTTTTGTGTGGTATATCTCCTCCCTTTCTTCTCTCAATTTGCTGCCTCTCTCCTCCGGCATGCCCTTCCCTACCATGGCGCCTTCTCTCTCTCTCTCCCTCCCTTCCCATGGCACCCATCCCTGTCCCTCACATGACGCCCATCTCCTTCCCTTCTTCATATGTGCCTCATTACTCTCTATTGTGTTGTCTGCGAGTCAATCCCTCTCTCTTCTTGAACCCTAGAACACAAGCGGGTCCCAAATCCTAATCCCCTCTACTTTTCTAGGTTAATTCGGGTTCAGTTTTGCATATCTACAATAATTAAGTGGTAATCCCTTTCCGTTGTTTCAGGTTGATTGAAATTTAGTTTTGCAAGCCTGCTGCAGTAGTCAATTAAAAAGAAGGTAACACCAATTCATTTTGTGATGTGACATTTTGTGATGATTTTATTGTGTCTATATGGAACTGAAATGCTACCATGTGCTCAATTTTTTTAATGTGAAAGTCATGCTATCTTATAAAGATAGTATACTACATATACCAGTTACTAGGTGTTTGTTTCGATTCATGGTGTCCATGAATGTTTTAGTCTTGTGTTACATTCTGCACATATGAAAAGCTGCAGCAATTTGGTACAAGCAGTACCCTGAATCACATAGTTTGAGTTGTTCCCATTTTTATTGTCTGTATGTATTTCCCTTTTTCCACGCAAGTCCCTGTTTCTCAGTCATTAAGCTTGTACAGCGAGTATGCATGTGACGCCCCCGATTCAATCATACACTAATCATGCACGCAAATGTCTACGATCAAGATCAGGGACTCACGGGAAGATATCACAACACAACTCTACAACATAAATAAGTCATACAAGCATCATAATACAAGCCAGGGGCCTCGAGGGCTCGAATACAAGTGCTCGATCATAGACGAGTCAGCGGAAGCAACAATATCTGAGTACAGACATAAGTTAAACAAGTTTGCCTTAAGAAGGCTAGCACAAACTGGGATACAGATCGAAAGAGGCGTAGGCCTCCTGCCTGGGATCCTCCTAAACTACTCCTGGTCGTCGTCAGCGGGCTGCACGTAGTAGTAGGCTCCTCCGGTGTAGTAGGAGTCGTCGTCGACGGTGGCGTCTGGCTCCTGGGCTCCAGCATCTGGTTGCGACAACCAGGTAGAAAGGAAAGGGGGAAAAGAGGGAGAAAAGCAACCGTGAGTACTCATCCAAAGTACTCGCAAGCAAGGAGCTACACTACATATGAATGGGTATATGTGTAAAGGGGCAATATCGGTGGACTGAACTGCTGAATGCCAGAATAAGAGGGGGATAGCTAGTCCTGTCGAAGACTACGCTTCTGGGAGCCTCAATCTTGCAGCATGTAGAAGAGAGTAGATGGTAAGTTCACCAAGTATCATCGCATAGCATAATCCTACCCGGCGATCCCCTCCTCGTCGCCCTGTTAGAGAGCGATCACCGGGTTATATCTGGCACTTGGAAGGGTGTGTTTTATTATGTATCCAGTTCTAGTTGTCATAAGGTCAAGGTACAACTCTAGGTCATCCTTTTACCGAGGGACACGGCTATTCGAATAGATAAACTTCCCTGCAGGGGTGCACCACATAACCCAACACGCTCGATCCCATTTGGCCGGACACACTTTCCTGGGTCATGCCCGGCCTCGGAAGATCAACACGTCGCAGCCCCACCTAGGCTCAATAGAGAGGTCAGCACACCGGTCTAAACCCTATGCGCGCAGGGGTCTGGGCCCATCGCCCATTGCACACCTGCACGTTGCGTACGCGGCCGGAAGCAGACCTAGCCCCCTTAATACAAGCGCGAGCTTGCGGTCCAATGCGGCGCGCGCCACTCAGTCGCTGACGTCAAAAAGAGCTTCGGCTGATACCACGACGCCGAGTGCCCATAACTGTTCCCGCGTAGTTGGTTAGTGCGTATAGACCAAATGGCCAGACTCACATCAAATACCAAGATCTCGTTAAGCGTGTTAAGTATCCGCGAACGCCGACTAGGGCCAGGCCCACCTCTCTCCTAGGTGGTCTCAACCTGCCCTGTCGCTCCGCCACAAAGTAACAGTCGGGGGCTGTTAGGAACCCAGGCCCACCTCTACCGGGATGGAGCCAGCTATCCTTTCAGCCCCCTCATCAGAATCACTTGCGGGTACTCAACGAGCCGACCCGACTTTAGTCACCACATGTGTCATGTATATAAAGTATATAGTATATACCCGTGATCACCTCCCGAAGTGATCACGGCCCAGTAGTATAGCATGGCAGACGGACAAGAGTGTAGGGCCACTGATGGAACACTAGCATCCTATACTAAGCAGTAGGATAGCAGGTAAGGTTAACAACTGTAGCAACAATGACAGGCTATGCAGCAGAATAGGATTAACCGAAAGCAGTAACATGCTACACTACTCTAATGCAAGCTGTATAGAGAAGAATAGGCGATATCTGGTGATCAAGGGGGGGGGGCTTGCCTGGAAGCTCTGTTGTACCGGGAGAAGGGTCGTCAGTGACGTAGTCGTACTCGGTGGCATCAGCGCCGGTCTCGGGGTCTACCGGAGAAGAAGAGGGGGAAGAAACAATAAATATAATGCAAACATAAGCATGACGGTGCATGACAAGACAATGCGCGGTGCTAGGTGTGCCCTAACGCGGTAGGAGGTGATACGACGAAGGGGGGAAACATCCGGGAACGTATTCCTGGTGTTTCGCGTTTTCGGACAGATGAACCGGAGGGGGATTGTTGCACGTTTGCTATGCTAGGGATATGTGGTGGACGAACGGGCTGCGTATCCGGATTCGTCTCGTCATTCTGAGCAACTTTCATGTACAAAGTTTTCCCATCCGAGTTACGGATTATTTTATATTAATTTTTAAAGTTTTAAATTATTTTCTAGAATTAACAGATTATTTTAATTCGAAATTGCATTTATGACGTCAGCATGACATCAGCAGTCAACTCTGACCGTTGACTGGTCAAACTGACACGTGGGTCCTACTGGTCATAGACTCGAGTTAGCTAACCCGGGTTAATTAGTTTGGTTAAATAGTTAATCAACTTAATTAATTCACTAATTGATTGATTAATTAATTATTAATTTTACTAATTTTTTCATTTTTGTTTTTTTAACGTTCTGGGAAGTGGGCCCCGTTTGGCAGTGGCCCGAGGGGCTTGCGGGTGCTGGTTACGGGCGCAGCCGCAGCCCGCCCGTTAGCGATGCGAGGCCAGGGGTCGTCGGCTGTGGGGGCGGGATGGCGTGCGCCGCGGGATGGCTGGAGCACTGCGGTGGCGCCTCCGCAAGGAACAGGTGCGGGCGTCGTCATGGCGGCGAGCGCTAGCAGCAGGAGACCGAGACGCTGGGGAGGCGCGCCGGGAGGGGGCGGGCGACGGGTGCTAGACGCGAGCGCCAGGCGGGGCTTGGCCGACGCGAGCGGCCGGGGTCGGGAAACGGTGCGTGGAGGCGGGGCGTGCGCGCATCGGGCGCGGTCGGGGCGTGGCAACCGCGGGACGCGACGCGGGAAGCACGGCGACGGAGGGGAAGAGGAGGAGGGGGAAATGCCCGGGACCTCACCGGGGTTTGCTGGGTCAAGGGCAGCGGTGCTCGAGGTGGGGGGACGGGGACGACGTGGGCGGCGTGGAGGCAGACCGGTGGGGAGGAGGAAGCAGGTCGTCGAGGGAGCTCCGACGTCGTGGCCTCCGGCGAGGTCCAAGCGGCGGCGGCGGTGGGGCTCCAGGGACGATGGGCGACGCGGTCGACGGGTCGATGGAGTCGGGGCGCCGTTGCCCCGATCTGGATCAAGGGGGAAACAGAGGGAGTGGGGATCGTGGGGGTGGGGAGTTAGGGTTTCGGGGGGCTAGCGGGGATATAGGCCAGGGGTAGTGGGCTGGCCGGCTGGCTGACTAGCTCGGCTGGTTGGCCTAGTGGGGGGGCTCCCTTTTTCTTGTTTTTTTGTTTTGTCTTTATTTATTTACTTATTTTCCTTTTACTGTTTTACTTTTAGTCTCATCTTATTTAAGTTTTATATAAAAAAACATAAAAGTTGTACCAAAATCAGTATTACTAATTATACCTTTGTTACAAAAGTTTAAACCCCTAAATAAAATACTTTAACATTTTATAATTAATAAAAGGCATTTATTATATTGGTTATGTTGCTGTTTCATTCACATTTAAGCATCTAAACATTTTATAAAAGTGTGGTTTCTTTACCATAATTACCTATGCATTATTTGGCTCACTCCGAACATTTTAGTTTAAATATTTGAAAACTTTTATTGTTTGCTTGATTTTGAATTCGAACCAGTTTTGAACTAACATGAGATTATCAACACTAACCGAGGTGATGTGCCATCATTTCCAGAGGGTTACTATAGCTTAATTATCCGGGCGTCACAATTCTCCTCCACTACAAGAAATCTCGTCCCGAGATTTAAGAGGGGAGGTAAGGGGGAAGGGATTTGGTTGCGAAATTCTAACGAGTCTTCTCGGTCTTAGTTTCTCTTCTCGAAGAGGTCGATCCATTACATTGACGTCTTCATTTCTCTGCTTCGGGTCATCATAATGAAGTCGGCATCCTTTCTTCGGGAACTCCATCGTACTTACGAAAGAATAAAGGGTGGGCATTCCTGGAGAACAGACCTCTGCAAAGTCGACTATATGGTCGATAACATCGAGGAAGGTGGCAGAAGTAACTCTCGAATTTAAACTTAAGAAAATATCGAGAGCAAAGTGAGGAGGTATCACGGGAAGTTTCGAGCGGGCAGGCAATCGTTCGATGCCTGAAACAGGGCGTGAAAAGGGGTTCAAAGAAATGGGAATAAGTATTGTGTCTGATACCAGAATTGATGACCTCTCGGAAGGTGGTCGTGAATTATATATGAGGCCACGCGCGAGGAACAACCTTGGGAACACGGGGTGCATAGGAGAGTCAGGTTTCGATCCTGTGGAACTGTGGGTTACGGACCCACCATGTGGGTTAAAAGTAGGAAGGGTGGTGACATCTTGCACGATCATCTAAGCAAAGCATGTCAGAGGATAGTCTATCGGTTATGTCGGCAACAACATCGGTACCAAGGGCGAGGGACGAAGACACTACAGGAATCAGCTATTTTGCCGTCTGCCATGGCGGACGGCAAAGGCATGAATGGCGGACGGCAAAGGCCTTTGCCGTCAGCCGCGGACGGCAAAAGGCTCCGGCAAAGTAGGCTACGGTAAACAGCTACTTTGCCGTCTGCTTCCTGACGGCTGACGGCAAAGGCCCTTTGCCGTCTGCCGCGGACGGCAAAGAGGGCGGACGGCAATAATTGTGCTCTCAGTCCGTTAAGTGGCTAACGGCAGGCCTTTGCCGTCTGCCAGCGGACGGCAAACTTTCTAGTGCCTTTGCTGTCTGCCAGCGGACGGCAAACTTTCTACTGTCTTTGTCGTCCGCCGTATGATGTCATCTACACGTCACTACATGGCAGGCCTTTGCCGTCCGCCGCTGACGGCAAACTCGTTTACTCTTTGCCGTCTGCCACTGTAGGCAAACTGACCAAATGGGTCAGCTCCCAGGAAGCACAGCTGGATGCCACGTGTCTGCTTTGCTGTCCGCGGCAGACGGCAAAGAGCCCGTTGCCGTCGGTGGCAGACGGCAAAGAGCCTGCATATTGGCTCTTTTTTCTGTTTTTTATTAAATCCAACAATTTTCACAGCAAATATATATGACATATATAGATATATTTCACAGGCATTCATATCACAAAATTCCATCCATAAACAAAGTTCCTTCATACATAAACAAAGTTCCATCCATAAACAAAGTTCCTTCATACATAAACAAAGTTCCATTCATATCACAAAGAGCCTTCATACATAAACAAAGTTCCATCCATACATAAACAAGAAGACTAGAACAAGAAGAGTAGCTTCCATGAAGTGAATGAAATCTGCAAAATGGCAAAATAAGAAAGTTAGAAATAGGTGACTAGAACAAGAAGAGTAGAACAAGAAGAAGACTAGAACAAGAAGAGTAGAACAAGAAGAAGACTAGAACAAGAAGAGTATGTCATTTATGAGCTAACTTACGTGAAATGGATCATATATGAGCTAACTAAGTTGAAATGGGTCGTTTATGAGCTAGCTAAGGTGAAATGGATCATTTATGAGCTAACTTAGTTGAAATGGGTTGTTTATGAGCTAACTAAGGTCAAATGGATCGTTTTTGAGGTAACTAAGGTGAAATGGATCGTTTTTTAGCTAACTTAGGTGAAATGGATCATTTATGAGCTAACTTAGTTGAAATGGATCGTTTTTGAGCTAACTTAGGTGAAATGGATCATTTATGAGCTAATTTAGTTGAAATGGATCTTTTTGAGCTAACTTAGGTGAAATGGATCATTTAAGAGCTAATTTAGGTGAAATGGATCGTTTTTTAGCTAACTTGGTGAAATGGATCGTTTATGAGCTAAATTAGTTGAAATGGATCATTTATGAGATAACCTAGGTAAGATGGGTCATTTTGAAGTTAACCTAGTTGAAATGGGTCATTTTAAAGCTAACGTAGGTAAAATGGATCATTTAGGAGCTAATCTAGGTAAAATGGGTCATTTTTGAGCTAACTTGGATGAACTGGATCATTTATAAGCTAACCTAGGTAAAATGGGTCATTTTAGAGCTAACTTAGGTAAAATGGATCGTCTATGAGCTAACTAAGCTAATTATGCAATTTTTGACATAAGTAAGCTAAGTACAGATCGTTTTAGAGCTAACTTAGGTAAAATGGATGGTTTTGGAGGTCAGTAAGCTTATTAAGTCATTTTGGAGGAGAAGAAGCTAAGTCTAGGTCATTATGGTAAGCATTGGAGGAAATAAAGCTAAGTCTAGGTCTTTATGCATGTGTTAAGCAAAACACTAGATAAACTTACCAAGATCCAGGAGGTGTAGGAGCGGGCTGGCTCGTGTCGGTAGCTGGAGAAGGATCGTGCGATGCTTGTCTGGAGTTACGCTGCACCAAACATCATTTCCAATGTCTTGTTAGCATGATGACACTCAAATGTTAAGACTAGCAAGTAATGTCCATTCAAATAAAACTCACCGTGGTCCCAGGAGCAATCACTGGCATCGGCGGAGCGGTCTGGCCTGTCTTCTCGCACACAGACTGCACATTTGGTTTTGACGACTCAGTCATACTAGTTAGTAATGAGACAAACACTACATGAATGTTTTGGCTAATCTGCAGAAGAAACTTACCACAAGGAGCTCGTACATGGCCCTTGCCTGCATGTCATTCCGTGCCCTCTCCTCCTCCATCATCTTTGTCGTCCTCTCCTCCAACTCCCGCTGCCTCTCCGCCACCTCCGCCAGAAGTTTCTCCGTTCTATCTCTCTCACTCTATATAGCAGCCTGCAACACCACTCACATGACCATTTGTAATCATTGATGGAAGCGCACCCAATGTAATGGAGAAAGATAATTGAGTACGTATCACTAACCTTGATGGCGAGTTGCACTGGCCATTCACGAGGCCTTTTCTCAGGAGCGGAGCTCGACTGACGCGCCTTGATCTCCGGGAGAGTGCTAGGACAACGGATAAGTCCATCTCCAATGGCTATGGAGCCATGGGACCTCCCGCCACCAGATATCATCACCAGCTCTGGATCAATGGGACCCTGGCTCGGGTTAAAGTCCTCCCCTTTCCTCGCCTTCCCCTCATCTCTATATCTCACGAGCTTGTTGTGGGAGGAGATGTTGGTGAAGTTGTTTGCATCATCGAGGTCAGACTGAGAGAAAGCCTTGACTTTCTTGAAAGAGGCAGTGTGGGCCATGGCATACAGGTCGTACACCTCTGGCACCTTATCCACCTTATTGTGGCATGCCTGAAAGAGAGAAACAATGAAAATTAGTAATCAAAGGGCTCAAGCTAGCATGATGAATGAATTGCATGAATCATGAAGCAAACCACATACCCAGTTGCGCCCGAACTGATATAAGTTGGAGCTGCCTTGATGGTGTGGCACACCTTCCATTTGGGCACGTTTGTCCTTGGCCTCGTTGTGGAGGGCTAGCCATTCTTTTGAGCACCACTCATCGACCAACACCTCCCAACAATCCATCCGATCCGCACACCATCTCGGAGGCACCTAAGTTAGCAAATAGAAACTTG
Organism: Aegilops tauschii subsp. strangulata; assembly: GCF_002575655.3. Taxonomy (NCBI): domain Eukaryota; kingdom Viridiplantae; phylum Streptophyta; class Magnoliopsida; order Poales; family Poaceae; genus Aegilops; species Aegilops tauschii. The sequence goes on from NC_053041.3 coordinate 521,724,067, forward strand.
AGCGCTACGGCTAAGAATTACTAAATGAAGGAACTTAAGTAGAAGGCCTTAAGAATTACCTTCATGTACTGCTCCTTACTCAGGAACTTATCGCGGCACGCCGGCTTGGTCTTCTTGATACCACGCAAGGCGTAGTAGTCTCGAACAGCCTGCACCCGAGCCTCGTACCGTAAGTTCTGGAGTAGGCGCTTGCAGACGTTCTCGATAACATGTGCCGCGTTCTCCTCGTATCCCTCCTCACACCTGTAGAATGTCTGCAATCAAATGAGACAATATTGATTAGTACAATTAATAACTAGCTAGTTGAAGATTTTTAAATGTGTAAAGGAGAAATTACCCAGAACTTTCTGATCACCATGTCTGCCCTCGTGTCGCACACGACACCGTCGATAATCTCATCCGGCGGGGCCGGGGCAGCCACGTAGTGCTCCCAGCTCAATCCATACTCTGGAAGCCGACCCTCACCAGGCAACGTGACAAACCCCGGGAAGTTTTGCCGGCAAAGAACTCCAAGGACGGAGTTGGGCCGGCGGACACTATGATGGTGGTCCCAACCCCTGCAGCACGACAAGGCCAACACATTAGTTATTTGAAGAAACGTGAATGCACAAGGTACAAAAATATTAAATGCACTTACATACCTCTCCCCATCAGGGAAAATCAACCACCTCTGCTCGCGGGTCGCCGGCACGGACGGGAGCCGTGTAGCACCACGCTGGTAGACGGTGCCCCCCTCCTCCTCAAGATCAGTTGGCTCCCCGCCATCATCAGCATGGCCACTCGGCTCCTCGGGCTGATCCGGCCAGGTACCCCATCCGGACGTGTGCTCCTCCGGGGTCTTGTGGGCCGAAGGCCAGTCGACCCGAGGCTCGTGGGCCCAAGACCCGTGGACCGGAGGCTCGTGGACCGGAGTCCGTGTAGCCTCCTCCTCGGACGAGTCCACCCTAGCAGTCACGTGCTCGGGTGAAACAGCTAGGGTGGCGGCGAGGAAGGCGCCGTAGCAGTCACCCTACCTCCTCTCCCACGACCACGTGCCCCACCTCCTCTCTTCCTACCTCGTCCCCTGCTGGGCACCGCGGTCGACGAAGGAGGGCCCGGCGGTGTGGCCATACTGTCCAGCAACGCTCGGCGGAGAGGTGCGTCTGGAATGGAAGACCTCAGACCACGCGCCGACGAAGAAGGGGCCTTGGCGCGCTCCCGACCAGCGCCCACCATCTTTCAACACCTGCCATGACAAACAGTAAACGAAATTAGTACAACATAAAAAAAGACCGACATGAATAATAATATGTGTATCACTTAAGTGTATCATCATCAAGTACAACATAAAAAAATTTAATACCTGACACTACTAATAATCTCGATCAGTATCATCAATAAATGCATAATCATCATCATCACTATAATCAATGACGGGCTCATAGGGTTCAGTGGCATCAACATGTGGAAGGCCACCTTGACGTAATCGGTCAAGCAATGACAGGTCATCCGCAGTAGTAACCTCTTCTTGTCCCGGCTCTTCTTGTTCCTCCTCTGGGGTGATGTCGGATTCACTGTCGCTGTCTACTTCAATGTTTTGGGGTGAAGTATAGCGGTTCTTGAAACGCTTTTTGGAAAGACGTGTCTCTTGGAAGAATTCTCCTTCATATGTGTCTGGGTTAATGTGAGGTTCATAATCCTCTTCCTTTGGGGGAGATAGTCTAGCACGTGGCGGCACTTCATAAACGACATCCCAACCTTTCAGATTTGGATTAGTTTGGCAGGCCCATGGTAGATAGAATACTTGGGTCGCCTGTTGAGCCGTAATATAGACATCAGGAACATCTAAATGGGTGCTTTGGTTGATTTCAACTTGCCCTATATGTTCATGAGTCCTTCTAGTCTCCTTCGGCTGAAACCAATAACATTTGAAGACTACGACATTCGGTGGGTTTTCACCATAGAATAGAAGTTCATAAATTGCTTCAACTCTCCCATAATACTCGGTACCTCCTTCGCCGATAGCAGATACACAACAATTTGTAGACTTTCGGTCGGCCATAGATAGCTCTTTGCCATAGGTACGAAAGCGATACCCGTTGATGTCGTATTTGTCAAATGAACGGACCTTATAGTCAAAACCATTAGCGACTTGTCTCAATTCGGCGTCCATAGACTCTGAATTAGCCTACAAGTTTAATATGAAAGGATTGTTGCATTACACACAAATTAGCGAATGAAACCGGGATAGCCGCCTACAAATTAGCCTACAAGTCTAATAGAAATTACCGTTTGTTTGAACCAAGAGATGAAACCGGGATAGCCGCCTCCTTGCTTTGCGAGAAGCTCATACTCTTCGACAGAATCCTTTTGGATCACCGCTCCATACGAGAATAAGGCGACGTATCGACTGTATGAAATATCCAGCAATAAGAGCAGTTCAAAGGAAATAGAAGTTGCGAAACTATGTACCGAGAACTTACTCGATGTACGGCCGCACTTCTATCAGGTTGTTGAAGATATACAACGAAATGGTCCGCCATTGTTCGTTATCCAAAGATACTGGATTTGAAACACTGGCTGGTGCGAGATTCCCTTGGAATAGGCTGAGGTTGGACCCACCCTTTTTAGGGTCGTCAGCATTGTACCGAGGCTTCGGATTATGCAAATGACGATTTTTGGCTTCGTAGTGTGCTGTCACGAAGTTTGCCGCCTCCTAAGTGATGAATGCCTCAGCCATCGATGCTTCAATTTTACGTTTATTTTTACATTTTTGTCGAAGCGTCTTATGCATCCTCTCAGTTGGGTAGCACCAACAATTTTGCACGGGCCCCCCCAATCTTGCCTCGGTCGGGAGATGCAAAATCAAATGTTGCATTGGATTAAAGAAGCCCGGTGGAAAGATCTTCTCTAACTTGCAGAGCAACTCCGGCGCCAACACTTCCATTTCTTCTAGCACGCCAGGCGATAGTTCTTTCGCACAAAGAACACGGAAGAAATAGCTGAGTTCTGCCAGTACTAGCCATTCATCCTCAGGGATGAAGCCACGCAACATCACCGGCATTACCCGGATAGTTGGGCCCTGGAATTATCAACGTCAGGAAAATGTTCTTTCTTTGCATAATCTGTCCGGGGGGGGGGGGGAGATTGAGTGGAAAGACAAATACGGGCCAACAACTGTATTGGGCTGCCGTCATACCAAACACACTGAACCCATCCGTGCTGATGCCGACTCGAGGATGCCTCCGATCTGCCGCTTTGTCACCATGTAATTCATCAAACTTTTTCCACGCAACACCATCCGATGTGTGTACAATCATCAGATTCCCATCTGCATCTAGTTCGGTTCTTTTGCCCGTTTTGTGCCATGTCATCTGTCTGGCCGTCTCTTCGACCATGAAAAGACGTTGAAGTTTTGGTACGATTGGCATATACCGAAGAACACTAACGGGGATTTTGGTCTGTGTCTTCTCACCCATACCGTTGTCTACCACAACATACCTGGAAGACTTGCAAATGGGACAATAGTTCAAGTCCGCATAGTCAAGCCTAAACAAGACACATCCTTTCTCACAGGCATGTATCTTATCATAGGGCATCTTCAGTGCACGGAGGATTTTGTCCGACTGGTACAGGTTTGCAGGCATTACATGGCCTTTGGGTAGAAAGCGTCCAAATACTGTCATCATTGCATCGTAGCATTCTCTGCCCAAGTTGAACTGAGCCGTCAGAGCCATTACTTGTCGAAAATTGAAAAATATATGACCTAACTAATAATATATGATGTTTTTCATAACAAAATCGAAAAATATATGACCTAACTAATAATTCACAAATATATGACCCCGTCGGCTTCTGGAAGGCCAAAGAACACCTTTTCGGGAGGTGTCGGGGGTCGGGGTGTCGTGTCGGTGTCGGGGTGCCGTGTCGGGGTCGGGGTCGGGGTCTTGGGGTCGGGGTGTCGGGTCGGGGTGCCGGGTCGGGGTCGGGGTGCCGTGTCGGTGTCGGGGTCGGGGTGTCGGGTCAGGCTCGGGGTCGGGGTGTCGGGGTCGGGGTCGAGGTCGGGGTCTCGGGGTCGGGGTGTCGGGTCGGGGAGCCGGGTCGGGGTCGGGGTGCCGTGTCGGTGTCGGGGTCGGGGTGTCGGGTCAGGCTCGGGGTCGGGGTCTCGGGGTCGGGGTGTCGGGTCGGGGTTGGGGTGTCGGGTCAGGCTCGGGGTCGGGGTCTCGGGGTCGGGGTGTCGGGTCGGGGTGCCGGGTCGGGGTCGGGGTGCCGGGTCGGTGTCGGGGTAAGGGTGGGTGTGGTGTCAGAGTGTCGGTGTCGGGGTGTCGTGTCGGTGTCGGGGTCGGGGTCTCGGGGTCGGGGTGTCGGGTCGGGGTGCCGGGTCGGGGTCGGGGTGCCGTGTCGGTGTCGGGGTCGGGGTGTCGGGTCAGGCTTGGGGTCGGGGTGTCGGGGTCGGGGTCGGGGTGTCGGGGTCGGGGTCTAGGGGTGTCGGGTCGGGGTGTCGGGGTCGGGGTCTAGGGGTGTCGGGTCGGGGTGTCGGGTCGGGTGCCGGGTCGGGGTCTCGGGGTCTCGGGGTCGGGGTGTCGTGTCGGTGTCGGGGTCGGGGTGTCGGGTCAGGCTCGGGGTCGGGGTGTCGGGGTCGGGGTCGGGGTCGGGGTCTAGGGGTCGGGGTGTCGTGTCGGGGTGCCGGGTCGGGGTGCCGTGTCGGGTCGGGGTTTTTTCCTCTTTTTTCCTTTTCTTCTTCTTCCTCTTCTTCCTTTTCTTCCTTTTTTTCCTTCTTCTTCTTCTTCTTCTTCTTCTTCTTCTTCTTCTTCTTCTTCTTCTTCTTCTTCTTCTTCCTCCTTTCCTTTTTCCTCTTCTTCTTCTCCTCCTCTCCTCTTTTTTCTTCTTCTTCTTCCTCTTCTTCTTTTTTCTTCTCCTCCTCCTCTTCTTCTTCTTCCTTTCCTTTTTCCTCTTCTTCTTCTCCTCCTCTCCTCTTTTTCTCTTCTTCTTCTTCTTCTTCTTCTTCTTTCCTCAAACTAAACTAAACCTAAAACTAAACCTAAATCTAAAACTAAAACTAAAACTAAATCTAAACTAAACATAAACATAACACTAATAAAACAGAAAAAAGGAAAAAACTAAATCTAAACCTAAAACTAAACTAAAACTAAACCTAAAACTAAAACTAAAACTAAACTAAACATAAACCTAAAACTAAAAAAACAGAAAAAAGGAAAAAAAGAGGAGGTAGAGCTCACCTGGGGCAGGGCCGGTGGAGGAGGTGGCCGGTGGAGGAGGGGGGCGGGGCGGTGGAGGAGGTGGACGGTGGAGGAGGGGTGCGGGGCGGCCTGGGGCGGCGGCGCCGGGCTCGGGGCGGTGGGGCGCGGGGGGGCCGGGGCGGTGGGGCGCGGGGGGGCCGGGGCGGTGGGGCGGCGGGGGGCCGGGGCGGTGGGGCGCGGGGGGGCCGGGGCGCCGGGGGCGACGGTTGGTGGGGCGACGGCGCCGGGCGGCAGTGGCGACGGGGCGGGGGGCCGGTGGGGCGGCGGGGTGGTGGGGCGACCGGGCGGCGGCGAGTGGTGGGGGCGGCGGCGCGCGGCGGGCGGCGGCGGCGGCGGTGGGGTGGGATGTGGTGGCGGGGCGCGTCGGCGAGGAGAGAGAGGGAGAGAAGAGAGAGTAACGGGCGGGGGGGTACGGGCCGTTAGGTAGTCTCCTCTTTGCCGTCCGCCACTCTTTGCCGTCCGCCCTTTTGCCTCTTTGCCGTCTACTGGCAGACGGCAAAGAGGTGGGGCGTTAAGTTTTTTCCAAACGGGCGGGGTGTGGGGGCCACCTCTCTCTTTGTCGTCTGCCAGCGGACGGCAAAGATTCTTTGCCGTCTGCTGGCAGACGGCAAAGAGCTCGCCGATGGCAAAGAGCTTCTTTGCCGTCTGCCATTTCTTTGCCGTCTGCTTTTGGGTAGGTGATGGCAAAGAGCTTCTTTGCCGTCAGCTAGCAGACGGCAAAGAGCTGGCAGATGGCAAATTAGCTGATTCTAGTAGTGAGAGAACCATTTTTCTGCTCGTTGAACGAGGCGGGCCATTAGGCAAAGTTCTCGTCCATCGGCGGTTACCGGAATGTCATCAACAGTAGAAACAGGGTCTTACTGACAGAGTTGTACACCGAGGTGTTCACATAAGCAGGGAAATAATACTGCTTAGATCATAATGATCTCCAGAAAGGTTAAAGAAAGCAATGGAAAGGAAAAGGTGTTTATCAGATTAACAGAACAATGGAAAGGAAAATGTGTTTAAACACATATTTCACGGGTATATCCTTCCCAAGGGTAAGCAGAGCATGATATCCATGATTGGATTGAAGTAGAAAACCCTTTAGGTAAGGGGAGAGAAATTTCATGACATCACCCATACAACGGTGTTTGGATAATGGACAAAGAAAATTTAGCATTGTTCTTCAAATGCTCTTATTGAAAATCGGAGTACCACATACATGTTTCGAGATAGCATTGACATGGTCTTCAAGCAAAGATGAGACTTTGGATACAGGAAGGATCCATCGGGAAAAACTTGTAGAATAAGTCTTACAATTTTCTCATGGAAGAATGGATAACCTTGCTAATAAGGAAACTATAACAACGGGTCATCCGCCAGGTGTGCTGGGTATCATCACCTTACTGGGTCATAAAAGACCAGTGTTATAACTCTTGGAAAAATGTTCCAACCATCATATATGACCGAGATTCAGATATGATCGGTGTTTGGATACCTCAGACTCAGGATGCCTGAGAAGAAAAGGTGCAAAACAAATTGACGAGACGACATTGTAAGATTCTCGGGAAATGAACTATGGAAGCGAGTTCCGAACAAGGGTTCATCATTAAATCAAGGGGAGGTGAGGAGGTGACTGATTGACTCAGCGACAATCCATTGAGATTTCCAAAAGATGGATTTCCACAACTATGTGAACAAGGAGATAACATTAGCTAGATCGAATGACTTAATGATGTATGCTCGAGGAAAACATACACAGTTAAACATTGGTTGAAATGTGCGCCCGAAACATGGGCTAGGTAGCACGATCAATGTTCGAATGATGATTCATTAAGCCATAGACGTAGAATGAAACTATAGACCAAAAACTTCAAAGCAATAGGGTTGCTAGAAGTTTAGAATTTACACATCACAGACCATTTGTCGGTATTTCGTTTAGAAACAACACGGGGACCAAGAAAGAATGGTGATGGTGAGAAGTATCACTGTACCAAGAATTCTTAAGAGGTGGAGTAATGCTCACGACATTCTTGACATCAAATATGGTAATACTCCAAGGTAAAGAAGAACTAAGGCTGGATAGCAAGGATCTCAAGGTACAACACAAAACACGAACAAGTTTGTGTTGAACGGAAGGCAATAAAGTGGTCAATGATAACACAAATCATCGGGGGCAAGGATGGTATTTCTCATCATGAATTCAAGTGCTATCCTGGAAGAGCTCAAAATGCCGATGATGATCACGACACATTTGTCGATAGATTTCATGAAGATGTAATCGATTGGCGATGACATCAAGTCAAAGGAATGATGAAGCGGAAGGATATTGGAACCACGGGTATGACACAAATTCGAAATCAAGCTTGCTGTTCAAGGTGAAATGGTATTATGGGGAAGATCGACGTAAGCTTTGCTCGCCGTCGAAAGTTGTGCTCCGGGAAGAAGGACCGGGTGGCACAGTTTAAAATTTAGCACGATAATGATATAGCCAATCAGGCTAGGAATGACGTGTTTGGGTACAAACTCGTAAGTAAAGAAGATTACTAAAGTTGTTGAACTGTAGTGCGGACTCGGTTCAGTTATCGGTGTCTTTGAGTGTTTAATAACTGAGAGCCCGTGAAAAATTGGAATCAGTGAGAATGTAGTACTTGATGAAGAACTCATAAGAAGTTATGATGTTTTGTGTTTATCTCGAGATACCAGGGGGTAATACTCGACGATAGATTAAAGTAAAGGTTGGACAGGTGCAATGATCTGCAGAGGACAAGTGGTTTAACTTGTCTGAGAAATTGAATCAAGGGGAACAGTATGGTCAGAACCACATTTGTAAATGATCAAACCACGGATACAAGAACTTATAACAAGGGGGTAACTATTTTACGAGAAGCTTCCATGATAAGATTTACATCGTGTCCATGGGCATGAACACAAAGTTCAAGGTCGACTCCCACTTCTTTAATGCATAACCTTTCATTCACTTCTCGCCTTCAACGAAGTTGTGTGTTGAAATTTTATCTGACATAACACCAGTAGAGTATGACCCGTAGTAGTTTCCGGGTTCACACAGATTAGAGAAGGCATATGTCCAACCCATCGGGGCCTCTTAGGAACATATATAACAAACTTCGAGAGTAATTATCACTAGCTCGAAAGCAGAGCATGGTTGAGAAAGTAGAGGACACCATTTTACAAAGACATTATGTATCCTAGGAAAAGCTCACAAGGTTATTGAATATGAAGGACATTAACGGATAAAATCCAACAAAGGATCTGGTGGTCCACAAAAGGATCTGATGTGAGTATCGACACACAACCAAAGGAAGAATCAATGCAAAGACATTGGATTATAGAAACAACTGAATAACTTAGAGCTCAATTGTAAAGGAATTATGATTTACAAAGCGAAGGATCAGAAGCAGACGCTCTGATCAAGGATGGATAAGTTCAATAGACTTAGGGGCACAATCGACGACAATTTGATTGGCGAGAACCAGCTCATGTTTAAAATGACATCTGAGTCGGAAGGATGAATTCTAGGATCTGTTTGAGGATTGCGAGCATTCGCAACAATTGAATTAACGGACTCAAAATGATAATGACAATGGATGTCAACAAGATTACTAGACTTAAGATTAATCATAATGCAAGTAAGCAAGAATTTCAAGAGCAAAAAGGCTCCTGAGGATTTTCGGAAGATCGAATGGTATTTTGAACACTTTTGTGAAATACTTGAATCAACTTGGAATGAGCGGATACTCGGTAAGTGCAAGAATTATCTATAGGGGTATTCAGGTGACAAAGAACAGCAAGGTAGTAAGCTCAAAGGATTCTCGGAACAACAGAGAGAATTTCGGGGTATTTTGTAATAACAAGATCAACTGGGAAACATTGTATGAATGGCGAGTATACGTGGTTATCCATAGGAGTTTATCGATGAAAGGGAATTGCAAAAGCGATGAACACAAGTTCTCGGGTTATCAGCGAAGAGTATCTTCAGGGTCTTCACGTGCAGCAGACGATCATCAGTAATAAGGGGCTCTCCGGGTGAAAGTGATAACGAGATCCTAATGTTAGATTTAGCAAAATTCACTTAACCCGAATAGAAGAGAGATCAGAGTCCCAGAGTATAGACAAGGAGTAACAGATCCTAATACCACCCAATGGCGACGTGGGCCCGTAAGCCACACAGCCATGTTAGTAAAAGTTTTTCAATGACTAGACTCGACTTCCGCCAAGGAGTTGGAAAGGGGATTCCTACAGGCAGTCGGCTCTGATACCAACTTGTGACGCTCCCGATTCAATCGTACACTAATCATGCACGCAAATGTGTACGATCAAGATCAGGGACTCACGGGAAGATATCACAACACAACTCTACAACATAAATAAGTCATACAAGCATCATAATACAAGCCAGGGGCCTCGAGGGCTCGAATACAAGTGCTCGATCATAGACGAGTCAGCGGAAGCAACAATATCTGAGTACAGACATAAGTTAAACAAGTTTGCCTTAAGAAGGCTAGCACAAACTGGGATACAGATCGAAAGAGGCGCAGGCCTCCTGCCTGGGATCCTCCTAAACTACTCCTGGTCGTCGTCAGCGGGCTTCACGTAGTAGTAGGCTCCTCCGGTGTAGTAGGAGTCGTCGTCGACGATGGCGTCTGGCTCCTGGGCTCCAGCATCTGGTTGCGACAACCAGGTAGAAAGGAAAGGGGGAAAAGAGGGAGAAAAGCAACCGTGAGTACTCATCCAAAGTACTCGCAAGCAAGGAGCTACACTACATATGCATGGGTATATGTGTAAAGGGGCAATATCGGTGGACTGAACTGCTGAATGCCAGAATAAGAGGGGGATAGCTAGTCCTGTCGAAGACTACGCTTCTGGGAGCCTCCATCTTGCAGCATGTAGAAGAGAGTAGATGGTAAGTTCACTAAGTATCATCGCATAGCATAATACTACCCGGCGATCCCCTCCTCGTTGCCCTGTTAGAGAGCGATCACCGGGTTATATCTGGCACTTGGAAGGGTGTGTTTTATTAACTATCCAGTTCTAGTTGTCATAAGGTCAAGGTACAACTCCGGGTCGTCCTTTTACCGAGGGACACGGCTATTCGAATAGATAAACTTCCCTGCAGGGGTGCACCACATAACCCAACACGCTCGATCCCATTTGGCCGGACACACTTTCCTGGGTCATGGCCGGCCTCGGAAGATCAACACGTCGCAGCCCCACCTAGGCTCAATAGAGAGGTCAGCACGCCGGTCTAAACCCTATGCGCGCAGGGGTCTGGGCCCATCGCCCATTGCACACCTGCATGTTGCGTACGCGGCCGGAAGCAGACCTAGCCCCCTTAATACAAGCGCGAGCTTACAGTCCAATGCGGCGCGCGCCACTCAGTCGCTGACGTCAAAAAGAGCTTCGGCTGATACCACGACGCCGAGTGCCCATAACTGTTCCCGCGTAGTTGGTTAGTGCGTATAGACCAAATGGCCAGACTCAGATCAAATACCAAGATCTCGTTAAGTGTGATAAGTATCCGCGAACGCCGACCAGGGCCAGGCCCACCTCTCTCCTAGGTGGTCTCAATCTGCCCTGTCGCTCCGCCACAAAGTAACAGTCGGGGGCCGTCAGGAACCCAGGCCCACCTCTACCGGGATGGAGCCACCTGTCCTTTCAGCCCCCTCATCAGAATCACTTGCGGGTACTCAACGAGCTGACCCGACTTTAGTCACCACATGTGTCATGTATATAAAGTATATAGTATATACCCGTGATCACCTCCCGAAGTGATCAAGGCCCAGTAGTATAGCATGGCAGACGGACAAGAGTGTAGGGCCACTGATGGAACACTAGCATCCTATACTAAGCAGTAGGATAGCAGGTAAGGTTAACAACTGTAGCAACAATGACAGGCTATGCAGCAGAATAGGATTAACCGAAAGCAGTAACATGCTACACTACTCTAATGCAAGCTGTATAGAGAAGAATAGGCGATATCTGGTGATCAAGGAGGGGCTTGCCTGGAAGCTCTGTTGTACCGGGAGAAGGGTCGTCAGTGACGTAGTCGTACTCGGTGGCATCAGCGCCGGTCTCGGGGTCTACCGGAGAAGAAGAGGGGGAAGAAACAATAAATATAATGCAAACATAAGCATGACGGTGCATGACAAGACAATGCGCGGTGCTAGGTGTGCCCTAACGCGGTAGGAGGTGATACCGACGAAGGGGGGGAAACATCCGGGAAAGTATTCCTGGTGTTTCGCGTTTTCGGACAGATGAACCGGAGAGGGATTGTTGCATGTTTGCTATGCTAGGGATATGTGGTGGACGAACGGGCTGCGTATCCGGATTCGTTTCGTCGTTCTGAGCAACTTTCATGTACAAAGTTTTTCCATCCAAGTTACGGATTATTTTATATTAATTTTTAAAGTTTTAAATCATTTTCTAGAATTAACAGATTATTTTAATTCGAAATTGCATTTATGACGTCAGCATGACATCAACAGTCAACTCAGACCGTTGACTGGTCAAACTGACACGTGGGTCCTACTGGTCATAGACTCGAGTTAGCTAACCCGGGTTAATTAGTTTAGCTAATGGATTAGGTTAACTAATCTTAATTAGTTTGGTTAAACAGTTAATCAACTTAAGTAATTCACTAATTAATTATTAATTTTACTAATTTTTTCATTTTCGTTTTTTTAACGTCCTGGGCAATGGGCCCCGTTTGGCAGTGGCCCGAGGGGCTTGCGGGTGCTGGTTACGGGCGTAGCCGCAGCGCGCCCGTTAGCGATGCGAGGCCAGGGGTCGTCGGCTGTGGGGCGGGAGGGCGTGCGCCGCGGGATGGCTGGAGCACTGCGGCGGCGCCGCAGCAAGGAACAGGTGCGGGCGTCACCATGGCGGCGAGCGCCAGCAGCAGGAGGCCGAGACGCTGGGGAGGCGCGCCGGGAGGGGGGCGGGCGACGGGTGCTAGAGGCGGGCGCCAGGCGGGGCTTGGCCGACGCGAGCGGCCGGGGTCGGGCAACGGTGCGCGGAGGCGGGGCGTGCGCGCATCGGGCGCGGTCGGGGCGTGGCGACCGCGGGACGCGACGCGGGAAGCACGACGACGGAGGGGAAGAGGAGGAGGGGGAAATGCCCGGGGCCTCACCGGGGTTCGCTGGGTCAAGGGCAGCGGTGCTCGAGGTGGGGGGACGGGGACGACGTGGGCGGCGTGGAGGCAGACCGGTGGGGAGGAGGAAGCAGGTCGTCGAGGGAGCTCCGGCGTCATGGCCTCCGGCGAGGTCCAAGCGGCGGCGGCGATGGTGCTCCAGGGACGATGGGCGACACGGTCGACGGGTCGATGGAGTCGGGGCGCCGTTGCCCCGATCTGGATCGAGGGGGAAACAGAGGGAGTGGGGATCGTGGGGGTGGGGAGTTAGGGTTTCGGGGGGCTGGCGGGGATATAGGCCAGGGGTAGTGGGCTGGCCGGCTGGCTGACTAGCTGGGCCGGTTGGCCCAGTGGGGGGGGGGCTCCCTTTTTCTTGTTTTTTTGTTTTGTCTTTATTTATTTATTTATTTTCCTTTTACTGTTTTACTTTTAGTCTCATCTTATTTAAGTTTTATATAAAAAAACATAAAAGTTGTACCAAAATCAATATTACAAATTATACCTTTGTTACAAAAGTTTAAACCCCTAAATAAAATACTTTAACATTTTATAATTAATAAAAGGCATTTATTATTTGGTTATGTTGCTGTTTCATTCACATTGAAGCATCTAAACATTTTATAAAAGTGTGGTTTCTTTACCATAATTACCTATGCATTATTTGGCTCACTCCGAACATTTTAGTTTAAATATTTGAAAACTTTTATTGTTTGCTTGATTTTGAATTGCAATTCGAACCGGTTTTGAACTAACGTGAGATTATCATTACTAACCGAGGTGATGTGGCGTCATTTCCAGAGGGTTACTGTAGCTTAATTATCCGGGCGTCACAATGCATCTCAGTTTTTGTTGCTTCCCACGACCTTTTTTTCAAAAGTCAAAAGGTTTAATTGCAGCTTTATATAGGTTCAGTTGTAATCTTATGCACCCCATCTTTTTTTGGTCTCTAGTGCTTTGTGAAACATATACTTTCCCCCTCATCCAATTCATACAAAGCATTTTTTAGAAATAAATTCAGTGAATAGTCTCAACCAGATTACTTGAGGTGGTCAAGTTTCCCTATTTTCTTTGGGTTCCTCATCAGTTGAGCTCCGGCCCATTCTCATATGCTAATATTTTGTAGGAACATCGATAATGTTGCACGAGTACGGAATTGTGGATGTCATTATGCACTATTCTAAGGTGTCGGCTGTTGGGGAACGTAGTAATTTCAAACAAATTCCTACGCACACGCAAGATCATGGTGATGCATAGCAACGAGAGGGGAGAGTGTGTCCACATACCCTCGTAGACCGAAAGCGGAAGCGTTAGCACAACGCAGTTGATGTAGTCGTACGTCTTCACGATCCGACCGATCAAGTACCGAACGCAGAGCACCTCCGAGTTCAGCACACGTTCAACTCGATGACGTCCCTCGAACTCCGATCCAGCCGAGCTTTGAGGGAGAGTTCCGTCAGCACGACGGCGTGGTGACGATGATGATGTTCTACCGACGCAGGCTTCGCCTAAGCACCGCTACGATATGACCGAGGTGGATTATGGTGGAGGGGGGCACCGCACACGGCTAAGAGATCCAAGGGATCAATTGTGGTGTCTCTAGGGGGTGCCTCCCTCCCCGTATATAAAGGAGTGGAGGAGGGGGAGGGGGCCGGCCACCGCTGGCGCGCCCCAAGAGGAGTCCTACTCCCACCGGGAGTAGGACTCCCCCCCTTCCATGTTGGAGTAGGAGAGGAGAGGGAGAAAGGAAAGGGGGGTGCCCCCCTCCTTGTCCAATTCGGACTTGGGGGGGAGGGGCGCACGGCTGCCCCTTGGTCGCCTCTCCTCTTCCACCACTTGGGCCCATGAGGCCCAATAACCTCTGGGGGGTTCCGGTAACCCCCCTGTACTCCGGTATATATCCGATAACCCCCGGAACCATTCCGGTGTCCGAATATAGTCGTCCAATATATCAATCTTCATGTCTCGGCCATTTCGAGACTCCTCGTCTGATCACATTCGGGACTCCGAACAACCTTCGATACATCAAAACACATAAACTCATAATTTAACCGTCATCGAACTTTAAGCGTGTGGACCCTACGGGTTCGAGAACTATGTAGACATGACCGAGACACGTCTCCGGTCAATAACCAATAGCGGAACCTGGATGCTCATGTTGGCTCCCACATATTCTACGAAGATCTTTATCGGTCAAACCGCATAACAACATACGTTGTTCCCTTTGTCATCGGTATGTTACATTCCCGAGATTCGATCGTCGGTATCTCAATACCTAGTTCAATCTCGTTACCGGCAAGTCTCTTTACTCGTTCCGTAATACATCATCCCGCAACTAACTCATTAGTTGCAATGCTTGCAAGGCTTAAGTGATGTGCATTACCGAGTGGGCCTAGAGATACCTCTCCGACAATCGGAGTGACAAATCCTAATCTCGAAATACGCCAACCCAGCAAGTACCTTCGGAGACAACTGTAGAGCACCTTTATAATCACCCGGTTACGTTGTGACGTATGGTAGCACACAAAGTGTTCCTCCAGTAAACGGGAGTTGCATAATCTCACAGTCATAGGAACTTGTATAAGTCATGAAGAAAGCAATAGAAATATACTAAACGATCAAGTGATAAGCTAACGGAATGGGTCAAGTCAATCACATCATTCTCCTAATGATATGGTCCCGTTAATCAAATGACAACTCTTTGTCTTTGGCTAGGAAACATAACCATCTTTGATTAACGAGCTAGTCAAGTAGAGGCATACTAGTGACACTCTGTTTGTCTATGTATTCACACATGTATCATGTTTCCGGTTAATACAATTCTAGCATGAATAATAAACATTTATCATGATATAAGGAAATAAATAATAACTTTATTATTGCCTCTAGGGCATATTTCCTTCAGTCTCCCACTTGCACTAGAGTCAATAATCTAGATTACACACTAATGATTCTAACACCCATGGAGCCTTGGTTCTGATCATGTTTTGCTCGTGGAAGAGGCTTAGTCAACGGGTCTGCAACATTAAGATCCGTATGTATCTTGCAAATCTGTATGTCTCCCTCCTGGACTTGATCCCGGATGGAGTTGAAGCGTCTCTTGATGTGCTTGGTTCTCTTGTGAAATCTGGATTCCTTTGCCAAAGAAATTGCACCAGTATTGTCACAAAAGATTTTCATTGGACCCGATGCACTAGGTATGACACCTAGATCGGATATGAACTCCTTCATCCTGACTCCTTCGTTTGCTGCTTCCGAAGCAGCTATGTACTCCGCTTCACATGTTGATCCCGCTACGACGAATTGTTTAGAACTGCACCAACTGACAGCTCCACCGTTTAATAAAATCACGTATCCGATTTGCGATTTAGAATCATCCGGATCTGTGTCAAAGCTTGCATCGACGTAACCATTTACGATGAGCTCTTTGTCACCTCCATAAACGAGAAACATATCCTTAGTCCTTTTCAGGTATTTCAGGATGTTCTTGACCGCTGTCTAGTGATCCACTCCTGGATTACTTTGGTACCTCCCTGCTAAACTAATAGCAAGGCACACATCAGGTCTGGTACACAACATAGCATACATGATAGAGCCTATGGCTGAAGCATAGGGAACATCTTTCATTTTCTCTCTATCTTCTGCAGTGGTCGGGCATTGAGTCTTACTCAACTTCACACCTTGTAACACAGGCAAGAACCCTTTCTTTGCTGATCCATTTTGAACTTCTTCAAAACTTTGTCAAGGTATGTGCTTTGTGAAAGTCCAATTAAGCGTCTCGATCTATCTCTATAGATCTTGATGCCCAATATATAAGCAGCTTCACCGAGGTCCTTCATTGAAAAACTCTTATTCAAATATCCTTTTATGCTATCCAAAAATTCTATATCATTTCCAATCAACAATATGTCATCCACATATAATATCAGAAATGCTACAGAGCTCCCACTCACTTTCTTGTAAATACAGGCTTCTCCAAAAGTCTGTATAAAACCATATGCTTTGATCACACTATCAAAACATTTATTCCAACTTCGAGAGGCTTGCACCAGTCCATAAATGGATCGCTGGAGCTCGCCGATCATCGGGCAAGCAACCAAAGTCCATACTTTGTTCTCATACATGGATCCCATCTCAGATTTCATGGCCTCAAGCCATTTTGTGGAATCTGGGCTCACCATCGCTTCTTCATAGTTCGTAGGTTCGTCATGGTCTAGTAACATAACCTCCAGAACAGGATTACCGTACCACTCTGGAGCGGATCTTACTCTGGTTGACCTGCGAGGTTCAGTAACAACTTGATCTGAAGTTTCATGATCATCATCATTAACTTCCTCACTAATTGGTGTAGACATCACAGGAACCGGTTTCTGTGATGAACTATTTTCCAATAAGGGAGCAGGTACTGTTACCTCATCAAGTTCTACTTTCCGCCCACTCACTTATTTCGAGAGAAACTCCTTCTCTAAAAGGATCCATTCTTATCAACGAACGTCTTGCCTTCGGATCTGTGATAGAAGGTGTACCCAACAGTTTCCTTTGGGTATCCTATGAAGACACATTTCTCCGATTTGGGTTCGAGCTTATCAGGTTGAAGCTTTTTCACATAAGCATCGCAACCCCAAACTTTAAGAAACGACAACTTTGGTTTCTTGCCAAACCACAGTTCATAAGGCGTCGTCTCAACGGATTTTGATGGTGCCCTATTTAACGTGAATGCGGCCGTCTCTAAAGCATAACCCCAAAACGATAGCGGTAAATCAGTAAGAGACATCATAGATCGCACCATATCTAGTAAAGTACGATTACGACGTTCGGACACACCATTACGCTGTGGTGTTTCGGGTGGCGTGAGTTGCAAAACTATCCCGCATTGTTTCAAATGTAGACCAAACTCGTAACTCAAATATTCTCCTCCATGATTAGATCGCAGAAACTTTATTTTCTTGTTACGATGATTTTCAACTTCACTCTGAAATTCTTTGAACTTTTCAAATGTTTTAGACTTATGTTTCATTAAGTAGATATACCCATATCTGCTTAAATCATCTGTGAAGGTGAGAAAATAACGATACCCGCCGCGAGCCTCAACATTCATTGGACCACAAACATCAGTATGTATGATCTCTAACAAATCAGTTGCTCGCTCCATAGTTCCGGAGAATGGCGTTTTAGTCATCTTGCCCATGAGGCATGGTTCGCAAGTACCAAGTGATTCCAAAAGTCCATCAGTATGGAGTTTCTTCATGCGCTTTACACCAATATGACCCAAACGGCAGTGCCACAAATAAGTTGCATTATCATTATCAACTTTGCATCTTTTGGCTTCAACATTATGAATATGTGTATCACTACTATCGAGATTCATCAAAAATAGACCATTCCTCAAGGGTGCATGACCATAAAAGATATTACTCATATAAATAGAACAACCATTATTCTCAAATTTAAATGAATAACCGTCTCGCATCAAACAAGATCCAGATATAATGTTCATGCTCAACGTTGGCACCAAATAACAATTATTTAGGTCTAATACTAATCCCGAAGGTAGATGTAGAGGTAGCGTGCCGACGGCGATCACATCGACTTTGGAACCGTTTCCCACGCGCATCGTCACCTCGTCCTTAGCCAGTGTCCGCTTAATCCGTAGTCCCTGTTTCGAGTTGCAAATATTAGCAACAGAACCAGTATCAAATACCCAGGTGCTACTGCGAGCTCTGGTAAGGTACACATCAATAACATGTATATCACATATACCTTTGTTCACCTTGCCATCCTTCTTATCCGCCAAATACTTGGGGCAGTTCCGCTTCCAGTGACCAGTCTGCTTGCAGTAGAAGCACTCAGTCTCAGGCTTAGGTCCAGACTTGGGTTTCTTCACCTGAGCAGCAACTTGTTTGCTATTCTTCTTGAAGTTCCCCTTCTTCTTCCCTTTGCCCTTTTTCTTGAAACTGGT
This sequence comes from Aegilops tauschii subsp. strangulata, assembly GCF_002575655.3. Taxonomy (NCBI): domain Eukaryota; kingdom Viridiplantae; phylum Streptophyta; class Magnoliopsida; order Poales; family Poaceae; genus Aegilops; species Aegilops tauschii. The sequence goes on from NC_053041.3 coordinate 521,742,392, forward strand.
GGTCTTATTGACCATCAACACTTGATGCTCCTTCTTGATTTCTACCTCCGCAGCCTTTAGCATTGCGAAGAGCTCGGGAATCGTCTTATCCATCCCTTGCATGTTATAGTTCATCACGAAGCTCTTGTAGCTTGGTGGCAGTGATTGAAGAATTCTGTCAATGATGCTATCATCCAGAAGATTAACTCCCAGTTGAATCAAGTGATTGTTATACCCAGACATTCTGAGTATATGCTCACTGACAGAACTATTCTCCTCCATCTTGCAGCTATAGGACTTATTGGAGACTTCATATCTCTCAATCCGGGCATTTGCTTGAAATGTTAACTTCAACTCCTGGAACATCTCATATGCTCCATGACGTTCAAAACGTCGTTGAAGACCCGGTTCTAAGTCGTAAAGCATGGCACACTGAACTATCGAGTAGTCATCAGCTTTGCTCTGCCAGACGTTCATAACATCTGGTGTTGCTCCTGCAACAGGTTTGGCACCTAGCGGTGCTTCCAGGACGTAATTCTTCTGTGCAGCAATGAGGATAATCCTCAAGTTACGGACGCAGTCCGTGTAATTGGTACCATCATCTTTCAACTTTGCTTTCTCAAGGAACGCATTAAAATTCAACGGAACAATAGCACGAGCCAACTATCTACAACAAACATAGACATGCAAAATACTAGCAGGTACTAAGTTCATGATAAATTTAAGTTCAATTAATCATATTACTTAAGAACTCCCACTTAGATAGACATCCCTCTAATCATCTAAGTGATCACGTGATCCAAATCAACTAAACCATAACCGATCATCACGTGAAATGGAGTAGTTTTCAATGGTGAACATCACTATGTTGATCATATCTACTATATGATTCATGCTCGACCTTTCGGTCTCAGTGTTCCGAGGCCATATCTGCATATGCTAGGCTCGTCAAGTTTAACCTGAGTATTCTGCGTGTGCAAAACTCGCTTGCACCCGTTGTAGATGGACGTAGAGCTTATCACACCCGATCATCACGTGGTGTCTGGGCACGACGAACTTTGGCAACGGTGCATACTCAGGGAGAACACTTTTATCTTGAAATTTAGTGAGAGATCATCTTATAATGCTACCGTCAATCAAACCAAGATAAGATGCATAAAAGATAAACATCACATGCAATCAATATAAGTGATATGATATGGCCATCATCATCTTGTGCTTGTGATCTCCATCTCCGAAGCACCGTCATGATCACCATCGTCACCGGCGCGACACCTTGATCTCCATCGTAGCATCGTTGTCGTCTCGCCAACTATTGCTTCTACGACTATCGCTACCGCTTAGTGATAAAGTAAAGCAATTACAGGGTGATTGCATTGCATACAATAAAGCGACAACCATATGGCTCCTGCCAGTTGCCGATAACTCGGTTACAAAACATGATCATCTCATACAATAAAATATAGCATTATGCCTTGACCATATCACATCACAACATGCCCTGCAAAAACAAGTTAGACGTCCTCTACTTTGTTGTTGCAAGTTTTACGTGGCTGCTACGGGCTGAGCAAGAACCGTTCTTACCTACGCATCAAAACCACAACGATAGTTCGGCAAGTTAGTGTTGTTTTAACCTTCTCAAGGACCGGGCGTAACCACACTCGGTTCAACTAAAGTTGGAGAAACTGACACCCGCCAGCCACCTGTGTGCAAAGCACGTCGGTAGAACCAGTCTCGCGTAAGCGTACGCGTAATGTCGGTCCGGGCCGCTTCATCCAACAATACCGCCGAAAAAAAGTGTGACATGCTGGTAAGCAGTATGACTTGTATCACCCACAACTCACTTGTGTTCTACTCGTGCATATAACATCAACGCATAAAACCTGGCTCGGATGCCACTGTTGGGGAACGTAGTAATTTCAAAAAAATTCCTACGCACACGCAAGATCATGGTGATGCATAGCAACGAGAGGGGAGAGTGTGTCCACGTACCCTCGTAGACCAAAAGCGGAAGCGTTAGCACAACACGGTTGATGTAGTCGTACGCCTTCACGATCCGACCGATCAAGTACCGAACGCACGGCACCTTCGAGTTCAGCACACATTCAACTCGATGACGTCCCTCGAACTCCGATCCAGCCGAGCTTTGAGGGAGAGTTCCGTCAGCACGACGGCGTGGTGACGATGATGATGTTCTACCGTCGCAGGGCTTCGCCTAAGCACCGCTACGATATGAACGAGGTGGATTATGGTGGAGGGGGGCACCGCACACGGCTAAGAGATCCAAGGGATTAATTGTTGTGTCTCAAGGGCGTGCCTCCCTCCCCGTATATAAAGGAGTGGAGGAGGGGGAGGGGGGCGGCCACCCTTGGCGCGCCCCATGAGGAGTCCTACTCCCACCGGGAGTAGGACTCCCCCCCTTCCATGTTGGAGTAGGAGAGGAGAGGGAAGGAGAGAGAGGGGGAAAGGAAAGGGGGGGCCCCCCCTCCTTGTCCAATTCGGACTTGGGGGCGCGGCTGCCCCTTGGCCGCCTCTCCTCTTCCACCACTTGGGCCCATGAGGCCCAATAATCTCCGGGGGGGTTCCGGTAACCCCCCGGTACTCCGGTATATATCCGATAACCCCCGGAACCATTCCGGTGTCCGAATATAGTCATCCAATATATCAATCTTCATGTCTCGACCATTTCGAGACTCCTCGTCATGTCCGTGATCACATCCGGGACTCCGAACTACCTTCGGTACATCAAAACACATAAACTCATAATATAACCGTCATCGAACTTTAAGCATGCGGACCCTACGGGTTCGAGACTATGTAGACATGACCGAGACACGTCTCCGGTCAATAACCAATAGCGGAACCTGGATGCTCATATTGGCTCCCACATATTCTACGAAGATCTTTATCGGTCAAACCGCATAACAACATACGTTGTTCCATTTGTCATCGGCGTTACTTGCCCGAGATTCGATCATTGGTATCTCAATACCTAGTTCAATCTCGTTACCGGCAAGTCTCTTTACTCGTTCCGTAATACATCATCCCGCAACTAACTCATTAGTTGCAATGCTTGCAAGGCTTAAGTGATGTGCATTACCGAGTGGGCCCAGAGATACCTCTCCGACAATCGGAGTGACAAATCCTAATCTCGAAATACGCCAACCCAACAAGTACTTCGGAGACACCTGTAGAGCACCTTTATAATCACCCAGTTTCGTTGTGACGTTTGGTAGCACACAAAGTGTTCCTCCGGTAAACGGGAGTTGCATAATCTCATAGTCATAGGAACATGTATAAGTCATGAAAAAAGCAATAGCAACATACTAAACGATCAAGTGCTAAGCTAACGGAATGGGTCAAGTCAATCACATCATTCTCCTAATGATGTGATCCTGTTAATCAAATGACAACTCTTTGTCTATGGCTAGGAAACATAACCATCTGTAATTAACGAGCTAGTCAAGTAGAGGCATACTAGTGACACTCTGTTTGTCTATGTATTCACACATGTATCATGTTTCCGGTTAATACAATTCTAGCATGAATAATAAACATTTATCATGATATAAGGAAATAAATAATAACTTTATTATTGCCTCTAGGGCATATTTCCTTCAGATATAGCTTGCTAAGAAGTACCAGCACTCTTTTGACACTGACGTCGACCCAAAAGTTGCCCTCCACCATTAAACATGCCGCCCTTTGGAATGAGAAGTAAGCGATTAATTTGGAAATTCCTGGTAAGACTCCAAGGTGGGAAATGATCTCCTTGGCCGCCATCACCACCAGCATCAACCTCCTCCCCCAACTCCTACCCTCGTCAAAGAACTAGAACTACACACATAGACACCAAATCTCGTGGAAGGGTCCGTGATGGCACTATGGGTGCCCGAATCTTTCGATTGGAAATACTCCATTGATTTAGGTGTAAATGACTTTGGCGATCCGACAACCACGTGTAATAATGCACTCTGTAAGCTTGAACTCTATTCTTTCAAATTTTAAAAATGACATGTATATTGGCCGTTTGAAACATGATGGCAACCACTAAGAATTTATTTGTGATCATGTCATGTGACCCATATCGGCACCCGTCTTTCTGCTTGGTGCCCGAAGCTTGGAAATGTTATGTTCTGTAACAACATTTCTGCGTTCTTGCGGTCAATAGAGATAGGCTCAAGGCTTTGTATTCTACACTTGCAGTAAATCCTCTAGCTCAACACCCCGGGCCGAAAGTTGAAACGAATTCTAGAACACTGCCGCCCATTTTTGGCCGCAAATCAGTGGGCCTGACTAGCTAGTCTTGCGTCTGCTTCAAGTCACATGGGTTAGCTAGCTCAGAGTCTTTGGGATAGCAAATAGAACCATAAACAGTGGGAATATTCATTTTAAGTTAAAGGCCCAGCTACGAGTCTGTGGCCTTGTTCAAAAGCGACCCATCGGTCGACTATAATGCATTGCCGTGAGTTTGCACAAACTAGTGAAAAAGGACGGTCCATCATCACTACAGGCCTGACCGGCGCAGTTGGTGGTGGAGAGTATAAGCACCGATATGCCATGGCTGTGAGCCTGTTAAATTGTGATCCAAATTATACTGTGTTGGACTACACGTAGTATAACCGGTGTGGGTCTTTGCGTTGACGTCGACGCATACGAGTACAACTCATTTACTTGTCCTCCAAGGACTCTCATGTATTGCCCTCTTATATACCCCATGTAGTCGCACCTCAGACGGTCTGTCGTCTCGTGCTTGTAATACTCCTCCTCATAGTGATTGCGCCTTCGTGCGTCCGTGATTTTCTCCCGCAAAGGTTTTCACATAAAAATCCGTGTCTCTTTGTCTCGTTTATTTCTCGTTATTATCTAACAAATGGTATACAGAGCCAAGTTGTAGATACGAGTTTTTTGAGACGAGATATTAGGGTTACATCGTGTGCGCCGCCGCACGCGTCTCTGACGATTCGTCGATCCGTCGGATCAATTTCCACGACCGAGACCGACAGGATTTTCCTTGTGCGCGCGCCCGTAACCGAACAGGAAGTCGATTTGGCCGGTCGTCGCTAGCACCCGAGGCTGCTGATCTACGTACATGCTAAAAGTACCGAGTCATCCGGCGAGTTGACGCTGCCGTAGATTCGATCGACTTCATGCGCTCCACGTCATCAACCAAAGCAAAAGCTAGTGGTACTATTGCTCGCCGGCCAGAAGCAAAGCAGTAGTTTAATTCGCATTCGATCCACTACGTGATTTGACTACTAGTACTATTTGTCATGTCAAGCTACAGATCAAGCTTTTGGTCTTCGATTACCCCAGCTACCAGGTGCAACTGTTCCTAGTTCTTTGCTCCGCGTAATTTAAATTCTGTCAAGATTTTTTTTCGACTTGTACTACTTTGTGCACAGATTTATCTATTAATGGCATCCATGAAGTATGATCTTCCGCTGCTGGACCGTGACACAAGGTTTACCCTATGGCAAGTCAAGATGCGGGCGTTGTTGGCACAGTCCGACTATGATGAAGCACTGGATAGTTTTGGGAAGAATAGAATTCAGGACTGGACTGATGAGGAGAAAAGAATTGATTGTAAGGCTTTGTCACAAATTCAACTCCATTTGCATAATAATATTTTGCAGGAAGTTTTGAGCGAGAAAACTGCCGCCGCTCTATGGTTAAAGCTGGAAGGGATTTGCATGACTAAAGATCTCACCAGTAAGATGCATCTGAAGCAAAAATTATTCCTGCACAGGTTACTCGAGGGAGGTAATGTTTTGAATCATATTTCAGAATTTAAAGAGATCATATCTGATCTAGCTGCAATGGAGGTTAAGTATAAAGAGGAAGATACTGCTTTAATGTCACTTTGTTCACTGCCAAGTTCTTATACCAATTTTAGAGACACCATATTATACAGTCGTGATACTCTCACGCTTAATGAAGTTTATGAAGCTTTGAACTCTAAGGAGAAGATGAAATTAATGGTGCCTCATGATGGTTTGAGTTCATCCCAAGCCGGGGGATTATCTGTTCGTGGCAGGACAAAGGAGAAGAACTCCAATAATGGAAACAGAGGCAAAAGTAAGAACGGCCACAGGGGCCGGTCGCAATCCAGAGACAAGAAATATTGCAAATATTGCAAGAGAGACGGGCATGACATCTCAGAGTGTTTCAAGTTGCAGAACAAGGAAAAGAGGAAAGGTAACAAACAAGGTGAAAATTCTGCTAATGTTGCTCGTGATGATAGTTTTGATGATGCTCTTGTTGTTATTGCTGGATGTGCTGAGACCAATGATGAGTGGGTACTTGATACTGCATGCACTTTTCATATGTGTCCACATAGAGATTGGTTTAATACTTTTGATTCCACTACTTCTGCTGGTTCCTTTTGGGTTTTGATAATTCACCATGCAAGATTGAAGGCATAGGTTCTATTCGAATCAAGATGTTTGATGGCATAATCAGAACTTTGACAGATGTTCGGTATATTCCGAAGATGAAGAGAAATCTTATTTCTACGAGTTCCCTTGATGCAAAGGGATACAAGTATTCAGGTGGAGATAGTGTTTTGAAAGTCACCAAAGGTTCCCTTACTGTGATGAAAGGTGATTTGAGTTCGACCAATGGTCTTTATTACCTTCAAAGTTCTACCGTTTCAGGTAACGCTACTCAAGTTATTTCAAAGAATTCTGATTGTGATGCTGCTAACCTTTGGCATATGGGTCTTGGACATATGAATGAACTTGGTTTAGCAGAGTTAAATAAGAGAGGTCTTCTTGATGGATATGAACCTGGTAAATTGAAATTTTGTGAGCATTGTATCTTCGGCAAAGCACAAGAGGGTGAAGTTCAATACTTCGACCCATACAACTGAAGGTATTCTTGATTGTGTGCATTCTGATTTATGGGGACCATCTCGCAAGAAGTCACTAGGTGGTGCAAGTTACATGCTGACTATTATTGATGATTATTCGAGAAAAGTTTCGCCTTATTTCTTGAAGCATTCTCAGCATTTAAGGAGTGGAAGATTATGATTGAGAGACAAACTGAAAAGAAGGTAAAAATACTTCGCACTGATAATGGTATGGAATTCTGTTCTAAGCAATTTAAGAATTATTGCAAGTCTGAAGGCATTGTCAGACACTACACCGTTCCTTATACTGCTCAACAAAACGGTGTTGCTGAGCGTATGAATAGGACCATTATTTCCAGAGCCCGTTGCATGTTGTCCAATGCAGGTTTGCATAGGCGTTTTTGGGCCGAGGCAGCTTCCACTGCTTGTTATCTCATTAACCGTTCACCGTCTATTGCTCTTAATAAGAAAACTCCAATTGAGGTATGGTCTGGTTCACCTGCTGATTATTCACAGTTGAGAGTTTTTGGTTGCACTGCTTATGCTCATGTTGATAATGGAAAATTGGAGCCTAGGGCTGTTAAGTGCATCTTTCTTGGTTATAAGTTTGGTGTTAAAGGTTTTAAATTGTGGAATCCTGAAACCCAGAAGGTGGTTATTAGCAGAAATGTTATCTTTAAAGAATCTGCTATGTTACATGATGTGTCATCTACTAATGTTCCCGTTGAGAGTGAACAACAGCCTATTGTTCAGGAGCCTACTGTTCAGGTGGAGCATGTTATTGATTTAGGTGATACATCTGGTAAGGAAATTGTTGATGCACATGATGATCCCGTCGTTGATGATGAACATGTCACTCCCACTCCAAATCAGCCTATTATTCCACCCAGTTGGAATCTTGCACGTGACAGAGTTAGGCGGGCTATTAATAAACCTGACAGGTTAATTGAAGAGTGCAACATTGTTTCTTTTGCTTTATCTGTTTGTAACATCCCAAATTTTCAATTTGGTATGTTATACATAGATCATCATTGCATATCATATTTTATTGCATTTTAACAAATCCTCGATAAATCCTAAGCAACTCAAGGACCCTCGGAGAGAGTGGGGGATTTTCTCGAATTTTTCATATTTGATTTTCATCAAATTATAAAACGAGGATTTTGGTTTTAATTATTTTCTCTCCGGAAAAATATTTCATTTTAAAAAATAAACGAGAGGAGAAAATATGACTTCTCCAAAACAATTGAAATACTGGAGGAAAAGTGTTAAAATCATTTATTGGATTTTATTTGCAATTTTATTTCCATTAAAAAAATATTGCATGTTTTCAAAATTTATTTTGTGTCAAAAAAATGTTCACCCTATTCTAGATTTTCTAACTAGACGGGGAAATTTTGTTTTATCTTTTTTGGACTTTTATTTATTTTTCTACGAATTACTTTCCGCGGAACGTTTAAAAAAACTGCGCTGCGCCCGACTGGGCCGAGCCCAGCCGAGCCAGGCCGCCGACCCACGCCCGTCGTCTCCTCTCCTCGCACGACGCCCCGCCGCCGCGCCATGTCCATGGCGGACACGGGAGCCGCCCCCGCCCGGCTTGCCCCTCCCCCAAGTCGCCGGACCCCCCCTCCTATATATATAGCACCCCCTCCTCTCACCTCACCCCGCCGCCGCCCGCACCGAAGCCCGCGCCGCCGCCGCTTTGCGCCGCCGCCGCCGCTCGCCGACCGCCGTCGGAGCCCCGCCCCTCGCCGAGCCGTCGCCCGACCCCGCCACCCCTCGCCCCGAGCCGCCGGAGCCCCGCCGGAGCACGCCCCCGACGAGGTAGCCGCACCTCGCCTCGTTGCCGGTTTTGTTTTAAAAAAAACCGTTCGTTTAAAAAAACCCTAGATCGGTTTTTTTCGGTTTTGTTATTTTGTGAGCGTTCACCGACTCGTTCGTTTTAACGAACGCGTTCGTCGGTTTTTCTCTGTTAACGAACGTCCGTTCTTTAACCGTTCGTCCGTTTTTCTTTTTTGTCGGATTTTTTTCGGCGATTATCTCAGATTCGATTTCTGATCGAATCTTCGTTTTTGTTTAACTTTTCGCTCGTTTATCGGAATCAGGCGATTCAAGCGCCTAGAGTTTCGTCTCGAAATTCTCTTTCCGTTTAACCTACTCAAACAAGTTTTTGCTACTGTAAAATTTGACCTAGATCCAGATTAGTAAACGAAGCTTGTTTCTTTCACCGTTTGACTTTCGTTGCTTCGTTCGAGTTGATTCTTTTTGCAAACCGGAGTTCTTAAGTTGAACTTTCTGGTTGGATCTTTCATTCGAGTTTTACCTGTGCATTAGATGAGTACTGATTGTCTGCTTGTTTGTTTGCGATAGAGTACCCGGAGTGTGCCGCTTGTTACTTCGAATCGCTAGGTTACGCGGGTCATCAGCAAGGCAAGTAACACTTTGATCATATACCTTCCATACCCAGTTTTTATTGCATTAGATCTATTCCTCAAACATTGCATGATTAGGATCTAAATAAATTGTGGGTATTGGGAAGTACTTGAGGTAGTACCTATTACCTGTTTTGTTTATCAAACCCTTGGGAGTTACTTCTACGTTGCTATTATATTGCCATGCTATGCTCGTAGACGTGGATTGGGTTTGAGAGATTTTCATGACAGATGTGAGATTGTTAATAATGGTTTACTTAAGGTGGCAACTAAAACTCACATCTGGGTGGATTGAGGTACCTGGGTATTCCAGGATTGCCTGTTTTTCTTTTGGACCGCCACCCAGGTTCAAAGGGATCATAAGATTATTCATGCTAGAAACTTCCGTCTGCAGCCGCAAGCTATTATGGGCTCTAGCATAGTTGACTAAGTTGTGTGAACTCTTACAGTGGTAGACTAGCAGATGTAGGGGAAAGTAGGTGTAACTGTCTACCCATACGTAAGGTGCAAACACTTCTGAAAGACTGTGTCTCGGTCATCCGTTACTCAAACACCATGTAGTGCGAGTAATCCAACGGAGGAGATCGAGTCTTGTGGGGAAAAGTGCACAAACCTCTGCAGCATGTACAAACTAATCATGGTTAGCCGTGTCCCCGGTTATGGACAACTTGAGTATCTAGTACTTGGATTATCATGTGAATCTCATCACCATGTTACTTTTAATTAATTTTGTTGGGTTAATAATGATTCTTAATTGGGATTGAGATGCTGTCAACCATCTCAATGTTTCACAACCACCATGATAGTTAAATAAAATTTGTTCCTTTGAAGTAGGGAAAAATTGGCTTTTCGCAAAACTGTAACCATAGAGCTTTCCACCAGCCATATATGCATGTAGTATAGCATTATTATGTTCATTATTCTCTATGTGTTACTTTGCCAGCATATTCTATGTGCTGACCCGTTTTCGGGCTGCAACGTTTCATGTTGCAGACTTTTTAGACGACGAGTAAGGTGCCTTAGGTCGTGGTCTTATACTCAGTGATGCCGCTGGAGTTGATGGACTCACTTATCTTCCAAGTCTTCCGCTGTTATCGTTCTTAGATGGCCTTAAGCCATATTTATCATACTTATTCTCTTTGGAGATATTCGATGTAATAAGTGTGTGATTGCTACTCTGTTATAAATCCTCCATTTGTACTGTGCGTGTCAGCATTACTGATCCAGGGATGACACTGGTGCACAGCAGCACAGACCATTTGAGGTCTGGTCGCTACAAAGGTGGTATCAGAGCACACGCTGACTGTAGGACACGACCACTAAGCTTAAGCCCTAGAAAGCTTCTCTCTTCTCATTTCTGACCCCTCTCCTTTTTCTACTCTTTTAGGAATGGCGGATGCAAGGAGCAAGTTCATGCAACCAGATGAAGACACGCCGTTTGGTCGACACTTGAAGGAAGTCACCAAGTACTTGAACATAGGAATACCAAGCATCACCGGAACCTACAACGCCACATTACCTGAAGAGGAGAGCTGGAAGATTCAAGTTCACATTCCAGGAAGGACGTTTGTGCTAGTTACTGAACCTATAAGATTGGTTTTCGAAGCACCAACCTGGAGTTTAGGGAAGAGCATGGCCGCTCACATCGCCATGGGACGCATTGGAGAAGTCTACTACCAGGAGCTTAAGGATACAATTTATCAGATTTGTGGACGCCGAGACGCGCAATGGGAGATGATCAGAACCAAGAAGGATGGATCAATTGCAGCTTTCATCCAGAAGCAAAACCAACATATTCGTCGCCAGGAGAACCAGATGTGCACGGACAAGGAAGAACTGAAGAAGGCATTAACGAAGATCAAGGAGCTCCAAGAAGAACTCAAGGCTACACGCGAGGATTATATGGAGGAAATCATCGCACTAGTAGGGAAGAATGACGACCTGGAGAAGAAGAATGGAGTATTCATGGGAAATCCAGTGCCAAAAGCAGAAGTTGACGAATGCACTTGTCCGGATAACTACATCATCATCGACGACACCGACTCGGAACCAAGTGAAGATGACTTTGTTGACGAAGCTGGAGCAGACATCATGGAGTCTTCAACGGATCAGAATTTTTAGTAGACCACCCTATCAGTAGTAGTTTTCCCCCATTTAATAGTATAGTTCAAGCACTTTGTAACGCTAGTTAGATCGATTGTTTTGCCTTGTTTGAATTGTTTGAGTGATATTGATTGTATTTGTCTCATGAGCATATGGGTAGTGTTTTCCCTCTAGACCTCATTCTATTCTTAACTCTCATCTCTTCTAACCCATCAGATGCCTCCGAGACGCGACACCGGATTTGTTTTCCCACCGGAGATCACCCAGTTGATTCAGCAACAGAATGCCCTGATGCAAGTGTTAGTACAGAACCAAGGCAACAACAACAACAACAACCCACTGCCACCACCACCTGTTGATCACTTAGCCCGTTTCTTGAGGCTAAACCCGCCGGTGTTTTCCAGTAGCACCGAGCCGATTGTTGCAGATGATTGGCTCTGCAAAGTTGGAAGGGAGTTGACCACTGCAGGATGCACAGATGCGGAAAGAGTGCGTTTTGCCGCACATTAGCTTGATGGACCCGCAGCATCATGGTGGGAGAATTATACAGCCACGCACCCTATTGACACTGTCACATGGGACCAGTTTCAGCAAGCTTTCCGTACAGCTCATGTTTCAGCAGGAGATATGGCTATGAAGAAGCGTGAGTTTCGCAACCTACGCCAAGGAGGACGCACCGTAGGCCAGTATGTGGAGGATTTCAGTAAATTAGCACGTTATGCACCAGATGACGTTGCTACAGATGCTGCCAAGCAGGAGAAATTTTTGGAAGGACTGAATGATGAACTGAGTATGCAGTTGATGGTAGCAACCTTCAACAACTACCAGGAGTTGGTAGATAGAGCTCTCATGATTGACGGGAAGCAACAGCAGATTGAAAACCGTAAGAGGAAGTATGGACAAGGGAAGTATAACTCAGGAGCTCAACAGAAGCCTCGTTTTGCCCCGAAGCCGGGAGGACAGTTTCAGCATATCCATGGAGGAGGTAGTTCGCACAACCATAATGGCTCTAAAAATGGTAATGGGAATGGAGGAAGCAACGGACAGAACCGCACCAACCCATCTACCCCAGCCAAGAGGGACCTAAGCCAAGTCACTTGCTTTAAGTGCCAGAAGACTGGACATTATGCCAATGAATGTCCTGAAGCCCAAAATGGAAATGGCAATGCAAGCTCTGGGAAGAAGCCGAACCCGTTCAACAAAGGACATGTGAACCACGTGAGCGTGGAGGAGGTTGAAGCTCAGCCTGATGCAGTAATAGGTAAGTTTTTGGTTAAGTCATTTACTGCAACCGTTCTTTTCGATACTGGTGCATCGCATTCATACATATCAAGGGGATTTGTGAATAAGTTTAAGCTGTCCACCAAAGTTCTCAGAACCCCTATGTTAGTAACCTCGCCAGGAGCAGAGTATATGGCCAGCCAAGGATGTTTTCAGATACCATTGGCCATTGGTAGGCATGTTTTCCCCTGAGACCTCGTAGTTTTGGAGTCGCAAGGTTTGTATGTGATTTTGGGAATGGATTGGCTATCGTTGTATGGAGGAAACATCGATTGTGCCAGCAAGACGATTTTGCTTACCACCCCGGAAGGAAAAAGGATCAAGTATGTATCCCGGCATATGCCGAAGAGGACTCAAGTAAATTCCTTATCAGGAGTTGTACAGGAGGAAGTACCAGTGGTGAAGGATTATCCGGATGTATTTCCAGAAGAGTTGCCAGGCATGCCACCAGATAGAGACATTGAGTTCTTGATTGAACTTTTGCCAGGCACAGGGCCAATATCTAAGAGACCGTACAGGATGCCCGCAAAAGATTTGGAGGAAATTAAGAAGCAGATCAAGGACTTACTAGATAAAGGCTATATTCGCCCAAGTTCGTCACCTTGGGGATCACCAGTACTTCTAGTGGAGAAGAAAGATGGATCGCTGAGGATGGTTATTGATTACCGTGGATTGAATGAAGTGACCATCAAAAACAAGTACCCACTGCCGATGATCAATGATTTGTTTGACCGCCTACAAAGAGCTAAAGTATTTTCCAAGATCGATCTACGATCAGGATACCATCAGTTAAAGATTCGAGAGCAGGATATACCCAAGACGGCATTTACCACTAGATATGGATTGTATGAGTATACCGTTATGTCATTTGGTCTGACTAACGCACCTGCCTATTTTATGAACCTGATGAACAAAGTGTTTATGGAATTTCTGGATAAGTTCGTCGTGGTGTTCATTGATGATATTTTAGTCTTTTCCAAGAATGAGGAAGAGCATGAGGAGCATTTACGATTGGTACTTGAGAAGCTCAGAGAACATCAGTTATATGCCAAGTTCAGCAAATGTGAATTTTGGCTGAAGGAAGTTGGATTCCTTGGACATGTTATTTCTGGAGAAGGAGTAGCAGTAGACCCTGCCAAGGTTGACACAGTGACAAGTTGGGAATCACCCACGACAGTTGGAGAAATCCGGAGTTTTCTTGGACTTGCAGGATACTACCGGAGATTCATCGAGAATTTCTCGAAGATTGCTAAGCCCATGACTGAGCTATTGAAGAAGGACACCAAATTCAATTGGACTGAGGAATGTGAAGCTAGTTTCCAGGAGTTGAAGAAACGATTGGTTACCTCATCATTGTTGATTCTGCCAGATCAACGCAAGGACTATGAAGTTTATTGCGACGCTTCTCGTCGAGGACTTGGAGCAGTGCTTATGCAGGAAGGAAGAGTTGTGTCATATGCTTCACGACAACTTAAACCCCATGAGAAGAATTATGCTACGCATGATTTGGAATTAGCAGCCGTGGTGCATGCATTGAAGACATGGAGACATTTTCTCAACGGAAACCATTGTGAGGTGTACACGGATCACAAGAGTTTGAAGTATATTTTCACGCAGAAGGAGTTAAATCTCAGACAGAGGAGATGGTTGGAGGTCATTAAAGATTATGATATGAGATTGCATTATCACCCTGGAAAGGCTAACGTAGTAGCAGACGCGTTGAGCCGCAAGAGTCATGTCAACACCCTCATGACAGGAGAGTTACCTCAGGAGTTAGCCGAGGACCTTCGCGAGCTATGTTTGGAGATAGTCCCAAAGGATATTTAGCGACATTGGAGATTCAGTCTACCTTGATGGAAAGGATCAGAGAAGCTCAGAAGACAGACAAGGAGATTGAAGAGATAAAGGAGAAGATGAGCAAAGGAAAAGCCAAGGGATTTCGTGAGGATGAGCACGATACCTTATGGTTTGAGGACCGCGTATATGTGCCAAATGATCCGGAGATCAGGAAGTTGATTTTGCAAGAAGCCCATGATTCACCATACTCGATTCACCCAGGGAATACCAAGATGTATTTGGATCTGAAGAATACTTTCTGGTGGACCGGAATGAAGAAGGATATTGCTGAGTATGTAGCTGTTTGTGATGTATGTCAGAGAGTGAAGGCAGAGCATCAGAAGCCAGCAGGATTGCTACAACCATTGCCGATACCCGAATGGAAGTGGGATAAAATAGGCATGGATTTTATCACAGGATTACCCAGGACTCGTTCAGGCTATGACTCAATATGGGTTGTAGTCGACCGTTTGACGAAAGTGGCTCATTTCATTCCAGTAAAGACCACTTACACCAGTGCTAAGTTGGCAAAGATATACATGACCAGGATCGTATGTTTGCATGGAGTTCCGAGGACCATTGTATCAGACAGAGGAACCCAATTTACCTCGAAGTTTTGGAAGCAGTTACATGAAACATTGGGAACCAGGCTAGAATTTAGTACAGCCTTTCACCCACAGATAGATGGACAGACCGAGAGAGTCAACCAGATTTTGGAGGACATGTTGAGAGCTTGTGCACTAGATTATGGATCTAGTTGGGACGACAATTTGCCATATGCGGAGTTTTCTTACAACAACAGTTATCAAACCAGTTTGAAGATGGCCCCTTTCGAAGCTTTGTACGGAAGAAGGTGTAGAACACCGTTGTTATGGGACAAAGTTGGAGACCGTCAGTTGTTTGGACCAGATTTGATTAAGGAATCTGAACAGAAAGTGAGGTTGATTCGCGATAGGCTCAAGGTAGCCCAGTCCAGACAGAAGAGTTATGCGGATTCTAAACGAAAGGAGACAGTGCACGAAGTTGGAGACAGAGTTTATCTTTGAGTATCACCACTTTGAGGAGTGAAGCGCTTTGGAGTTAAGGGAAAGTTAGCGCCCCGTTTTATCGGACCATACAGAGTTTTGGAACGTATGGGAGAAGTTGCCTACAAGCTGGAATTGCCCGAAGGATTGTCAGGAGTTCATGATGTATTTCACGTCTCCCAGTTGAAGAAGTGCCACGCAGAGATGGCTGAGATACCACTGAGAGATACTGTGCCACTGGAAGCGATTCAGCTGGAAAGTGATTTGACCTATGAGGAGAAACCAGTTAAGATTCTTGAGTATGCCAGCCGAGTTACCCGCAGTAAGGTTATCAAGTTTTGCAAAGTCCAGTGGAGTCACCACACGGAAGATGAAGCCACCTGGGAGCGAGAGGAAGATCTACGGAAGGACCACTCCCACCTGTTTTCTAGCCAACCCGAATCTCGAGGGCGAGATTCATCTTAAGGGGGGTAGGTTTGTAACATCCCAAATTTTCAATTTGGTATGTTATACATAGATCATCATTGCATATCATATTTTATTGCATTTTGACAAATCCTCGATAAATCCTAAGCAACTCAAGGACCCTCGGAGAGAGTTGGGGATTTTCTCGAATTTTTCATATTTAATTTTCATCAAATTATAAAACGAGGATTTTGGTTTTAATTATTTTCTCTCCGGAAAAATATTTCATTTTAAAAAATAAACGAGAGGAGAAAATATGACTTCTCCAAAACAATTGAAATACTGGAGGAAAAGTGTTAAAATCATTTATTGGATTTTATTTGCAATTTTATTTCCATTAAAAAAATATTGCATGTTTTCAAAATTTATTTTGTGTCAAAAAAATGTTCACCCTATCCTAGATTTTCTAACTAGACGGGGAAAATTTGTTTTATCTTTTTTGGACTTTTATTTATTTTTCTACGAATTATTTTCCGCGGAACGTTTTAAAAAAAAAACTGCGCTGCGCTCGACTGGGCCGAGCCCAGCCGAGCCAGGCCGCCGGCCCACGCCCGTCGTCTCCTCTCCTCGCACGACGCCCCGCCGCCGCGCCGTGTCCATGGCGGACACGGGAGCCGCCCCCACCCGGCTTGCCCCTCCCCCAAGTCGCCGGACCCCCCTCCTATATATATGGCCCCCTCCTCTCACCTCACCCCGCCGCCGCCGCGTCGCACCCGCCGCCGCCCGCATCGAAGCCCGCGCCGCCGCCGCCGCTCGCCGAGCCGCCGCCGGAGCCCCGGCCCTCGCCGAGCCGCCGCCCGACCCCGCCGCCCCTCGCCCCGAGCCGCCGGAGCCCCGCCGGAGCACGCCCTCGACGAGGTAGCCGCACCTCGCCTCGTTGCCGGTTTTGTTTTAAAAAAAACCGTTCGTTTAAAAAAAACCTAGATCGGTTTTTTTCGGTTTTGTTATTTTGTGAGCGTTCACCGACTCGTTCGTTTTAACGAACGCGTTCGTCGGTTTTTCTCTGTTAACGAACGTCCGTTCTTTAACCGTTCGTCCGTTTTTCTTTTTTGTCGGATTTTTTTCGGCGATTATCTCAGATTCGATTTCTGATCGAATCTTCGTTTTTGTTTAACTTTTCGCTCGTTTATCGGAATCAGGCGATTCAAGCGCCTAGAGTTTCGTCTCGAAATTCTCTTTCCGTTTAACCTACTCAAACAAGTTTTTGCTACTGTAAAATTTGACCTAGATCCAGATTAGTAAACGAAGCTTGTTTCTTTCACCGTTTGACTTTCGTTGCTTCGTTCGAGTTGATTCTTTTTGCAAACCGGAGTTCTTAAGTTGAACTTTCTGGTTGGATCTTTCATTCGAGTTTTACCTGTGCATTAGATGAGTACTGATTGTCTGCTTGTTTGTTTGCGATAGAGTACCCGGAGTGTGCCGCTTGTTACTTCGAATCGCTAGGTTACGCGGGTCATCAGCAAGGCAAGTAACACTTTGATCATATACCTTCCATACCCAGTTTTTATTGCATTAGATCTATTCCTCAAACATTGCATGATTAGGATCTAAATAAATTGTGGGTATTGGGAAGTACTTGAGGTAGTACCTATTACCTGTTTTGTTTATCAAACCCTTGGGAGTTACTTCTACGTTGCTATTATATTGCCATGCTATGCTCGTAGACGTGGATTGGGTTTGAGAGATTTTCATGACAGATGTGAGATTGTTAATAATGGTTTACTTAAGGTGGCAACTAAAACTCACATCTGGGTGGATTGAGGTACCTGGGTATTCCAGGATTGCCTGTTTTTCTTTTGGACCGCCACCCAGGTTCAAAGGGATCATAAGATTATTCATGCTAGAAACTTCCGTGTGCAGCCGCAAGCTATTATGGGCTCTAGCATAGTTGACTAAGTTGTGTGAACTCTTACAGTGGTAGACTAGCAGATGTAGGGGAAAGTAGGTGTAACTGTCTACCCATACGTAAGGTGCAAACACTTCTGAAAGACTGTGTCTCGGTCATCCGTTACTCAAACACCATGTAGTGCGAGTAATCCAACGGAGGAGATCGAGTCTTGTGGGGAAAAGTGCGCAAACCTCTGCAGAGTGTACAAACTAATCATGGTTAGCCGTGTCCCCGGTTATGGACAACTTGAGTATCTAGTACTTGGATTATCATGTGAATCTCATCACCATGTTACTTTTAATTAATTTTGTTGGGTTAATAATGATTCTTAATTGGGATTGAGATGCTGTCAACCATCTCAATGTTTCACAACCACCATGATAGTTAAATAAAATTTGTTCCTTTGAAGTAGGGAAAAATTGGCTTTTCGCAAAACTGTAACCATAGAGCTTTCCACCAGCCATATATGCATGTAGTATAGCATTATTATGTTCATTATTCTCTATGTGTTACTTTGCCAGCATATTCTATGTGCTGACCCGTTTTCGGGCTGCAACGTTTCATGTTGCAGACTTTTCAGACGACGAGTAAGGTGCCTTAGGTCGTGGTCTTATACTTAGTGATGCCGCTGGAGTTGATGGACTCACTTATCTTCCAAGTCTTCCGCTGTTATCGTTCTTAGTTGGCCTTAAGCCATATTTATCATACTTATTCTCTTTGGAGATATTCGTTGTAATAAGTGTGTGATTGCTACTCTGTTATAAATCCTCCATTTGTACTGTGCGTGTCAGCATTACTAATCCAGGGATGACACTGGTGCACAGCAGCACAGACCATTTGAGGTCTGGTCGCTACACTGTTGCAGAAGAAATTGAAGGTAATGCTGAGCCTTGTTCATATTTCGAGGCTATTATTTCTGGTGATAGTAATAAGTGGATGACCGCTATGCATGATGAGATGGAATCACTTGAAAAGAATGGCACTTGGGATTAAGTAAAATTACCTAGAGAGAAGAAACCTATTCGTTGCAAGTGGGTTTTCAAGAGGAAAGGTGTTTCTCCTAATGATGAGACAAGATATAAAGCAAGGTTAGTTGCTAAAGGTTACAGTCAGATTCCAGGTATTGACTATAACGAAGTCTTTTCTCCTGTTGTTAAGCATAGCTCTATTCGCACTTTACTCAGTATTGTTGCCATGCATGATCTTGAGCTTGAACAATTGGATGTTAAAACTGCATTTTTACATGGAGAATTAGAAGAGGATATTTATATTGAACAACCTGAAGGTTTTGTTATTCCTGGAAAAGAAAAGCTTGTCTGTAAGTTAAAGAAGTCTCTTTATGGATTGAAGCAATCCCCTAGACAGTGGTACAAGAGATTTTACACCTTTATGCTCTCTCAAGGTTTCAAAAGGTCTAACTAGATAGTTGTGTTTATTTGAAAACTGTCAATGGATCAACTATTTATTTGCTCCTTTATGTTGATGATATGCTTATTGCTGCAAAGAGTATGTCAGATATTAATGAACTAAAGAAGCAATTGAGTAATGAATTTGAGATGAAGGATTTGGGTGCAGCAAAGAAAATTCTTGGCATGGAAATATCCAGAGATAGACCGTCTGGAAAAGTATATCTAAGTCAGAAGGGATATATTGATAAAGTTCTTCGTCGTTTTAATATGCATAATGCCAAGCCGGTGAGTACTCTGTTAGCTGCACACTTCAAATTATCGTCAGCTTTATGTCCTAAGTCAGATGCAGATATTGAGTACATGTCTAGAGTTCCCTATTCCAGTGCAGTTGGTTCACTTATGTCTGCCATGGTTTGTTCACGTCCGGATTTATCATATGCGTTGAGTGTTGTCAGTAGATACATGGCTAATCCTGGAAAAGAGCATTGGAAAGCAGTTCAGTGGATTTTCAGATACCTGCGTGGTACTTCTAATGCTTATTTACAGTTTGGGAAATCTAGAGATGGACTTGTTGGTTTTGTTGATTCTGATTTTGCTGGTGATTTGGATAAGAGAAGATCACTCACAGGTTATGTTTTCACCATTGGTGGTTGTGCTGTGAGTTGGAGAGCAACTTTGCAGTCTATTGTGGCTTGTTCCACTACCGATGCCGAGTATATGGCTATTTCTGAGGCATGCAAAGAAGCTATCTGGTTGAGAGGTTTGTATACTGAGCTTTGTGGAGATCCATCTTGCCCTACCATATTTTCTGACAGTCAAAGTGCCATATATCTTACAAAGAATCCAATGTATCATGAGAGGACGAAGCACATTGATGTCAGATTCCATTATATTCGAGATGTTGTTGCTGAAGGCAATTTGAAGGTATGCAAGATAAGTACTCATGATAATCCTGCTGACATGATGACAAAGCCAGTTCCGACCAATAAGTTTGAGCATTGCTCAGGTTTAGTTGGTATTTCTCACTAGTCATGTGAACTTTGACGCACAAGGTGTTTATACTGATTTGGATGGAGTTATTCACTTTCTTTGACTACTGGAGGGAATTTGGATTAAGGTGGAGATTATTAAATTGTGATCCAAATTATACTGTGTTGGACTAGACGTAGTACAACCGGTGTGGGCCTTTGCGTTGACGTCGACGCGTACGAGTACAACTCGTTAATTTACTTGTCCTCCAAGACTCTCATGTATTGCCCTCTTATATATCCCATGTAGTCGCACCTCAGACGGTCTGTCGTCTCGTGCTTGTAATACTCCTCCTCATAGTGATTGCGCCTTCGTGCGTCCGTGGTTTTCTCCCGCAAGGGTTTCCACGTAAAAATCCGTGTCTCTTTATCTCGTTTATTTCTCGTTATTATCTAACAACTGTGGCCTGTACCTGCATCAATGGCGCGTAGCTAGAGTAGTGCTAGAATTGAACAGGGTATTGCGCCATGCCGGTTCATATTTTGGGAGGAGGAAACTTCGTGGAAGTTGCAACCTCAAGCTCACATCGATCCGCATCATGGCATTTATCCATGCAGGTAATAAGCCTAGAAAGAACGTTTTTTTGTTTGGAAAGACATAGAAAGAACGTTTTAGTTTCCGTGGACCCCTGATGTGTGCTCGCGTATGTCGCTTGCCGTGCCGGGGCCCTGCTATCCTATCACGCGCGACGGTGGTGGCCGTGCGGGCGGCGCGCGC
Organism: Aegilops tauschii subsp. strangulata; assembly: GCF_002575655.3. Classification (NCBI taxonomy): domain Eukaryota; kingdom Viridiplantae; phylum Streptophyta; class Magnoliopsida; order Poales; family Poaceae; genus Aegilops; species Aegilops tauschii. The sequence continues at coordinate 521,763,406 of NC_053041.3, forward strand.
ATGAGCCGACAGGCGAGGAGGCACATGCCATTGATGGCAACGGTGTTCGTATCCATTGATGGCAAGATAGGACGGTGGTGGCGACAGCCTCCGCTCGTCTTTACGACAAGGGTGGTGGCCCTCGACGACCGCAACAAGTAGGTCAAGGACCGCAGGCCAGGCGCAGATGCGCAACTACAGGCGCGCCAGCGCATCAGCGGCGGTCGCATGCAGCGATGTGCACGCTCGTTGATGGTGCAAAAGGAATTTTTCAAGCGTCGTCAGGCCGGATCTAGGCCCGTGCAGGACTGCATCCGGGAAGGAAACTTTCAATAGACGCAGGGTCACACACCGACGACTCCCCTTCATCATCCAGTACCATGGCAACAGCATGGTGGATGATGCAGGTCGACGCACGGTGGTGCGGAATGGCAGCGACTGCATCCCCGCCACACCATGGATGACCTCCCGGTGGTCGTGGCGAGATGTCTGAAGGTGGGAAAACGTCCCACCAATACGTTAGCACTTTTTTGGTTTGTCATGGAGTACTAACTAGTGCAACTATCAAAAGATTCGGCATCTAGATAGTGATGGGAGCACCGCTTCATGTCCGGGGTGAAAACCCTTGTCCCGGCCTTTACTGGTCGGGCTCAACAGCGATGTACTTCTTGCCGTCGAAGGTGTTGTCTCCTTGCTGAAGGCGTTATCATGTTGAAGGTGTTGTCTCCTTGTTGAGTTGTTGTCTTGGCCTCCATTGGTATGTCTTGGCAATCAAGATGAAAATCCTTGTCCAAACCATCCCTGACCAGATGCGGTGACGAGTGACGACTACACGAGGGAATTTATTCTTTCTTGGAGGCATTGCTACGCAAGAAGTCAATTTAGTCGTAGATGTTTATTTCACATCTTATAATGTTTCGATCGTGATTGTCTATGTTCTGTACTCTACTTGTTTGATGTCTTTGGACTTGTTGCCTTACATCAACTATAATAAAAAAGGTTATATGCATCACAATGATGCAGAGATGTGACAAGCAAGAAAATGAAGAAGGTCAAATCAACACAGGGGACAAGTGGGTTTTAACATGAAAAACCCCTCCAATGAGAAGGGGGGAAAGGGCAACACTGGCAACCCAACACTACACCTTGCTAAGAAGCTCCAACACCGATGTCGATAAAAGCTAACCTCCACCACTAAACATGCCCGCAGTCCGGAGTGAGAAGTGAGCGAGTAATTCAAAAATTCCTGTGAGGTACTAAGGAGGGAAATACTAGTGCAGAACCAGCCTTTATCACCGGTTTGTAAGGGCCTTTAGTGCCGGTTCTGCAACCGACACTATGGAGTGGAGACTAAAGGCCCCCCCTTTAGTACCGATTTGGCACGAACCGGCGCTAATGTGCCACCACGTGGCACGAGCTAGGCCCGGGTGCATGTAGGACATTAGTACCGGTTGGTAACACCAACCGGTACTAAATGTTTGGGTGTGTTTTGGTTTTAATTTTTATTTTTCCTTTAGTTTTGTGTTTTCAATTTAATTTAGTGATTGTTTTACATTGATATGGATATGGCATATACTTGATCACTTAGTTAGGATCCATCCAGTTGAAACTAATATGCGGTTTCTTTCATAAATGATATAATAACTCATCATCATCATCATATTAGAAGCGTTCATAACACCACAAAAGCAAATCACTCTTTGAGATTAAGTTCAGGACGAAGAACACGGACACGCATGAGAGGACAACAAGTACTAAGAGCATGATAACTAGCTAAATCACTCCTGCTGCTCTCTCTCAGGTAAAATAGCATAGAACATGTATAGCTCTCCTGATTCATCATATTGGAGCATGCAGATGAACCTGTCTCCTAATCGTGGGATGCGCTTCTGATTGATGCCCCCTAGTACTTCTCTGCGATCGTTAACAATTTTGCTCCAATCTTTCACTATTAAGCATTCATCGCTTTCAAAAATCCTGAATGCACTCATGTGCACTGTAGGATATCTTGGCCGTAAGCTAACAATTGACATGCGACCTTTAGTCTCGATCCACTAAGGCACAACTGTCATCGGGAGTCCCTGTTGAAGAACATCATATAGTAATTAATATACTTAGCAATGAAAGTTTAGCTTGAAAAATAATGTATGCAAAAGATGCACTGAGGACTAATAGTAAAAATCTTACCATCTTTCCTAAATACATGTGACCGTAGTTCAATACGATCACTATTGGTCGCACGTTTTGAGTACTAAGATTTTCAAATTCAGGAAAATGATTTCTCTTAACAGCATCAAGATCCTCAAGCCATGAAACATAATGACTTATCTCCTCGCAGTTTAGTTCAGCTCCGGGACAGTAGTAGGTCCTGTCTACCAAGCGCCGGACATGTTTGCTTGAATGGAAATAAGCTGTCAATAGAAATTAGTTGTCAACTACTTTTGAATAAACAATATCAAAGACATAAATATGGTTGAGAAACTCACATAATGGTAGAACTGGAGGCGTCTGCACATCGACCCAGATGTCTCTATTACCTTCAATATCATCTTCCGGATGAATATCAAAGGTGATAACCATATCAGGCTCAAATGCATAAGCCTTGCATAGTGCTTGCCAAGTTTTGCATTCAAAATAGGTGTACGTGTCTGCATTGTATAATTTGACGTTGAAAGTATAACCAGCATGCTCGGTCTTCAGGTAAACTCTCTTTACCTCCATAGTTTCCATAGCACTGAAACCTATCTTATCCAAGACAAAAATTCTTGCATGGCAGGGGATGCGCTAGAAGAATAGTGAAAATTTAAAATTATAAGTTGAAGTAAATGAAGCATATATAAGTCATGCTTAATTACGAAAAAAGACTTGTCGTTGCGACTTACTGTATCCACTTCGAAGGTCTCATCCAGCTTGATGCTGAAGCGCCTATCATCAACAAGGAAATTTCTGTCGCACAGGCCGCGCTGGTCTTCACAGAATTCGCACTTAATGAAATATTTTTCGTCGTCAGACGACATTTCCTATGTTCATATAGGTGAAACATTAAACACTTACTATTTCTATTAATTCAACTAATTCAACTACTTCTATTAGTTCAACTAGTTCTATTAATTCAACTAATTCAACTAAGCATTTAATAAAAATAAACGTGTTCTATTAATTTTCTTACTAAAATAAAGTAGCTAGTTCCATATAGTAATATTTTAATTAGATCATCAAATCTCAGATATCTAAATTTTCTTACTAAAAATAAACTAGTTCTATTAATTCAACTAATTCAACTAAGAATTTACTAAAAATAAACTAGTTCTATTAATTTTCTTACTAAAATATATAAAGTAGCTATATACATAATAATATTTTAATTAGATCATCAAATCTCATATACCTAAATTTTCTTACTAAAAATAAACTAGTTCTAATAATTCAACTAGTTCAGCTAAGCATTTACTAAAAATAAACTAGTTATATTAATTCAACTAGTTTAAATAATCTCATGTACCTAAATTTTCTTACTAAAAATAAACTTGTTCTATTAATTTTCATACTAAAAATAAACTAGTTATATTAATTCAACTAGTTCAATTCTCATATATAAACCTAATTAATATCTAGCTAATTCATCTAAAATTGACATTAATATTTAACATCTTTTCCATATAATTCATCTAACATTAACATTCTAACATTCTTATCTACGTAATTTATCTAACATTAATCTAAACAACAGAAAATAGAAAATAAGTAAAAAAACAATATGTGTGTGTGTATCTGTGTGTGTGTGTATATGTGTGTGTGTATGTGTTTGTGTGTACGAGCGGGGGGCGGCGGCATACGGGCACGGCGCGAGACGGCGATGCGACGGGGACGGCGCGACGACGAGCAGCAGGCCGGGAGCGACGGCGCGATCGAGACGGCGACGTGGTACGGGGCGGGGGCGACGGCGGTGACGGCAACGATGGACGGTGAGGGCGACGGCGGTGACGGCGACGACGGGCGGTGAGGGCGACGGCGGTGACGGCGACGACGGGCGGCGGGGGCGATCGCGTGCGGCGGGGGCGGCGAGGGCGGCGGCGATGTCGCGCGATGTAGTTGGAGAAGAAGTGGTGGTCGATGAAACTGAATTTTTCGTAAGTGCCATATATATATGAGGGGCCTTTAGTACCGGTTGGAGCCACCAACCGGTACTAAAGGCCAATTTTCGCCAGGCCAAGGGGCGGGAAACTGCCCCTTTAGTACCGGTTCGTGGCTCCAACCGGTACTAAAGGCCCCCCTTTAGTACCGGTTGGAGCCACGACCCGGTACTAAAGGTGTGCACTGGTGCAGGAGCGGTGCGGGCAAGTTTAGTACCACCTCGCTAGCCGAGGGGTGCCCGCACCAGTTTAAAAGCCCCGGTGCGGCTGCTGTCTCGAACTCCTCTCTATAGCAGGCTTCTGGGCCTGTATCTGCAAACCCTAGGGTTGGCAGGCCCAGCGGGCAGCGCCCCAACAATTTTTTATATAATTTTCTTCTACTTATTTCCGAGTAATTTTTTTTGCTGTATTTAGTTTCTTTGTGAATAAAAAAAAATTGTAGTTCTTTTTCTTTTCTGCATTATTAATTTTCTACTATTCATTTTGTAGTGATTTTCAATTTCACCGTCATTTAGCTCTCTAAACAAATCGGTAAATGACTGAAAAACAGCAAATGATGTCAGAACGTGTTGGAAATTGATGACGTCACTTTGAATGATGCATACTGAACGCAAAAATAGGCTGGAGTTCTCATAAGTTTAAAAAACATTGAAGTGCCGGTGTAACAGATGAGTTCTCGTCCGAAACCCTGATACTCCGAAAGAGATTGTCCAGTTTGTACACGAGGTGCGTCCAGTTTTCGCCGTGACCCTCTCTACTCTTTTGCACATGCTATGCGGGCGAAATGATGATACCATGCCAAGTTCCAACATTTTCAGAGTTCATTTTGTAGTGATTTTCAATTTCACCGTCATTTAGCTCCCTAAACAAATCGGTAAATGAATGAAAAACAGCAAATGATGTCAGAACATGTTGGAAATTGATGATGTCGCTTTGAAAGATGCATACTAAACGCAAAAATAGGCGGGAGTTCAAATAAGTTTAGAAAACATTGAAGTGCCCGTGTAACAGATGAGTTCTCATCCGAAACCCTGATACTCCGAAAGAGACTGTCCAGTTTGTACACGAGGTGCGTCCAGTTTTCGCCGTGACCCTCTCTACTCTTTTGCACATGCTATGTGGGCGAAATGATGATACCATGCCAAGTTCCAACATTTTCAGAGTTCATTTTGTAGTGATTTTCAATTTCACCATCATTTAGCTTCCTAAACAAATCGGTAAATGACTGAAAAACAGCAAATGATGTCAGAACGTGTTGGAAATTGATGACGTCGCTTTGAATGATGCATACTGAACGCAAAAATAGGCTGGAGTTCAAATAAGTTTAAAAACATTGAAGTGCCCGGGTAACAGATGAGTTCTCGTCCGAAACCCTGATATTCCGAAAGAGATTGTCCGGTTTGTACACGAGGTGCGTCCAGTTTTGTCCGTGACCCTCTCTACTCTTTTGCACATGCTATGTGGGCGAAATGATTACCATGCCAAGTTCCAATATTTTCAGAGTTCATTTTGTAGTGATTTTCAATTTCACCGTTATTTAGCTCCCTAAACAAGTCGGTAAATGACTGGAAAACAGCAAATGATGTCAGAACGTGTTGGAAATTGATGATGTCGCTTTGAAAGATGCATACTGAACGCAAAAATAGGATGGAGTTCAAATAAGTGTAAAAAAACATTGAAGTGCCCGTGTAACAGATGAGTTCTCATCCGAAACCCTCATACTCCGAAAGAGATTGTCCAGTTTGTACACGAGGTGCGTCCAGTTTTCGCCGTGACCGTCTCTACTCTTTTGCACATGCTATGTGGGCGAAATGATGATACCATGCCAAGTTCCAACATTTTCAGAGTTCATTTTGTAGTGATTTTCGATTTCACTGTCATTTAGCTCTCTAAACAAATCGGTAAATGACTGAAAAACAGCAAATGATGTCAGAACGTGTTGGAAATTGATGACGTCGCTTTGAATGATGCATACTGAATGCAAAAATAGGCTGGAGTTCAAATAAATTTAGAAAACATTCAAGTGCCCGTGTAACAGATGAGTTCTCGTCCGAAACCCTGATACTCCAAAAGAGATTGTCCAGTTTGTACACGAGGTGCGTCCAGTTTTCGCCGTGACCCTCTCTACTCTTTTGCACATGCTATGCGGGCGAAATGATGATACCATGCCAAGTTCCAACATTTTCAGAGTTCATTTTGTAGTGATTTTCAATTTCACCATCATTTAGCTCCCTAAACAAATCGGTAAATGACTGAAAAATAGCAAATGATGTCAGAACGTGTTGGAAATTGATGACGTTGCTTTGAATGATGCATACTGAAGGCAGAAATAGGCTGGAGTTCAAATAAGTTTAAAAAACATTGAAGTGCCCGTGTAACAGATGAGTTCTCGCCGAAACCCTGATATTCCGAAAGAGATTGTCCGGTTTGTACACGAGGTGCGTCCAGTTTTGTCCGTGACCCTCTCTACTCTTTTGCACATGCTATGCGGGCGAAATGATTACCATGCCAAGTTCCAATATTTGCAGAGTTCATTTTGTAGTGATTTTCAATTTCACCGTTATTTAGCTCCCTAAACAAATCGGTAAATGACTGGAAAATAGCAAATGATGTCAGAATGTGTTGGAAATTGATGATGTCCCTTTGAAAGATGCATACTGAACGCAAAAATAGGATGGAGTTCAAATAAGTTCAAAAAACATTGAAGTGCCCGTGTAACAGATGAGTTCTCTTCCGAAACCCTGATACTCTGAAAGAGATTGTCCAGTTTGTACACGAGGTGCGTCCAGTTTTCGCCGTGACCCTCTCAACTCTTTTGCACATGCTATGTGGGCGAAATGATGATACCATGCCAAGTTCCAACATTTTCAGATTCATTTTGTAGTGATTTTCGATTTCACCGTCATTTAGCTCTCTAAACAAATCGGTAAATGACTGAAAAACAGCAAATGATGTCAGAACGTGTTGGAAATTGATGACGTCGCTTTGAATGATGCATACTGAATGCAAAAATAGGCTGGAGTTCAAATAAGTTTAAAAACATTGAAGTGCCCGTGTAACAGATGAGTTCTCGTCCGAAACCCTGATACTCCGAAAGAGATTGTGCAGTTTGTACACGAGGTGCGTCCAGTTTTCGCCGTGACTGTCTCTACTCTTTTGTACATGCTATGTGGGCGAAATGATGATACCATGCCAAGTTCCAACATTTTCAGAGTTCATTTGGTAGTGATTTTCAATTTCACCGTCATTTAGCTCCCTAAACAAATCGGTAAATGACCGAAAAACAGCAAATGATGTCAGAACGTGTTGGAAATTGATGACATCGCTTTGAAAGATGCATACTGAACGCAAAAATAGGCTGGAGTTCAAATATGTTTAAAAACATTGAAGTGCCCGTGTAACAGATGAGTTCTCGTCCGAAACCCTGATACTCCGAAAGAGATTGTCTAGTTTGTACACGAGGTGCGTCCAGTTTTCGCCGTGACCCTCTCTACTCTTTTGCACATGCTATGTGGGTGAAATGATGATACCATGCCAAGTTCCAACATTTTCAGAGTTCATTTTGTAGTGATTTTCAATTTCACCGTCATTTAGCTCTCTAAACAAATCGGTAAATGACTGAAAAACAGCAAATGTTGTCAGAACGTGTTGGAAATTGATGACGTCGCTTTGAATGATGCATACTGAACGCAAAAATAGGCTGGAGTTCAAATAAGTTTAAAAACATTGAAGTGCCCGTGTAACAGATGAGTTCTCGTCCGAAACACTGATATTCCGAAAGAGATTGTCCGGCTTGTACACGAGGTGCGTCCAGTTTTGTTCGTGACCCTATCTACTCTTTTGCACATGCTATGCGGGCGAAATGATTACCATGCCAAGTTCCAATATTTTCAGAGTTCATTTTGTAGTGATTTTCAATTTCACCGTTATTTAGCTCCCTAAACAAGTCGGTAAATGACTGGAAAACAGCAAATGATGTCAGAACGTGTTGGAAATTGATGATGTCGCTTTGAAAGATGCATACTGAACGCAAAAATAGGATGGAGTTCAAATAAGTGTAAAAAACATTGAAGTGCCCGTGTAACAGATGAGTTCTCGTCCGAAACCCTGATACTCCAAAAGAGATTGTCCAGTTTGTACACGAGGTGCGTCCAGTTTTCGCCGTGACCCTCTCTACTCTTTTGCACATGCTATGTGCGCGATATGACGATACCATGCCAAGTTCCAACATTTTCAGAGTTCATTTTGTAGTGATTTTTGATTTCACCGTCATTTAGCTCTCTAAACAAATCGGTAAATGACTGAAAAACAGCAAATGATGTCAGAACGTGTTGGAAATTGATGACGTCGCTTTGAATGATGCATACTGAATGCAAAAATAGGCTGGAGTTCAAATAAGTTTAGAAAACATTGAAGTGCCCACGTAACAGATGAGTTCTCGTCCGAAACACTGATACTCCAAAAGAGATTGTCTAGTTTGTACACGAGGTGCGTCCAGTTTTCGCCGTGACCCTCTCTACTCTTTCGCACATGCTATGTGGGCGAAATGATGATACCATGCCAAGTTCCAACATTTTCAGAGTTCATTTGGTAGTGATTTTCAATTTCACCGTCATTTAGCTCCCTAAACAAATCGGTAAATGACCGAAAAACAGCAAATGATGTCAGAACGTGTTGGAAATTCATGACATCGCTTTGAAAGATGCATACTGAATGCAAAAATAGGCTGGAGTTCAAATAAGTTTAAAAAACATTGAAGTGCTCGTGTAGCAGATGAGTTCTCGTCCGAAACCCTGATACTCCGAAAGAGATTGTCCAGTTTGTACACGAGGTGCGTCCAGTTTTCGCCGTGACCCTCTCTACTCTTTCGCACATGCTATGTGGGTGAAATGATGATACCATGCCAAGTTCCAACATATTCAGAGTTTATTTTGTAGTGATTTTCAATTTCACCGTCATTTAGCTCTCTAAACAAATCGGTAAATGACTGAAAAACAGCAAATGATGTCAGAACGTGTTGGAAATTGATGACGTCGCTTTGAATGATGCATACTGAATGCAAAAATAGGCTGGAGTTCAAATAAGTTTAAAAACATTGAAGTGCCCGTGTAACAGATGAGTTCTCGTCCGAAACCCTGATATTCCGAAAGAGATTGTCCGGTTTGTACACGAGGTGCGTCCAGTTTTGTCCGTGACCCTCTCTACTCTTTTGCACATGCTATGCGGGCGAAATGATTACCAAGCCAAGTTCCAATATTTTCATAGTTCATTTTGTAGTGATTTTCAATTTCACCGTTATTTAGCTCCCTAAACAAGTCGGTAAATGACTGGAAAACAGCAAATGATGTCAGAACGTGTTGGAAATTGATGATGTCGCTTTGAAAGATGCATACTGAACGCAAAAATAGGATGGAGTTCAAATAAGTCTAAAAAACATTGAAGTGCCCGTGTAACAGATGAGTTCTCGTCCGAAACCCTGATACTCCGAAAGAGATTGTCCAGTTTGTACACGAGGTGCGTCCAGTTTTTGCCGTGACCCTCTCTACTCTTTTGCACATGCTATGTGGGCGATATGATGATACCATGCCAAGTTCCAACATTTTCAGATTCATTTTGTAGTGATTTTCGATTTCACCGTCATTTAGCTCTCTAAACAAATCGGTAAATGACAGAAAAACAGCAAACGATGTCAGAACGTGTTGGAAATTGATGACGTCGCTTTGAATGATGCATACTGAATGCAAAAATAGGCTGGAGTTCAAATAAGTTTAAAAACATTGAAGTGCCCGTGTAACAGATGAGTTCTCGTCCGAAACCCTGATACTCCGAAAGAGATTGTCCAGTTTGTACACGAGGTGCGTCCAGTTTTCGCCGTGACCGTCTCTACTCTTTTGCACATGCTATGTGGGCGAAATGATGATACCATGCCAAGTTCCAACATTTTCAGAGTTCATTTGGTAGTGATTTTCAATTTCACCGTCATTTAGCTCCCTAAACAAATCGGTAAATGACCGAAAAACAGCAAATGATGTCAGAACGTGTTGGAAATTGATGACATCGCTTTGAAAGATGCATACTGAATGCAAAAATAGGCTGGAGTTCAAATAAGTTTAAAAAACATTGAAGTGCTCGTGTAGCAGATGAGTTCTTGTCCGAAACCCTGATACTCCGAAAGAGATTGTCCAGTTTGTACACGAGGTGCGTCCAGTTTTCGCCGTGACCCTCTCTACTCTTTTGCACATGCTATGTGGGTGAAATGATGATACCATGCCAAGTTCCAACATTTTCAGAGTTCATTTTGTAGTTATTTTCAATTTCACCGTCATTTAGCTCTCTAAACAAATCGGTAAATGACTGAAAAACAGCAAATGATGTCAGAACGTGTTGGAAATTGATGACGTCGCTTTGAATGATGCATACTGAACGCAAAAAGAGGCAGGAGTTCAAATAAGTTTAAAAACATTGAAGTGCCCGTGTAACAGATGAGTTCTCGTCCGAAACCCTGATATTCCGAAAGAGATTGTCCGGTTTGTACACGAGGTGCGTCCAGTTTTGTCCGTGACCCTCTCTACTCTTTTGCACATGCTATGCGGGCGAAATGATTACCATGCCAAGTTCCAATATTTTCAGAGTTCATTTTGTAGTGATTTTCAATTTCACCGTCATTTAGCTCTCTAAACAAATCGGTAAATGACTGAAAAACAGCAAATGATGTCAGAACGTGTTGGAAATTGATGACGTCACTTTGAATGATGCATACTGAATGCAAAAATAGGCTGGAGTTCAAATAAGTTTAGAAAACATTGAAGTGCCCACGTAACAGATGAGTTCTCGTCCGAAACACTGATACTCCAAAAGAGATTGTCTAGTTTGTACACGAGGTGCGTCCAGTTTTCGCCGTGACCCTCTCTACTCTTTTGCACATGCTATGTGGGCGAAATGATGATACCATGCCAAGTTCCAACATTTTCAGAGTTCATTTGGTAGTGATTTTCAATTTCACCGTCATTTAGCTCCCTAAACAAATCGGTAAATGACCGAAAAACAGCAAATGATGTCAGAACGTGTTGGAAATTGATGACATCGCTTTGAAAGATGCATACTGAATGCAAAAATAGGCTGGAGTTCAAATAAGTTTAAAAAACATTGAAGTGCTCGTGTAGCAGATGAGTTCTCGTCCGAAACCCTGATACTCCGAAAGAGATTGTCCAGTTTGTACACGAGGTGCGTCCAGTTTTCGCCGTGACCCTCTCTACTCTTTCGCACATGCTATGTGGGTGAAATGATGATACCATGCCAAGTTCCAACATATTCAGAGTTTATTTTGTAGTGATTTTCAATTTCACCGTCATTTAGCTCCCTAAACAAATCGGTAAATGACCGAAAAACAGCAAATGATGTCAGAACGTGTTGGAAATTGATGACATCGCTTTGAAAGATGCATACTGAATGCAAAAATAGGCTGGAGTTCAAATAACTTTAAAAAACATTGAAGTGCTCGTGTAGCAGATGAGTTCTCATCCGAAACCCTGATACTCCGAAAGAGATTGTCCAGTTTGTACACGAGGTGCGTCCAGTTTTCGCCGTGACCCTCTCTACTCTTTTGCACATGCTATGTGGGTGAAATGATGATACCATGCCAAGTTCCAACATATTCAGAGTTCATTTTGTGGTGATTTTCAATTTCACCGTCATTTAGCTCTCTAAACAAATCGGTAAATGACTGAAAAACAGCAAATGATGTCAGAACGTGTTGGAAATTGATGACGTCGCTTTGAATGATGCATACTGAACGCAAAAATAGGCTGGAGTTCAAATAAGTTTAAAAACATTGAAGTGCCCGTGTAACAGATGAGTTCTCGTCCGAAACCCTTATATTCCGAAAGAGATTGTCCGGTTTGTACACGAGGTGCGTCCAGTTTTGTCCGTGACCCTCTCTACTCTTTTGCACATGCTATGCGGGCGAAATGATTACCAAGCCAAGTTCCAATATTTTCAGAGTTCATTTTGTAGTGATTTTCAATTTCACCGTTATTTAGCTCCCTAAACAAGTCGGTAAATGACTGGAAAACAGCAAATGATGTCAGAACGTGTTGGAAATTGATGATGTCGCTTTGAAAGATGCATACTGAACGCAAAAATAGGATGGAGTTCAAATAAGTGTAAAAAACATTGAATTGCCCGTGTAACAGATGAGTTCTCGTCCGAAACCCTGATACTCCGAAAGAGATTGTCCAGTTTGTACACGAGGTGCGTCCAGTTTTTGCCGTGACCCTCTCTACTCTTTTGCACATGCTATGTGGGCGATATGATGATACCATGCCAAGTTCCAACATTTTCAGATTCATTTTGTAGTGATTTTCGATTTCACCGTCATTTAGCTCTCTAAACAAATCGGTAAATGACAGAAAAACAGCAAACGATGTCAGAACGTGTTGGAAATTGATGACGTCGCTTTGAATGATGCATACTGAATGCAAAAATAGGCTGGAGTTCAAATAAGTTTAAAAACATTGAAGTGCCCGTGTAACAGATGAGTTCTCGTCCGAAACCCTGATACTCCGAAAGAGATTGTCCAGTTTGTACACGAGGTGCGTCCAGTTTTCGCCGTGACCGTCTCTACTCTTTTGCACATGCTATGTGGGCGAAATGATGATACCATGCCAAGTTCCAACATTTTCAGACTTCATTTTGTAGTGATTTTCAATTTCACCGTCATTTAGCTCTCTAAACAAATCGGTAAATGACTGAAAAACAGCAAATGATGTCAGAACGTGTTGGAAATTGATGACGTCGCTTTGAATGATGCATACTGAACGCAAAAATAGGCTGGAGTTCAAATAAGTTTAAAAACATTGAAGTGCCCGTGTAACAGATGAGTTCTCGTCCGAAACCCTGATATTCCGAAAGAGATTGTCCGGTTTGTACACGAGGTGCGTCCAGTTTTGTCCGTGACCCTCTCTACTCTTTTGCACATGCTATGTGGGCGAAATGATTACCATGCCAAGTTCCAACATTTTCAGAGTTCATTTGGTAGTGATTTTCAATTTCACCGTCATTTAGCTCCCTAAACAAATCGGTAAATGACCGAAAAACAGCAAATTATGTCAGAACGTGTTGGAAATTGATGACATCGCTTTGAAAGATGCATACTGAATCCAAAAATAGGCTGGAGTTCAAATAAGTTTAAAAAACATTGAAGTGCTCGTGTAGCAGATGAGTTCTCGTCCGAAACCCTGATACTCCGAAAGAGATTGTCCAGTTTGTACACGAGGTGCGTCCAGTTTTCGCCGTGACCCTCTCTACTCTTTTGCACATGCTATGTGGGTGAAATGATGATACCATGCCAAGTTCCAACATTTTCAGAGTTCATTTTGTAGTGATTTTCAATTTCACCGTCATTTAGCTCTCTAAAGAAATCGGTAAATGACTGAAAAACAGCAAATGATGTCAGAACGTGTTGGAAATTGATGACGTCGCTTTGAATGATGCATACTGAACGCAAAAATAGGCAGGAGTTCAAATAAGTTTAAAAACATTGAAGTGCCCGTGTAACAGATGAGTTCTCGTCCGAAACCCTGATACTCCGAAAGAGATTGTCCAGTTTGTACACGAGGTGCGTCCAGTTTTCGCCGTGACCCTCTCTACTCTTTTGCACATGCTATGTGGGTGAAATGATGATACCATGCCAAGTTCCAACATATTCAGAGTTCATTTTGTGGTGATTTTCAATTTCACCGTCATTTAGCTCTCTAAACAAATCGGTAAATGACTGAAAAACAGCAAATGATGTCAGAACGTGTTGGAAATTGATGACGTCGCTTTGAATGATGCATACTGAACGCAAAAATAGGCTGGAGTTCAAATAAGTTTAAAAACATTGAAGTGCCCGTGTAACAGATGAGTTCTCGTCCGAAACCCTGATATTCCGAAAGAGATTGTCCGGTTTGTACACGAGGTGCGTCCAGTTTTGTCCGTGACCCTCTCTACTCTTTTGCACATGCTATGCGGGCGAAATGATTACCAAGCCAAGTTCCAATATTTTCAGAGTTCATTTTGTAGTGATTTTCAATTTCACCGTTATTTAGCTCCCTAAACAAGTCGGTAAATGACTGGAAAACAGCAAATGATGTCAGAACGTGTTGGAAATTGATGATGTCGCTTTGAAAGATGCATACTGAACGCAAAAATAGGATGGAGTTCAAATAAGTGTAAAAAACATTGAATTGCCCGTGTAACAGATGAGTTCTCGTCCGAAACCCTGATACTCCGAAAGAGATTGTCCAGTTTGTACACGAGGTGCGTCCAGTTTTTGCCGTGACCCTCTCTACTCTTTTGCACATGCTATGTGGGCGATATGATGATACCATGCCAAGTTCCAACATTTTCAGATTCATTTTGTAGTGATTTTCGATTTCACCGTCATTTAGCTCTCTAAACAAATCGGTAAATGACAGAAAAACAGCAAACGATGTCAGAACGTGTTGGAAATTGATGACGTCGCTTTGAATGATGCATACTGAATGCAAAAATAGGCTGGAGTTCAAATAAGTTTAAAAACATTGAAGTGCCCGTGTAACAGATGAGTTCTCGTCCGAAACCCTGATACTCCGAAAGAGATTGTCCAGTTTGTACACGAGGTGCGTCCAGTTTTCGCCGTGACCGTCTCTACTCTTTTGCACATGCTATGTGGGCGAAATGATGATACCATGCCAAGTTCCAACATTTTCAGACTTCATTTTGTAGTGATTTTCAATTTCACCGTCATTTAGCTCTCTAAACAAATCGGTAAATGACTGAAAAACAGCAAATGATGTCAGAACGTGTTGGAAATTGATGACGTCGCTTTGAATGATGCATACTGAACGCAAAAATAGGCTGGAGTTCAAATAAGTTTAAAAACATTGAAGTGCCCGTGTAACAGATGAGTTCTCGTCCGAAACCCTGATATTCCGAAAGAGATTGTCCGGTTTGTACACGAGGTGCGTCCAGTTTTGTCCGTGACCCTCTCTACTCTTTTGCACATGCTATGTGGGCGAAATGATTACCATGCCAAGTTCCAACATTTTCAGAGTTCATTTGGTAGTGATTTTCAATTTCACCGTCATTTAGCTCCCTAAACAAATCGGTAAATGACCGAAAAACAGCAAATTATGTCAGAACGTGTTGGAAATTGATGACATCGCTTTGAAAGATGCATACTGAATCCAAAAATAGGCTGGAGTTCAAATAAGTTTAAAAAACATTGAAGTGCTCGTGTAGCAGATGAGTTCTCGTCCGAAACCCTGATACTCCGAAAGAGATTGTCCAGTTTGTACATGAGGTGCGTCCAGTTTTCGCCGTGACCCTCTCTACTCTTTTGCACATGCTATGTGGGTGAAATGATGATACCATGCCAAGTTCCAACATTTTCAGAGTTCATTTTGTAGTGATTTTCAATTTCACCGTCATTTAGCTCTCTAAAGAAATCGGTAAATGACTGAAAAACAGCAAATGATGTCAGAACGTGTTGGAAATTGATGACGTCGCTTTGAATGATGCATACTGAACGCAAAAATAGGCAGGAGTTCAAATAAGTTTAAAAACATTGAAGTGCCCGTGTAACAGATGAGTTCTCGTCCGAAACCCCGATACTCCGAAAGAGATTGTCCAGTTTGTACACGAGGTGCGTCCAGTTTTCGCCGTGACCCTCTCTACTCTTTTGCACATGCTATGTGGGTGAAATGATGATACCATGCCAAGTTCCAACATATTCAGAGTTCATTTTGTGGTGATTTTCAATTTCACCGTCATTTAGCTCTCTAAACAAATCGGTAAATGACTGAAAAACAGCAAATGATGTCAGAACGTGATGGAAATTGATGACGTCGCTTTGAATGATGCATACTGAACGCAAAAATAGGCTGGAGTTCAAATAAGTTTAAAAACATTGAAGTGCCCGTGTAACAGATGAGTTCTCGTCCGAAACCCTGATATTCCGAAAGAGATTGTCCGGTTTGTACACGAGGTGCGTCCAGTTTTGTCCGTGACCCTCTCTACTCTTTTGCACATGCTATGCGGGCGAAATGATTACCAAGCCAAGTTCCAATATTTTCAGAGTTCATTTTGTAGTGATTTTCAATTTCACCGTTATTTAGCTCCCTAAACAAGTCGGTAAATGACTGGAAAACAGCAAATGATGTCAGAACGTGTTGGAAATTGATGATGTTGCTTTGAAAGATGCATACTGAACGCAAAAATAGGATGGAGTTCAAATAAGTGTAAAAAACATTGAATTGCCCGTGTAACAGATGAGTTCTCGTCCGAAACCCTGATACTCCGAAAGAGATTGTCCAGTTTGTACACGAGGTGCGTCCAGTTTTTGCCGTGACCCTCTCTACTCTTTTGCACATGCTATGTGGGCGATATGATGATACCATGCCAAGTTCCAACATTTTCAGAGTTCATTTGGTAGTGATTTTCAATTTCACCGTCATTTAGCTCTCTAAACAAATCGGTAAATGACTGAAAACAGCAAATGATGTCAGAACGTGTTGGAAATTGATGACGTCGCTTTGAATGATGCATACTGAACGCAAAAATAGGCAGGAGTTCAAATAATTTTAAAAATATTGAAGTGCCCGTGTAACAGATGAGTTCTCGTCCGAAACCCTGATACTCCGAAAGAGATTGTCCAGTTTGTACACGAGGTGCGTCCAGTTTTCGCCGTGACCCTCTCTATTCTTTTGCACATGCTATGCGGGCGAAATGATGATACCATGCCAAGTTCCAACATTTTCAGAGTTCATTTTGTATTGATTTTCAATTTCACCGTCATTTAGCTCCCTAAAAATATCGGTAAATGACTGAAAAACAGCAAATGATGTCAGAACGTGTTGGAAATTGATGACGTGGCTTTGAATGATGCATACTGAACGCAAAAATAGGCAGGAGTTCAAATAAGTTTAAAAACATTGAAGTGCCCGTGTAACAGATGAGTTCTCGTCCGAAACCCTGATACTCCGAAAGAGATTGTCCAGTTTGTACACGAGGTGCGTCCAGTTTTCGCCGTGACCCTCTCTACTCTTTTGCACATGCTATGTGGGTGAAATGATGATACCATGCCAAGTTCCAACATATTCAGAGTTCATTTTGTGGTGATTTTCAATTTCACCGTCATTTAGCTCTCTAAACAAATCGGTAAATGACTGAAAAACAGCAAATGATGTCAGAACGTGTTGGAAATTGATGACGTCGCTTTGAATGATGCATACTGAACGCAAAAATAGGTTGGAGTTCAAATAAGTTTAAAAACATTGAAGTGCCCGTGTAACAGATGAGTTCTCGTCCGAAACCCTGATATTCCGAAAGAGATTGTCCGGTTTGTACACGAGGTGCGTCCAGTTTTGTCCGTGACCCTCTCTACTCTTTTGCACATGCTATGCGGGCGAAATGATTACCAAGCCAAGTTCCAATATTTTCAGAGTTCATTTTGTAGTGATTTTCAATTTCACCGTTATTTAGCTCCCTAAACAAGTCGGTAAATGACTGGAAAACAGCAAATGATGTCAGAACGTGTTGGAAATTGATGATGTCGCTTTGAAAGATGCATACTGAACGCAAAAATAGGATGGAGTTCAAATAAGTGTAAAAAACATTGAATTGCCCGTGTAACAGATGAGTTCTCGTCCGAAACCCTGATACTCCGAAAGAGATTGTCCAGTTTGTACACGAGGTGCGTCCAGTTTTTGCCGTGACCCTCTCTACTCTTTTGCACATGCTATGTGGGCGATATGATGATACCATGCCAAGTTCCAACATTTTCAGATTCATTTTGTAGTGATTTTCGATTTCACCGTCATTTAGCTCTCTAAACAAATCGGTAAATGACAGAAAAACAACAAACGATGTCAGAACGTGTTGGAAATTGATGACGTCGCTTTGAATGATGCATACTGAATGCAAAAATAGGCTGGAGTTCAAATAAGTTTAAAAACATTGAAGTGCCCGTGTAACAGATGAGTTCTCGTCCGAAACCCTGATACTCCGAAAGAGATTGTCCAGTTTGTACACGAGGTGCGTCCAGTTTTCGCCGTGACCGTCTCTACTCTTTTGCACATGCTATGTGGGCGAAATGATGATACCATGCCAAGTTCCAACATTTTCAGACTTCATTTTGTAGTGATTTTCAATTTCACCGTCATTTAGCTCTCTAAACAAATCGGTAAATGACTGAAAAACAGCAAATGATGTCAGAACGTGTTGGAAATTGATGACGTCGCTTTGATTGATGCATACTGAACGCAAAAATAGGCTGGAGTTCAAATAAGTTTAAAAACATTGAAGTGCCCGTGTAACAGATGAGTTCTCGTCCGAAACCCTGATATTCCGAAAGAGATTGTCCGGTTTGTACACGAGGTGCGTCCAGTTTTGTCCGTGACCCTCTCTACTCTTTTGCACATGCTATGTGGGCGAAATGATTACCATGCCAAGTTCCAACATTTTCAGAGTTCATTTGGTAGTGATTTTCAATTTCACCGTCATTTAGCTCCCTAAACAAATCGGTAAATGACCGAAAAACAGCAAATTATGTCAGAACGTGTTGGAAATTGATGACATCGCTTTGAAAGATGCATACTGAATCCAAAAATAGGCTGGAGTTCAAATAAGTTTAAAAAACATTGAAGTGCTCGTGTAGCAGATGAGTTCTCGTCCGAAACCCTGATACTCCGAAAGAGATTGTCCAGTTTGTACACGAGGTGCGTCCAGTTTTCGCCGTGACCCTCTCTACTCTTTTGCACATGCTATGTGGGTGAAATGATGATACCATGCCAAGTTCCAACATTTTCAGAGTTCATTTTGTAGTGATTTTCAATTTCACCGTCATTTAGCTCTCTAAAGAAATCGGTAAATGACTGAAAAACAGCAAATGATGTCAGAACGTGTTGGAAATTGATGACGTCGCTTTGAATGATGCATACTGAACGCAAAAATAGGCAGGAGTTCAAATAAGTTTAAAAACATTGAAGTGCCCGTGTAACAGATGAGTTCTCGTCCGAAACCCTGATACTCCGAAAGAGATTGTCCAGTTTGTACACGAGGTGCGTCCAGTTTTCGCCGTGACCCTCTCTACTCTTTTGCACATGCTATGTGGGTGAAATGATGATACCATGCCAAGTTCCAACATATTCAGAGTTCATTTTGTGGTGATTTTCAATTTCACCGTCATTTAGCTCTCTAAACAAATCGGTAAATGACTGAAAAACAGCAAATGATGTCAGAACGTGATGGAAATTGATGACGTCGCTTTGAATGATGCATACTGAACGCAAAAATAGGCTGGAGTTCAAATAAGTTTAAAAACATTGAAGTGCCCGTGTAACAGATGAGTTCTCGTCCGAAACCCTGATATTCCGAAAGAGATTGTCCGGTTTGTACACGAGGTGCGTCCAGTTTTGTCCGTGACCCTCTCTACTCTTTTGCACATGCTATGCGGGCGAAATGATTACCAAGCCAAGTTCCAATATTTTCAGAGTTCATTTTGTAGTGATTTTCAATTTCACCGTTATTTAGCTCCCTAAACAAGTCGGTAAATGACTGGAAAACAGCAAATGATGTCAGAACGTGTTGGAAATTCATGATGTCGCTTTGAAAGATGCATACTGAACGCAAAAATAGGATGGAGTTCAAATAAGTGTAAAAAACATTGAAGTGCCCGTGTAACAGATGAGTTCTCGTCCGAAACCCTGATACTCCGAAAGAGATTGTCCAGTTTGTACACGAGGTGCGTCCAGTTTTTGCCGTGACCCTCTCTACTCTTTTGCACATGCTATGTGGGCGATATGATGATACCATGCCAAGTTCCAACATTTTCAGATTCATTTTGTAGTGATTTTCGATTTCACCGTCATTTAGCTCTCTAAACAAATCGGTAAATGACAGAAAAACAGCAAACAATGTCAGAACGTGTTGGAAATTGATGACGTCGCTTTGAATGATGCATACTGAATGCAAAAATAGGCTGGAGTTCAAATAAGTTTAAAAACATTGAAGTGCCCGTGTAACAGATGAGTTCTCGTCCGAAACCCTGATACTCCGAAAGAGATTGTCCAGTTTGTACACGAGGTGCGTCCAGTTTTCGCCGTGACCGTCTCTACTCTTTTGCACATGCTATGTGGGCGAAATGATGATACCATGCCAAGTTCCAACATTTTCAGACTTCATTTTGTAGTGATTTTCAATTTCACCGTCATTTAGCTCTCTAAACAAATCGGTAAATGACTGAAAAACAGCAAATGATGTCAGAATGTGTTGGAAATTGATGACATCGCTTTGAATGATGCATACTGAACGCAAAAATAGGCTGGAGTTCAAATAAGTTTAAAAACATTGAAGTGCCCGTGTAACAGATGAGTTCTCGTCCGAAACCCTGATATTCCGAAAGAGATTGTCCGGTTTGTACACGAGGTGCGTCCAGTTTTGTCCGTGACCCTCTCTACTCTTTTGCACATGCTATGTGGGCGAAATGATTACCATGCCAAGTTCCAACATTTTCAGAGTTCATTTGGTAGTGATTTTCAATTTCACCGTCATTTAGCTCCCTAAACAAATCGGTAAATGACCGAAAAACAGCAAATTATGTCAGAACGTGTTGGAAATTGATGACATCGCTTTGAAAGATGCATACTGAATGCAAAAATAGGCTGGAGTTCAAATAAGTTTAAAAAACATTGAAGTGCTCGTGTAGCAGATGAGTTCTCGTCCGAAACCCTGATACACCGAAAGAGATTGTCCAGTTTGTACACGAGGTGCGTCCAGTTTTCGCCGTGACCCTCTCTACTCTTTTGCACATGCTATGTGGGTGAAATGATAATACCATGCCAAGTTCCAACATTTTCAGAGTTCATTTTGTAGTGATTTTCAATTTCACCGTCATTTAGCTCTCTAAAGAAATCGGTAAATGACTGAAAAACAGCAAATGATGTCAGAACGTGTTGGAAATTGATGACGTCGCTTTGAATGATGCATACTGAACGCAAAAATAGGCTGGAGTTCAAATAAGTTTAAAAACATTGAAGTGCCCGTGTAACAGATGAGTTCTCGTCCGAAACCCTGATATTCCGAAAGAGATTGTCCGGTTTGTAAACGAGGTGCGTCCAGTTTTGTCCGTGACCCTCTCTACTCTTTTGCACATGCTATGCGGGCGAAATGATTACCATGCCAAGTTCCAATATTTTCAGAGTTCATTTTGTAGTGATTTTCAATTTCACCGTTATTTAGCTCCCTAAACAAGTCGGTAAATGACTGGAAAACAGCAAATGATGTCAGAACGTGTTGGAAATTGATGATGTCGCTTTGAAAGATGCATACTCAACGCAAAAATAGGATGGAGTTCAAATAAGTGTAAAAAACATTGAAGTGCCCGTGTAACAGATGAGTTCTCGTCCGAAACCCTCATACTCCGAAAGAGATTGTCCAGTTTGTACACGAGGTGCGTCCAGTTTTCGCCGTGACCGTCTCTACTCTTTTGCACATGCTATGTGGGCGAAATGATGATACCATGCCAAGTTCCAACATTTTCAGAGTTCATTTTGTAGTGATTTTCGATTTCACCGTCATTTAGCTCTCTAAACAAATCGGTAAATGACTGAAAAACAGCAAATGATGTCAGAACGTGTTGGAAATTGATGACGTCGCTTTGAATGATGCATACTGAATGCAAAAATAGGCTGGAGTTCAAATAAGTTTAGAAAACATTGAAGTGCCCGTGTAACAGATGAGTTCTCGTCCGAAACCCTGATACTCCAAAAGAGATTGTCCAGTTTGTACACGAGGTGCGTCCAGTTTTCGCCGTGACCCTCTCTACTCTTTTGCACATGCTATGCGGGCGAAATGATGATACCATGCCAAGTTCCAACATTTTCAGAGTTCATTTTGTAGTGATTTTCAATTTCACCATCATTTAGCTCCCTAAACAAATCGGTAAATGACTGAAAAACAGCAAATTATGTCAGAACGTGTTGGAAATTGATGACGTTGCTTTGAATGATGCATACTGAACGCAAAAATAGGCTGGAGTTCAAATAAGTTTAAAAAACATTGAAGTGCCTGTGTAACAGATGAGTTCTCGCCGAAACCCTGATATTCCGAAAGAGATTGTCCGGTTTGTACACGAGGTGCGTCCAGTTTTGTCCCTGACGCTCTCTACTCTTTTGCACATGCTATGCGGGCGAAATGATTACCATGCCAAGTTCCAATATTTGCAGAGTTCATTCTGTAGTGATTTTCAATTTCACCGTTATTTAGCTCCCTAAACAAATCGGTAAATGACTGGAAAACAGCAAATGATGTCAGAATGTGTTGGAAATTGATGATGTCGCTTTGAAAGCTGCATATTGAACGCAAAAATAGGATGGAGTTCAAATAAGTTTAAAAAACATTGAAGTGCCCGTGTAACAGATGAGTTCTCGTCCGAAACCCTGATACTCTGAAAGAGATTGTCCAGTTTGTACACTAGGTGCGTCCAGTTTTCGCCGTGACCCTCTCTACTCTTTTGCACATGCTATGTGGGCGAAATGATGATACCATGCCAAGTTCCAACATTTTCAGATTCATTTTGTAGTGATTTTCGATTTCACCGTCATTTAGCTCTCTAAACAAATCGGTAAATGACTAAAAAACAGCAAATGATGTCAGAACGTGTTGGAAATTGATGACGTCGCTTTGAATGATGCATACTGAATGCAAAAATAGGCTGGAGTTCAAATAAGTTTAAAAACATTGAAGTGCCCGTGTAACAGATGAGTTCTCGTCCGAAACCCTGATATTCCGAAAGAGATTGTCCGGTTTGTACACGAGGTGCGTCCAGTTTTCGCCGTGACTGTCTCTACTCTTTTGCACATGCTATGTGGGCGAAATGATGATACCATGCCAAGTTCCAACATTTTCAGAGTTCATTTGGTAGTGATTTTCAATTTCACCGTCATTTAGCTCCCTAAACAAATCGGTAAATGACCGAAAAACAGCAAATGATGTCAGAACGTGTTGGAAATTAATGACATCGCTTTGAAAGATGCATACTGAACGCAAAAATAGGCTGGAGTTCAAATATGTTTAAAAACATTGAAGTGCCCGTGTAACAGATGAGTTCTCGTCCGAAACCCTGATACTCCGAAAGAGATTGTCCAGTTTGTACACGAGGTGCGTCCAGTTTTTGCCGTGACCCTCTCTACTCTTTTGCACATGCTATGTGGGTGAAATGATGATACCATGCCAAGTTCCAACATTTTCAGAGTTCATTTTGTAGTGATTTTCAATTTCACCATCATTTAGCTCTCTAAACAAATCGGTAAATGACTGAAAAACAGCAAATGTCGTCAGAACGTGTTGGAAATTGATGACGTCGCTTTGAATGATGCATACTGAACGCAAAAATAGGTTGGAGTTCAAATAAGTTTAAAAACATTGAAGTGCCCGTGTAACAGATGAGTTCTCGTCCGAAACCCTGATATTCGGAAAGAGATTGTCCGGCTTGTACACGAGGTGCGTCCAGTTTTGTCCGTGACCCTATCTACTCTTTTGCACATGCTATGCGGGCGAAATGATTACCATGCCAAGTTCCAATATTTTCAGAGTTCATTTTGTAGTGATTTTCAATTTCACCGTTATTTAGCTCCCTAAACAAGTCGGTAAATGACTGGAAAACAGCAAATGATGTCAGAACGTGTTGGAAATTGATGATGTCGCTTTGAAAGATGCATACTGAACGCAAAAATAGGATGGAGTTCAAATAAGTGTAAAAAATATTGAAGTGCCCGTGTAACAGATGAGTTCTCGTCCGAAACCCTCATACTCCGAAAGAGATTGTCCAGTTTGTACACGAGGTGCGTCCAGTTTTCGCCGTGACCGTCTCTACTCTTTTGCACATGCTATGTGGGCGAAATGATGATACCATGCCAAGTTCCAACATTTTCAGAGTTCATTTTGTAGTGATTTTCGATTTCACCGTCATTTAGCTCTCTAAACAAATCGGTAAATGACTGAAAAACAGCAAATGATGTCAGAACGTGTTGGAAATTGATGTCGTCGCTTTGAATGATACATACTGAATGCACAAATAGGCTGGAGTTCAAATAAGTTTAGAAAACATTGAAGTGCCCGTGTAACAGATGAGTTCTCGTCCGAAACCCTGATACTCCAAAAGAGATTGTCCAGTTTGTACACGAGGTGCGTCCAGTTTTCGCCGTGACCCTCTCTACTCTTTTGCACATGCTATGCGGGCGAAATGATGATACCATGCCAAGTTCCAACATTTTCAGAGTTCATTTTGTAGTGATTTTCAATTTCACCATCATTTAGCTCCCTAAACAAATCGGTAAATGACTGAAAAACAGCAAATTATGTCAGAACGTGTTGAAAATTGATGACGTTGCTTTGAATGATGCATACTGAACGCAAAAATAGGCTGGAGTTCAAATAAGTTTAAAAAACATTGAAGTGCCCGTGTAACAGATGAGTTCTCGCCGAAACCCTGATATTCCGAAAGAGATTATCCGGTTTGTACACGAGGTGCGTCCAGTTTTGTCCCTGACGCTCTCTACTCTTTTGCACATGCTATGCGGGCGAAATGATTACCATGCCAAGTTCCAATATTTGCAGAGTTCATTTTGTAGTGATTTTCAATTTCACCGTTATTTAGCTCCCTAAACAAATCGGTAAATGACTGGAAAACAGCAAATGATGTCAGAATGTGTTGGAAATTGATGATGTCGCTTTGAAAGCTGCATATTGAACGCAAAAATAGGATGGAGTTCAAATAAGTTTAAAAAACATTGAAGTGCCCGTGTAACAGATGAGTTCTCGTCCGAAACCCTGATACTCTGAAAGAGATTGTCCAGTTTGTACACTAGGTGCGTCCAGTTTTCGCCGTGACCCTCTCTACTCTTTTGCACATGCTATGTGGGCGAAATGATGATACCATGCCAAGTTCCAACATTTTCAGATTCATTTTGTAGTGATTTTCGATTTCACCGTCATTTAGCTCTCTAAACAAATCGGTAAATGACTGAAAAACAGCAAATGATGTCAGAACGTGTTGGAAATTGATGACGTCGCTTTGAATGATGCATACTGAATGCAAAAATAGGCTGGACTTCAAATAAGTTTAAAAACATTGAAGTGCCCGTGTAACAGATGAGTTCTCGTCCGAAACCCTGATATTCCGAAAGAGATTGTCCGGTTTGTACACGAGGAGCGTCCAGTTTTCGCCGTGACTGTCTCTACTCTTTTGCACATGCTATGTGGGCGAAATGATGATACCATGCCAAGTTCCAACATTTTCAGAGTTCATTTGGTAGTGATTTTCAATTTCACCGTCATTTAGCTCCCTAAACAAATCGGTAAATGACCGAAAACAGCAAATGATGTCAGAACGTGTTGGAAATTAATGACATCGCTTTGAAAGATGCATACTGAACGCAAAAATAGGCTGGAGTTCAAATATGTTTAAAAACATTGAAGTGCCCGTGTAACAGATGAGTTCTCGTCCGAAACCCTGATACTCCGAAAGAGATTGTCCAGTTTGTACACGAGGTGCGTCCAGTTTTTGCCGTGACCCTCTCTACTCTTTTGCACATGCTATGTGGGTGAAATGATGATACCATGCCAAGTTCCAACATTTTCAGAGTTCATTTTGTAGTGATTTTCAATTTCACCGTCATTTAGCTCTCTAAACAAATCGGTAAATGACTGAAAAACAGCAAATGTCGTCAGAACGTGTTGGAAATTGATGACGTCGCTTTGAATGATGCATACTGAACGCAAAAATAGGCTGGAGTTCAAATAAGTTTAAAAACATTGAAGTGCCCGTGTAACAGATGAGTTCTCGTCCGAAACCCTGATATTCCGAAAGAGATTGTCCGGCTTGTACACGAGGTGCGTCCAGTTTTGTCCGTGACCCTATCTACTCTTTTGCACATGCTATGCGGGCGAAATGATTACCATGCCAAGTTCCAATATTTTCAGAGTTCATTTTGTAGTGATTTTCAATTTCACCGTTATTTAGCTCCCTAAACAAGTCGGTAAATGACTGGAAAACAGCAAATGATGTCAGAACGTGTTGGAAATTGATGATGTCGCTTTGAAAGATGCATACTGAACGCAAAAATAGGATGGAGTTCAAATAAGTGTAAAAACATTGAAGTGCCCGTGTAACAGATGAGTTCTCGTCCGAAACCCTGATACTCCGAAAGAGATTGTCCAGTTTGTACACGAGGTGCGTCCAGTTTACGCCGTGACCCTCTCTACTCTTTTGCACATGCTATGTGGGCGATATGATGATACCATGCCAAGTTCCAACATTTTCAGAGTTCATTTTGTAGTGATTTTCGATTTCACCGTCATTTAGCTCTCTAAACAAATCGGTAAATGACTGAAAAACAGCAAATGATGTCAGAACGTGTTGGAAATTGATGACGTCGCTTTGAATGATGCATGCGGAATGCAAAAATAGGCTGGAGTTCAAATAAGTTTAGAAAACATTGAAGTGGCCGCGTAACAGCTGAGTTCTCGTCCGAAACACTGATACTCCAAAAAAGATTGTCTAGTTTGTACAAGAGGTGCGTCCAGTTTTCGCTGTGACCCTCTCTACTCTTTTGCACATGCTATGTGGGCGAAATGATGATACCATGCCAAGTTCCAACATTTTCAGATTCATTTTGTAGTGATTTTCGATTTCACCGTCATTTAGCTCTCTAAACAAATCGGTAAATGACTGAAAAACAGCAAATGATGTCAGAACGTGTTGGAAATTGATGACGTCGCTTTGAATGATGCACACTGAATGCAAAAATAGGCTGGAGTTCAAATAAGTTTAAAAACATTGAAGTGCCCGTGTAACAGATGAGTTCTCGTCCGAAACCCTGATACTCCGAAAGAGATTGTCCAGTTTGTACACGAGGTGCGTCCAGTTTTTGCCGTGACCGTCTCTACTCTTTTGCACATGCTATGTGGGCGAAATGATGATACCATGCCAAGTTCCAACATTTTCAGAGTTCATTTGGTAGTGATTTTCAATTTCACCGTCATTTAGCTCCCTAAACAAATCGGTAAATGACCGAAAAACAGGAAATGATGTCAGAACGTGTTGGAAATTGATGACATCGCTTGAAAGATGCATACTGAACGCAAAAATAGGCTGGAGTTCAAATAAGTTTAAAAAACATTGAAATGCCCGTGTAACAGACGAGTTCTCGTCCGAAACCCTGATACTCCGAAAGAGATTGTCCAGTTTGTACACGAGGTGCGTCCAGTTTTCGCCGTGACCCTCTCTACTCTTTTGCACATGCTATGTGGGCGAAATGATGATACCATGCCAAGTTCCAACATTTTCAGAGTTCATTTTGTAGTGATTTTCAATTTCACCGTCATTTAGCTCTCTAAACAAATCGGTAAATGACTGAAAAACAGCAAATGATGTCAGAACGTGTTGGAAATTGATGACGTCGCTTTGCATGATGCATACTGAACGCAAAAATAGGCTGGAGTTCAAATAAGTTTAAAAAACATTGAAGTGCCCGTGTAACAGATGAGTTCTCGTCCGAAACCCTGATACTCCGAAAGAGACTGTCCAGTTTGTACACGAGGTGCGTCCAGTTTTCACCGTGACCCTCTCTACTCTTTTGCACATGCTATGCGGGCGAAATGATGATACCATGCCAAGTTCCAACATTTTCAGAGTTCATTTTGTATTGATTTTCAATTTCACCGTCATTTAGCTCCCTAAACAAATCGGTAAGTGACTGAAAAACAGCAAATGATGTCGGAACGTGTTGGAAATTGATGACGTTGCTTTGAATGATGCATACTGAACACAAAAATAGGCTGGAGTTCAAATAAGTTTAAAAAACATTGAAGTGCCCGTGTAACAGATGAGTTCTCGCCGAAACCCTGATATTCCGAAAGAGATTGTCCAGTTTGTACACGAGGTGCGTCCAGTTTTGTCCGTGACCCTCTCTACTCTTTTGCACATGCTATGCGGGCGAAATGATGATACCATGCCAAGTTCCAACATTTTCAGAGTTCATTTTGAAGTGATTTTCAATTTCACCGTCATTTAGCTCTCTAAACAAATCGGTAAATGACTGAAAACAGCAAATGATGTCAGAACGTGTTGGAAATTGATGACGTCGCTTTGAATGATGCATACTGAACGCAAAAATAGGCAGGAGTTCAAATAAGTTTAAAAATATTGAAGTGCCCGTGTAACAGATGAGTTCTCGTCCGAAACCCTGATACTCCGAAAGAGATTGTCCAGTTTGTACACGAGGTGCGTCCAGTTTTCGCCGTGACCCTCTCTAC
Organism: Aegilops tauschii subsp. strangulata; assembly: GCF_002575655.3. NCBI lineage: Eukaryota > Viridiplantae > Streptophyta > Magnoliopsida > Poales > Poaceae > Aegilops > Aegilops tauschii. The sequence continues at coordinate 521,791,854 of NC_053041.3, forward strand.
TCTTTTGCACATGCTATGTGGGCGAAATGATGATACCATGCCGAGTTCCAACATTTTCAGATTCATTTTGTACTGATTTTCGATTTCACCGTCATTTAGCTCTCTAAACAAATCGGTAAATGACTGAAAAACAGCAAATGATGTCAGAACGTGTTGGAAATTGATGACGTCGCTTTGAATGATGCATACTGAACGCAAAAATAGGCTGGAGTTCAAATAAGTTTAAAAAACATTGAAGTGCCCGTGTAACAGATGAGCTCTCATCCGAAACCTTGATATTCCGAAAGAGATTGTCCGGTTTGTACACGAGGTGCATCCAGTTTTTGCCGTGACCCTCTCTACTCTTTTGCACATGCTATGTGGGCGAAATGATTACCATGCCAAGTTCCAACATTTTCAGAGTTCATTTTGTAGTGATTTTCAATTTCACCGTCATTTAGCTCCCTAAACAAATCGGTAAATGACCGAAAAACAGGAAATGATGTCAGAACGTGTTGGAAATTGATGACATCGCTTTGAAAGATGCATACTGAACGCAAAAATAGGCTGGAGTTCAAATAAGTTTAAAAAACATTGAAGTGCCCGTGTAACAGATGAGTTCTCGTCCGAAACCCTGATACTCCGAAAGAGATTGTCCAGTTTGTACACGAGGTGCGTCCAGTTTTCACCGTGACCCTCTCTACTCTTTTGCACATGCTATGTGGGCGAAATGATGATACCATGCCAAGTTCCAACATTTTCAGAGTTCATTTTGTAGTGATTTTCAATTTCACCGTCATTTAGCTCTCTAAACAAATCGGTAAATGACTGAAAAACAGCAAATGATGTCAGAACGTGTTGGAAATTGATGACGTCGCTTTGCATGATGCATACTGAACGCAAAAATAGGCTAGAGTTCAAATAAGTTTAAAAAACATTGAAGTGCCCGTGTAACAGATGAGTTCTCGTCCGAAAGCCTGATACTCCGAAAGAGACTGTCCAGTTTGTACACGAGGTGCGTCCAGTTTTCACCGTGACCGTCTCTACTCTTTTGCACATGCTATGTGGGCGAAATGATGATACCATGCCAAGTTCCAACATTTTCAGAGTTCATTTGGTAGTGATTTTCAATTTCACCGTCATTTAGCTCCCTAAACAAATCGGTAAATGACCGAAAAACAGGAAATGATGTCAGAACGTGTTGGAAATTGATGACATCGCTTTGAAAGATGCATACTGAACGCAAAAATAGGCTGGAGTTCAAATAAGTTTAAAAAACATTGAAATGCCCGTGTAACAGACGAGTTCTCGTCCGAAACCCTGATACTCCGAAAGAGATTGTCCAGTTTGTACACGAGGTGCGTCCAGTTTTCGCCGTGACCCTCTCTACTCTTTTGCACATGCTATGTGGGCGAAATGATGATACCATGCCAAGTTCCAACATTTTCAGAGTTCATTTTGTAGTGATTTTCAATTTCACCGTCATTTAGCTCCCTAAACAAATCGGTAAATGACTGAAAAACAGCAAATGATGTCAGAACGTGTTGGAAATTGATGACGTCGCTTTGCATGATGCATACTGAACACAAAAATAGGCTGGAGTTCAAATAAGTTTAAAAAACATTGAAGTGCCCGTGTAACAGATGAGTTCTCGTCCGAAACCCTGATACTCCGAAAGAGACTGTCCAGTTTGTACACGAGGTGCGTCCAGTTTTCACCGTGACCCTCTCTACTCTTTTGCACATGCTATGCGGGCGAAATGATGATACCATGCCAAGTTCCAACATTTTCAGAGTTCATTTTGAAGTGATTTTCAATTTCACCGTCATTTAGCTCTCTAAACAAATCGGTAAATGACTGAAAACAGCAAATGATGTCAGAACGTGTTGGAAATTGATGACGTCGCTTTGAATGATGCATACTGAACGCAAAAATAGGCAGGAGTTCAAATAAGTTTAAAAATATTGAAGTGCCCGTGTAACAGATGAGTTCTCGTCCGAAACCCTGATACTCCGAAAGAGATTGTCTAGTTTGTACACGAGGTGCGTCCAGTTTTCGCCGTGACCCTCTCTATTCTTTTGCACATGCTATGCGGGCGAAATGATGATACCATGCCAAGTTCCAACATTTTCAGAGTTCATTTTGTATTGATTTTCAATTTCACCGTCATTTAGCTCCCTAAACAAATCGGTAAGTGACTGAAAAACAGCAAATGATGTCGGAACGTGTTGGAAATTGATGACGTTGCTTTGAATGATGCATACTGAACGCAAAAATAGGCTGGAGTTCAAATAAGTTTAAAAAACATTGAAGTGCCCGTATAACAGATGAGTTCTCGCCGAAACCCTGATATTCCGAAAGAGATTGTCCAGTTTGTACACGAGGTGCGTCCAGTTTTGTCCGTGACCCTCTCTACTCTTTTGCACATGCTATGCGGGCGAAATGATTACCATGCCAAGTCCAATATTTGCAGAGTTCATTTTGTAGTGATTTTCAATTTCACCGTTATTTAGCTCCCTAAACAAATCGGTAAATGACTGGAAAACAGCAAATGATGTCAGAATGTGTTGGAAATTGATGATGTCGCTTTGAAAGATGCATGCTGAACGCAAAAATAGGATGGAGTTCAAATAAGTTTAAAAAACATTGAAGTGCCCGTGTAACAGATGAGTTCTCGTCCGAAACCCTGATACTCTGAAAGAGATTGTCCAGTTTGTACACGAGGTGCGTCCAGTTTTCGCCGTGACCCTCTCTACTCTTTTGCACATGCTATGTGGGCGAAATGATGATACCATGCCAAGTTCCAACATTTTCAGATTCATTTTGTAGTGATTTTCGATTTCACCGTCATTTAGCTCTCTAAACAAATCGGTAAATGACTGAAAAACAGCAAATGATGTCAGAACATGTTGGAAATTGATGACGTCGCTTTGAATGATGCATACTGAACGCAAAAATAGGCTGGAGTTCAAATAAGTTTAAAAAACATTGAAGTGCCCGTGTAACAGATGAGTTCTCATCCGAAACCCTGATATTCCGAAAGAGATTGTCCGGTTTGTACACGAGGTGCATCCAGTTTTTGCCGTGACCCTCTCTACTCTTTTGCACATGCTATGTGGGCGAAATGATGACCATGCCAAGTTCCAACATTTTCAGAGTTCATTTTGTAGTGATTTTCAATTTCACCGTCATTTAGCTCCCTAAACAAATCGGTAAATGACCGAAAAACAGCAAATGATGTCAGAACGTGTTGGAAATTGATGACATCGCTTTGAAAGATGCATACTGAACGCAAAAATAGGCTGGAGTTCAAATAAGTTTAAAAAACATTGAAGTGCCCGTGTAACAGATGAGTTCTCGTCCGAAACCCTGATACTCCGAAAGAGATTGTCCAGTTTGTACACGAGGTGCGTCCAGTTTTCACCGTGACCCTCTCTACTCTTTTGCACATGCTATGTGGGCGAAATGATGATACCATGCCAAGTTCCAACATTTTCAGAGTTCATTTTGTAGTGATTTTCAATTTCACCGTCATTTAGCTCTCTAAACAAATCGGTAAATGACTGAAAAACAGCAAATGATGTCAGAACGTGTTGGAAATTGATGACGTCGCTTTGCGTGATGCATACTGAACGCAAAAATAGGCTAGAGTTCAAATAAGTTTAAAAAACATTGAAGTGCCCGTGTAACAGATGAGTTCTCGTCCGAAAGCCTGATACTCCGAAAGAGACTGTCCAGTTTGTACACGAGGTGCGTCCAGTTTTCACCGTGACCGTCTCTACTCTTTTGCACATGCTATGTGGGCGAAATGATGATACCATGCCAAGTTCCAACATTTTCAGAGTTCATTTGGTAGTGATTTTCAATTTCACCGTCATTTAGCTCCCTAAACAAATCGGTAAATGACCGAAAAACTGGAAATGATGTCAGAACGTGTTGGAAATTGATGACATCGCTTTGAAAGATGCATACTGAACGCAAAAATAGGCTGGAGTTCAAATAAGTTTAAAAAACATTGAAATGCCCGTGTAACAGACGAGTTCTCGTCCGAAACCCTGATACTCCGAAAGAGATTGTCCAGTTTGTACACGAGGTGCGTCCAGTTTTCGCCGTGACCCTCTCTACTCTTTTGCACATGCTATGTGGGCGAAATGATGATACCATGCCAAGTTCCAACATTTTCAGAGTTCATTTTGTAGTGATTTTCAATTTCACCGTCATTTAGCTCCCTAAACAAATCGGTAAATGACTGAAAAACAGCAAATGATGTCAGAACGTGTTGGAAATTGATGACGTCGCTTTGCATGATGCATACTGAACGCAAAAATAGGCTGGAGTTCAAATAAGTTTAAAAAACATTGAAGTGCCCGTGTAACAGATGAGTTCTCGTCCGAAACCCTGATACTCCGAAAGAGACTGTCCAGTTTGTACACGAGGTGCGTCCAGTTTTCACCGTGACCCTCTCTACTCTTTTGCACATCCTATGCGGGCGAAATGATGATACCATGCCAAGTTCCAACATTTTCAGAGTTCATTTTGAAGTGATTTTCAATTTCACCGTCATTTAGCTCTCTAAACAAATCGGTAAATGACTGAAAACAGCAAATGATGTCAGAACGTGTTGGAAATTGATGACGTCGCTTTGAATGATGCATACTGAACGCAAAAATAGGCAGGAGTTCAAATAAGTTTAAAAATATTGAAGTGCCCGTGTAACAGATGAGTTCTCGTCCGAAACCCTGATACTCCGAAAGAGATTGTCTAGTTTGTACACGAGGTGCGTCCAGTTTTTGCCGTGACCCTCTCTATTCTTTTGCACATGCTATGCGGGCGAAATGATGATACCATGCCAAGTTCCAACATTTTCAGAGTTCATTTTGTATTGATTTTCAATTTCACCGTCATTTAGCTCCCTAAACAAATCGGTAAGTGACTGAAAAACAGCAAATGATGTCGGAACGTGTTGGAAATTGATGACGTTGCTTTGAATGATGCATACTGAACGCAAAAATAGGCTGGAGTTCAAATAAGTTTAAAAAACATTGAAGTGCCCGTGTAACAGATGAGTTCTCGCCGAAACCCTGATATTCCGTAAGAGATTGTCCAGTTTGTACACGAGGTGCGTCCAGTTTTGTCCGTGACCCTCTCTACTCTTTTGCACATGCTATGCGGGCGAAATGATTACCATGCCAAGTCCAATATTTGCAGAGTTCATTTTGTAGTGATTTTCAATTTCACCGTTATTTAGCTCCCTAAACAAATCGGTAAATGACTGGAAAACAGCAAATGATGTCAGAATGTGTTGGAAATTGATGATGTCGCTTTGAAAGATGCATGCTGAACGCAAAAATAGGATGGAGTTCAAATAAGTTTAAAAAACATTGAAGTGCCCGTGTAACAGATGAGTTCTCGTCCGAAACCCTGATACTCTGAAAGAGATTGTCCAGTTTGTACACGAGGTGCGTCCAGTTTTCGCCGTGACCCTCTCTACTCTTTTGCACATGCTATGTGGGCGAAATGATGATACCATGCCAAGTTCCAACATTTTCAGATTCATTTTGTAGTGATTTTCGATTTCACCGTCATTTAGCTCTCTAAACAAATCGGTAAATGACTGAAAAACAGCAAATGATGTCAGAACGTGTTGGAAATTGATGACGTTGCTTTGAATGATGCATACTGAACGCAAAAATAGGCTGGAGTTCAAATAAGTTTAAAAAACATTGAAGTGCCCGTGTAACAGATGAGTTCTCATCCGAAACCCTGATATTCCGAAAGAGATTGTCCGGTTTGTACACGAGGTGCATCTAGTTTTTGCCGTGACCCTCTCTACTCTTTTGCACATGCTATGTGGGCGAAATGATTACCATGCCAAGTTCCAACATTTTCAGAGTTCATTTTGTAGTGATTTTCAATTTCACCGTCATTTAGCTCCCTAAACAAATCGGTAAATGACCGAAAAACAGCAAATGATGTCAGAACGTGTTGGAAATTGATGACATCGCTTTGAAAGATGCATACTGAACGCAAAAATAGGCTGGAGTTCAAATAAGTTTAAAAAACATTGAAGTGCCCGTGTAACAGATGAGTTCTCGTCCGAAACCCTGATACTCCGAAAGAGATTGTCCAGTTTGTACACGAGGTGCGTCCAGTTTTCACCGTGACCCTCTCTACTCTTTTGCACATGCTATGTGGGCGAAATGATGATACCATGCCAAGTTCCAACATTTTCAGAGTTCATTTTGTAGTGATTTTCAATTTCACCGTCATTTAGCTCTCTAAACAAATCGGTAAATGACTGAAAAACAGCAAATGATGTCAGAACGTGTTGGAAATTGATGACGTCGCTTTGCATGATGCATACTGAATGCAAAAATAGGCTAGAGTTCAAATAAGTTTAAAAAACATTGAAGTGCCCGTGTAACAGATGAGTTCTCGTCCGAAAGCCTGATACTCCGAAAGAGACTGTCCAGTTTGTACACGAGGTGCGTCCAGTTTTCACCGTGACCCTCTCTACTCTTTTGCACATGCTATGCGAGCGCAATTATGATACCATGCCAAATTCCAACATTTTCAGAGTTCATTTTGAAGTGATTTTCAATTTCACCGTCATTTAGCTCTCTAAACGAATCGGTAAATGACTGAAAACAGCAAATCATGTCAGAACGTGTTGGAAATTGATGATGTCGCTTTGAATGATGCATACTGAACGCAAAAATAGGCAGGAGTTCAAATAAGTTTAAAAATATTGAAGTGCCCGTGTAACAGATGAGTTCTCGTCCGAAACCCTGATACTCCGAAAGAGATTGTCCAGTTTGTACACGAGGTGCGTCCAGTTTTCGCCGTGACCCTCTCTATTCTTTTGCACATGCTATGCGGGCGAAATGATGATACCATGCCAAGTTCCAACATTTTCAGAGTTCATTTTGTATTGATTTTCAATTTCACCGTCATTTAGCTCCCTAAACAAATCGGTAAGTGACTGAAAAACAGCAAATGATGTCAGAACGTGTTGGAAATTGATGACGTCGCTTTGAATGATGCATACTGAACGCAAAAATAGGCTGGAGTTCAAATAAGTTTAGAAAACATTGAAGTGCCCGTGTAACAGATGAGTTCTCGTCCGAAACCCTGATACTCCGAAAGAGATTGTCCGGTTTGTACACGAGGTGCGTCCAGTTTTCGCCGTGACCCTTTCTACTCTTTTGCCCATGCTATGCGGGCGAAATGATGATACCATGCCAAGTTCCAACATTTTCAGAGTTCATTTTGTAGTGATTTTCAATTTCACCATCATTTAGCTACCTAAACAAATCGGTAAATGACTGAAAAACAGCAAATGATGTCAGAACGTGTTGGAAATTGATGACGTCGCTTTGAATGATGCATACTGAACGCAAAAATAGGCTGGAGTTCAAATAAGTTTAAAAAACATTGAAGTGCCCGTGTAACAGATGAGTTCTCATCCGAAACCCTGATATTCCGAAAGAGATTGTCCGGTTTGTACACGAGGTGCATCCAATTTTTGCCGTGACCCTCTCTACTCTTTTGCACATGCTATGCAGGCGAAATGATTACCATGCCAAGTTCCAACATTTTCAGAGTTCATTTTGTAGTGATTTTCAATTTCACCGTCATTTAGCTCTCTAAACAAGTCGGTAAATGACTGGAAAACAACAAATGATGTCAGAACGTGTTGGAAATTGATGACGTCGCTTTGAAAGATGCATACTGAACGCAAAAATAGGCTGGAGTTCAAATAAGTTTAAAAAACATTGAAGTGCCCGTGTAACAGATGAGTTCTCGTCCGAAACCCTGATACTCCGAAAGAGATTGTCCAGTTTGTACACGAGGTGCGTCCAGTTTTCGCCGTGACCCTCTCTACTCTTTTGCACATGCTATGCGGGCGAAATGATGATACCATGCCATGTTCCAACATTTTCAGAGTTCATTTGGTAGTGATTTTCAATTTCACCGTCATTTAGCTCCCTAAACAAATCGGTAAATGACCGAAAAACAACAAATGATGTCAAAACGTGTTGGAAATTGATGACATCGCTTTGAAAGATGCATACTGAACGCAAAAATAGGCTGGAGTTCAAATAAGTTTAAAAAACATTGAAGTGCCCGTGTAACAGATGAGTTCTCGTCCGAAACCCTGATACTCCGAAAGAGATTGTCCAGTTTGTACACGAGGTGCGTCCAGTTTTCACCGTGACCCTCTCTACTCTTTTGCACATGCTATGTGGGCGAAATGATGATACCATGCCAAGTTCCAACATTTTCAGAGTTCATTTTGTAGTGATTTTCAATTTCACCGTCATTTAGCTCTCTAAACAAATCGGTAAATGACTGAAAAACAGCAAATGATGTCAGAACGTGTTGGAAATTGATGACGTCGCTTTGCATGATGCATACTGAATGCAAAAATAGGCTAGAGTTCAAATAAGTTTAAAAAACATTGAAGTGCCCGTGTAACAGATGAGTTCTCGTCCGAAAGCCTGATACTCCGAAAGAGACTGTCCAGTTTGTACACGAGGTGCGTCCAGTTTTCACCGTGACCCTCTCTACTCTTTTGCACATGCTATGCGAGCGCAATTATGATACCATGCCAAATTCCAACATTTTCAGAGTTCATTTTGAAGTGATTTTCAATTTCACCGTCATTTAGCTCTCTAAACGAATCGGTAAATGACTGAAAACAGCAAATCATGTCAGAACGTGTTGGAAATTGATGACGTCGCTTTGAAAGATGCATACTGAACGCAAAAATAGGCTGGAGTTCAAATAAGTTGAAAAAACATTGAAGTGCCCGTGTAACAGATGAGTTCTCGTCCGAAACCCTGATACTCCGAAAGAGATTGTCCAGTTTGTACACGAGGTGCGTCCAGTTTTCGCCGTGACCCTCTCTACTCTTTTGCACGTGCTATGCGGGCGAAATGATGATACCATGCCAAGTTCCAACATTTTCAGAGTTCATTTTGTAGTGATTTTCAATTTCACCATCATTTAGCTCCCTAAACAAATCGGTAAATGAGTGAAAAACAGCAAATGATGTCAGGACATGTTGGAAATTGATGACGTCGCTTTGAATGATGCATACTGAACGCAAAAATAGGCTGGAGTTCAAATAAGTTTAAAAAACATTGAAGTGCCCATGTAACAGATGAGTTCTCGTCCGAAACCCTGATATTCCGAAAGAGATTGTCTGGTTTGTACACGAGGTGCGTCCAGTTTTGTCCGTGACCCTTTCTACTCTTTTGCCCATGCTATGCGGGCGAAATGATTACCATGCCAAGTTCCAATATTTTCAGAGTTCATTTTGTAGTGATTTTCAATTTCACCGTTATTTAGCTCCCTAAACAAATCGGTAAATGACTTGAAAACAGCAAATGATGTCAGAACGTGTTGGAAATTGATGATGTCGCTTTGAAAGATGCATACTGAATGCAAAAATAGGATGGAGTTCAAATAAGTTTAAAAAACATTGAAGTGCCCGTGTAACAGATGAGTTCTCGTCCGAAACCCTGATACTCCGAAAGAGATTGTCCAGTTTGTACACGAGGTGCGTCCAGTTTTCGCCGTGACCCTCTCTACTCTTTTGCACATGCTATGTGGGCGAAATGATGATACCATGTCAAGTTCCAACATTTTCAGAGTTCATTTTGTAGTGATTTTCGATTTCGCCGTCATTTAGCTCTCTAAACAAATCGGTAAATGACTGAAAAACAGCAAATGATGTCAGAACGTGTTGGAAATTGATGACGTCGCTTTGAATGATGCATACTGAATGCAAAAATAGGCTGGAGTTCAAATAAGTTTAAAAACATTGAAGTGCCCGTGTAACAGATGAGTTCCCGTCCGAAACCCTGATACTCCGAAAGAGATTGTCCAGTTTGTACACGAGGTGCGTCCAGTTTTCGCCGTGACCCTCTCTACTCTTTTTCACATGCTATGCGGGCGAAATGATGATACAATGCCAAGTTCCAACATTTTCAGAGTTCATTTGGTAGTGATTTTCAATTTCACCGTCATTTAGCTCCCTAAACAAATCGGTAAATGACCGAAAAATAGCAAATGATGTCAGAACGTGTTGGAAATTGATGACATCGCTTTGAAAGATGCATACTGAACGCAAAAATAGGCTGGAGTTCAAATAAGTTTAAAAAACATTGAAGTGCCCGTGTAACAGATGAGTTCTCGTCCGAAACCCTGATACTCCGAAAGAGATTGTCCAGTTTGTACACGAGGTGCGTCCAGTTTTCGCCGTGACCCTCTCTACTCTTTTGCACATGCTATGTGGGCGAAATGATGATACCATGCCAAGTTCCAACATTTTCAGAGTTCATTTTGTAGTGATTTTCAATTTCACCGTCATTTAGCTCTCTAAACAAATCGGTAAATGACTGAAAAACAACAAATGATGTCAGAACGTGTTGGAAATTGATGACGTCGCTTTGCATGATGCATACTGAATGCAAAAATAGGCTGGAGTTCAAATAAGTTTAAAAAACATTGAAGTGCCCGTGTAAAGATGAGTTCTCGTCCGAAACCCTGATACTCCGAAAGAGATTGTCCAGTTTGTACACGAGGTGCGTCCAGTTTTCGCCGTGACCCTCTCTACTCTTTTGCACATGCTATGCGGGCGAAATGATGATACCATGCCAAGTTCCAACATTTTCAGAGTTCATTTTGTAGTGATTTTCAATTTCACCGTCATTTAGCTCTCTAAACAAATCGGTAAATGACTGAAAACAGCAAATGATGTCAGAACGTGTTGGAAATTGATGACGTCGCTTTGAATGATGCATACTGAACGCAAAAATAGGCAGGAGTTCAAATAATTTTAAAAATATTGAAGTGCCCGTGTAACAGATGAGTTCTCGTCCGAAACCCTGATACTCCGAAAGAGATTGTCCAGTTTGTACACGAGGTGCGTCCAGTTTTCGCCGTGACCCTGTCTACTCTTTTGCACATGCTATGCGGACGAAATGATGATACCATGCCAAGTTCCAACATTTTCAGAGTTCATTTTTGTATTGATTTTCAATTTCACCGTCATTTAGCTCCCTAAACAAATCGGTAAATGACTGAAAAACAGCAAATGATGTCAGAACGTGTTGGAAATTGATGACGTCGCTTTGAATGATGCATACTGAACGCAAAAATAGGCTGGAGTTCAAATAAGTTTTAAAAACATTGAAGTGCCCGTGTAACAGATGAGTTCTCGTCCGAAACCCTGATACTCCGAAAGAGATTGTCCAGTTTGTACACGAGGTGCGTCCAGTTTTCGCCGTGACCCTCTCTACTCTTTTGCACATGCTATGCGGGCGAAATGATGATACCATGCCAAGTTCCAACATTTTCAGAGTTCATTTTGTAGTGATTTTCAATTTCACCATCATTTAGCTCCCTAAACAAATCGGTAAATGATTGAAAAACAGCAAATGATGTCAGAACATGTTGGAAATTGATGACGTCGCTTTGAATGATGCATACTGAACGCAAAAATAGGCTGGAGTTCAAATAAGTTTAAAAAAACATTGAAGTGCCCGTGTAACAGATGAGTTCTCATCCGAAACCCTGATATTCCGAAAGAGATTGTCCGGTTTGTACACGAGGTGCGTCCAGTTTTGTCCGTGACCCTCTCTACTCTTTTGCCCATGCTATGCGGGCGAAATGATGATACCATGCCAAGTTCCAACATTTTCAGAGTTCATTTTTGTAGTGATTTTCAATTTCACCATCATTTAGCTCCCTAAACAAATCGGTAAATGACTGAAAAACAGCAAATGATGTCAGAACGTGTTGGAAATTGATGACGTCGCTTTGAATGATGCATACTGAACGCAAAAATAGGCTGGAGTTCAAATAAGTTTAAAAAACATTGAAGTGCCCGTGTAACATATGAGTTCTCGTCCGAAACCCTGATATTCCGAAAGAGATTGTCCGGTTTGTACACGAGGTGCGTCCCGTTTTTGCCGTGACCCTCTCTACTCTTTGGCACATGCTATGCGGGCGAAATGATTACCATGCCAAGTTCCAACATTTTCAGAGTTCATTTTGTAGTGATTTTCAATTTCACCGTCATTTAGCTCTCTAAACAAGTCGGTAAATGACTGAAAAACAACAAATGATGTCAGAACGTGTTGGAAATTGATGACGTCGCTTTGAAAGATGCATACTGAACGCAAAAATAGGCTGGAGTTCAAATAAGTTTAAAAACATTGAAGTACCCGTGTAACAGATGAGTTCTCGTCTGAAACCCTGATACTCCGAAAGAGATTGTCGAGTTTGTACACGAGGTGCGTCTAGTTTTCGCCGTGACCGTCTCTACTCTTTTGCACATGCTATGTGGGCGAAATGATGATACCATGCCAAGTTCCAACATTTTCAGAATTCATTTGGTAGTGATTTTCGATTTCACCGTCATTTAGCTCTCTAAAAAAATCGGTAAATGACTGAAAAACAGCAAATGATGTCAGAACGTGTTGGAAATTGATGACGTCTCTTTGAATGATGCATACTGAATGCAAAAATAGGCTGGAGTTCAAATAAGTTTAAAAAACATTGAAGTGCCCGTGTAACAGATGAGTTCTCGTCCGAAACCCTGATACTCCGAAAGAGATTATCCAGTTTGTACACGAGGTGCGTCCAGTTTTCGCCGTGACCCTCTCTACTCTTTTGCACATGCTATGCGGGCGAAATGATGAAACCATGCCAAGTTCCAACATTTTCAGAGTTCATTTTGTAGTGATTTTCAATTTCACCATCATTTAGCTCCCTAAACAAATCGGTAAATGACTGGAAAACAGCAAATGATGTCAGAACGTGTTGGAAATTGATGACGTCGCTTTGAATGATGCATACTGAATGCAAAAATAGGCTGGAGTTCAAATAAGTTTAAAAACATTGAAGTGCCCGTGTAACAGATGAGTTCTCGTCCGAAACCCTGATACTCCGAAAGAGATTGTCCAGTTTGTACACGAGGTGCGTCCAGTTTTCGCCGTGACCCTCTCTACTCTTTTGCACATGCTATGCGGGCGAAATGATGATACCATGCCAAGTTCCAACATTTGCAGAGTTCATTTGGTAGTGATTTTCAATTTCACCGTCATTTAGCTCCCTAAACAAATCGGTAAATGACCGAAAAACAGCAAATGATGTCAGAACGTGTTGGAAATTGATGACATCGCTTTGAAAGATGCATACTGAACGCAAAAATAGGCTGGAGTTCAAATAAGTTTAGAAAACATAGAAGTGCCCGTGTAACAAATGAGTTCTCGTCTGAAACCCAGATACTCTGAAAGAGATTGTCCAGTTTGTACACGAGGTGCGTCCAGTTTTCGCCGTGACCCTCTCTACTCTTTTGCACATGCTATGTGGGCGAAATGATGATACCATGCCAAGTTCCAACATTTTCAGAGTTCATTTTGTAGTGATTTTCAATTTCACCGTCATTTAGCTCTCTAAACAAATCGGTAAATGACTGAAAAACTGCAAATGATGTCAGAACGTGTTGGAAATTGATGACGTCGCTTTGCATGATGCATACTGAACGCAAAAATAGGCTGGAGTTCAAATAAGTTTAAAAAACATTGCAGTGCCTGTGTAACAGATGAGTTCTCGTCCGAAACCCTGATACTCCGAAAGAGATTGTCCAGTTTGTACACGAGGTGCGTCCAGTTTTCGCCGTGACCCTCTCTACTCTTTTGCACATGCTATGCGGGCGAAATGATGATACCATGCCAAGTTCCAACATTTTCAGAGTTCATTTTGTAGTGATTTTCAATTTCACCGTCATTTAGCTCTCTAAACAAATCAGTAAATGACTGAAAACAGCAAATGATGTCAGAACGTGTTGGAAATTGATGACGTTGCTTTGAATGATGCATACTGAACGCAAAAATAGGCAGGAGTTCAAATAATTTTAAAAATATTGAAGTGCCCGTGTAACAGATGAGTTCTCGTCCGAAACCCTGATACTCCGAAAGAGATTGTCCAGTTTGTACACGAGGTGCGTCCAGTTTTCGCCGTGACCCTCTCTATTCTTTTGCACATGCTATGCAGGTGAAATGATGATACCATGCCAAGTTCCAACATTTTCAGAGTTCATTTTGTATTGATTTTCAATTTCACCGTCATTTAGCTCCCTAAACAAATCGGTAAATGACTGAAAAACAGCAAATGATGTCAGAACGTGTTGGAAATTGATGACGTCGCTTTGAATGATGCATACTGAACGCAAAAATAGGCTGGAGTTCAAATAAGTTTAAAAAACATTGAGGTGCCCGTGTAACAGATGAGTTCTCGTCCGAAACCCTGATACTCCGAAAGACATTTTCCAGTTTGTACACGAGGTGCGTCCAGTTTTCGCCGTGACCCTCTCTACTCTTTTGCACATGCTATGCGGGTGAAATGATGATACCATGCCAAGTTCCAACATTTTCAGAGTTCATTTTGTAGTGATTTTCAATTTCACCGTCATTTAGCTCCCTAAACAAATAGGTAAATAACTGAAAAACAGCAAATGATGTCAGAACGTGTTGGAAATTGATGACGTCGCTTTGAAAGATGCATACTGAATGCAAAAATAGGATGGAGCTCAAATAAGTTTAGAAAACATTGAAGTGCCCGTGAAACAGATGAGTTCTCGTCCGAAACCCTGATACTCCGAAAGAGATTGTCCAGTTTGTACACGAGGTGCGTCCAGTTTTCGCCGTGACCCTGTCTACTCTTTTGCACATGCTATGCGGACGAAATGATGATACCATGCCAAGTTCCAACATTTTCAGAGTTCATTTTTGTAGTGATTTTCAATTTCACCATCATGTAGCTCCCTAAACAAATCGGTAAATGACTGAAAACTAGCAAATGATGTCAGAATGTCTTGGAAATTGATGACGTCGCTTTGAATGATGCAAACTGAACGCAAAAATAGGCTGGAGTTCAAATAAGTTTAAAAAACATTGAAGTGCCCGTGTAACAGATGAGTTCTCGTCCGAAACCCTGATATTCCGAAAGAGATTGTCCGGTTTGTACACGAGGTCCGTCCAGTTTTTGCCGTGACCCTCTCTACTCTTTGGCACATGCTATGCGGGCGAAATGATTACCATGCCAAGTTCCAACATTTTCAGAG
The DNA here is from genome assembly GCF_002575655.3 of Aegilops tauschii subsp. strangulata. Taxonomy (NCBI): domain Eukaryota; kingdom Viridiplantae; phylum Streptophyta; class Magnoliopsida; order Poales; family Poaceae; genus Aegilops; species Aegilops tauschii. The sequence goes on from NC_053041.3 coordinate 521,806,972, forward strand.
TTCATTTTGTAGTGATTTTCAATTTCACCGTCATTTAGGTCTCTAAACAAGTCGGTAAATGACTGAAAAACAACAAATGATGTCAGAACGTGTTGGAAATTGATGACGTCGCTTTGAAAGATGCATACTGAACACAAAAATAGGCTGGAGTTCAAATAAGTTTAAAAAACATTGAAGTGCCCGTGTAACAGATGAGTTCTCGTCTGAAACCCTGATACTCCGAAAGAGATTGTCCAGTTTGTACACGAGGTGCGTCCAGTTTTCGCCGTGACCGTCTCTACTCTTTTGCACATGCTATGCGGGCGAAATGATGATACCATGCCAAGTTCCAACATTTTCAGAGTTCATTTGGTAGTGATTTTCGATTTCACCGTCATTTAGCTCTCTAAACAAATCGGTAAATGATTGAAAAACAGCAAATGATGTCAGAACGTGTTGGAAATTGATGACGTCGCTTTGAATGATGCATACTGAACGCAAAAATAGGCTGGAGTTCAAATAAGTTTAAAAAACATTGAAGTGCCCGTGTAACAGATGAGTTCTCGTCCGAAACCCTGATACTCCGAAAGAGATTGTCCAGTTTGTACACGAGGTGCGTCCAGTTTTCGCCGTGACCCTCTCTACTCTTTTGCACATGCTATGCGGGCGAAATGATGATACCATGCCAAGTTCCAACATTTTCAGAGTTCATTTGGTAGTGATTTTAAATTTCACCGTCATTTAGCTCCCTAAACAAATCGGTAAATGACCGAAAAACAGCAAATGATGTCAGAACGTGTTGGAAATTGATGACGTCGCTTTGAAAGATGCATACTGAACGCAAAAATAGGATGGAGTTCAAATAAGTTTAAAAAACATTGAAGTGCCTGTGTAACAGATGAGTTCTCGTCCGAAACCCTGATACTCCGAAAGAGATTGTCCAGTTTGTACACGAGGTGCGTCCAGTTTTCGCCGTGACCCTCTCTACCCTTTTGCACATGCTATGCGGGCGAAATGATGATACCATGCCAAGTTCCAACATTTTCAGAGTTCATTTTGTAGTGATTTTCAATTTCACCATCATTTAGCTCCCTAAACAAATCAGTAAATGACTGGAAAACAGCAAATGATGTCAGAACGTGTTGGAAATTGATGACGTCGCTTTGAATGATGCATACTGAATGCAAAAATAGGCTGGAGTTCAAATAAGTTTAAAAACATTGAAGTGCCCGTGTAACAGATGAGTTCTCGTCCGAAACCCTGATACTCCGAAAGAGATTGTCCAGTTTGTACACGAGGTGCGTCCAGTTTTCGCCGTGACCCTCTCTACTCTTTTGCACATGCTATGCGGGCGAAATGATGATACCATGCCAAGTTCCAACATTTTCAGAGTTCATTTTGTAGTGATTTTTGATTTCACCGTCATTTAGCTCTCTAAACAAATCGGTAAATGACTGAAAACAGCAAATGATGTCAGAACGTGTTGGAAATTGATGACGTCGCTTTGAATGATGCATACTGAATGCAAAAATAGGCTGGAGTTCAAATAAGTTTAAAAACATTGAAGTGCCCGTGTAACAGATGAGTTCCCGTCCGAAACCCTGATACTCCGAAAGAGATTGTCCAGTTTGTACACGAGGTGCGTCCAGTTTTCGCCGTGACCCTCTCTACTCTTTTTCACATGCTATGCGGGCGAAATGATGATTCCATGCCAAGTTCCAACATTTTCAGAGTTCATTTGGTAGTGATTTTCAATTTCACCGTCATTTAGCTCCCTAAACAAATCGGTAAATGACCGAAAAACAGCAAATGATGTCAGAACGTGTTGGAAATTGATGACATCGCTTTGAAAGATGCATACTGAACGCAAAAATAGGCTGGAGTTCAAATAAGTTTAAAAAACATTGAAGTGCCCGTGTAACAGATGAGTTCTCGTCCGAAACCCTGATACTCCGAAAGAGATTGTCCAGTTTGTACACGAGGTGCGTCCAGTTTTCGCCGTGACCCTCTCTACTCTTTTGCAAATGCTATGTGGGCGAAATGATGATACCATGCCAAGTTCCAACATTTTCAGAGTTCATTTTGTAGTGATTTTCAATTTCACCGTCATTTAGCTCTCTAAACAAATCGGTAAATGACTGAAAAACAACAAATGATGTCAGAACGTGTTGGAAATTGATGACGTCGCTTTGCATGATGCATACTGAATGCAAAAATAGGCTGGAGTTCAAATAAGTTTAAAAAACATTGAAGTGCCCGTGTAAAGATGAGTTCTCGTCCGAAACCCTGATACTCCGAAAGAGATTGTCCAGTTTGTACACGAGGTGCGTCCAGTTTTCGCCGTGACCCTCTCTACTCTTTTGCACATGCTATGCGGGCGAAATGATGATACCATGCCAAGTTCCAACATTTTCAGAGTTCATTTTGTAGTGATTTTCAATTTCACCGTCATTTAGCTCTCTAAACAAATCAGTAAATGACTGAAAACAGCAAATGATGTCAGAACGTGTTGGAAATTGATGACGTTGCTTTGAATGATGCATACTGAACGCAAAAATAGGCAGGAGTTCAAATAATTTTAAAAATATTGAAGTGCCCGTGTAACAGATGAGTTCTCGTCCGAAACCCTGATACTCCGAAAGAGATTGTCCAGTTTGTACACGAGGTGCGTCCAGTTTTCGCCGTGACCCTCTCTATTCTTTTGCACATGCTATGCAGGTGAAATGATGATACCATGCCAAGTTCCAACATTTTCAGAGTTCATTTTGTATTGATTTTCAATTTCACCGTCATTTAGCTCCCTAAACAAATCGGTAAATGACTGAAAAACAGCAAATGATGTCAGAACGTGTTGGAAATTGATGACGTCGCTTTGAATGATGCATACTGAACGCAAAAATAGGCTGGAGTTCAAATAAGTTTAAAAAACATTGAGGTGCCCGTGTAACAGATGAGTTCTCGTCCGAAACCCTGATACTCCGAAAGACATTTTCCAGTTTGTACACGAGGTGCGTCCAGTTTTCGCCGTGACCCTCTCTACTCTTTTGCACATGCTATGCGGGTGAAATGATGATACCATGCCAAGTTCCAACATTTTCAGAGTTCATTTTGTAGTGATTTTCAATTTCACCGTCATTTAGCTCCCTAAACAAATAGGTAAATAACTGAAAAACAGCAAATGATGTCAGAACGTGTTGGAAATTGATGACGTCGCTTTGAAAGATGCATACTGAATGCAAAAATAGGATGGAGCTCAAATAAGTTTAGAAAACATTGAAGTGCCCGTGAAACAGATGAGTTCTCGTCCGAAACCCTGATACTCCGAAAGAGATTGTCCAGTTTGTACACGAGGTGCGTCCAGTTTTCGCCGTGACCCTGTCTACTCTTTTGCACATGCTATGCGGACGAAATGATGATACCATGCCAAGTTCCAACATTTTCAGAGTTCATTTTTGTAGTGATTTTCAATTTCACCATCATGTAGCTCCCTAAACAAATCGGTAAATGACTGAAAACTAGCAAATGATGTCAGAATGTCTTGGAAATTGATGACGTCGCTTTGAATGATGCAAACTGAACGCAAAAATAGGCTGGAGTTCAAATAAGTTTAAAAAACATTGAAGTGCCCGTGTAACAGATGAGTTCTCGTCCGAAACCCTGATATTCCGAAAGAGATTGTCCGGTTTGTACACGAGGTCCGTCCAGTTTTTGCCGTGACCCTCTCTACTCTTTGGCACATGCTATGCGGGCGAAATGATTACCATGCCAAGTTCCAACATTTTCAGAGTTCATTTTGTAGTGATTTTCAATTTCACCGTCATTTAGGTCTCTAAACAAGTCGGTAAATGACTGAAAAACAACAAATGATGTCAGAACGTGTTGGAAATTGATGACGTCGCTTTGAAAGATGCATACTGAACACAAAAATAGGCTGGAGTTCAAATAAGTTTAAAAAACATTGAAGTGCCCGTGTAACAGATGAGTTCTCGTCTGAAACCCTGATACTCCGAAAGAGATTGTCCAGTTTGTACACGAGGTGCGTCCAGTTTTCGCCGTGACCGTCTCTACTCTTTTGCACATGCTATGCGGGCGAAATGATGATACCATGCCAAGTTCCAACATTTTCAGAGTTCATTTGGTAGTGATTTTCGATTTCACCGTCATTTAGCTCTCTAAACAAATCGGTAAATGATTGAAAAACAGCAAATGATGTCAGAACGTGTTGGAAATTGATGACGTCGCTTTGAATGATGCATACTGAACGCAAAAATAGGCTGGAGTTCAAATAAGTTTAAAAAACATTGAAGTGCCCGTGTAACAGATGAGTTCTCGTCCGAAACCCTGATACTCCGAAAGAGATTGTCCAGTTTGTACACGAGGTGCGTCCAGTTTTCGCCGTGACCCTCTCTACTCTTTTGCACATGCTATGCGGGCGAAATGATGATACCATGCCAAGTTCCAACATTTTCAGAGTTCATTTGGTAGTGATTTTAAATTTCACCGTCATTTAGCTCCCTAAACAAATCGGTAAATGACCGAAAAATAGCAAATGATGTCAGAACGTGTTGGAAATTGATGACGTCGCTTTGAAAGATGCATACTGAACGCAAAAATAGGATGGAGTTCAAATAAGTTTAAAAAACATTGAAGTGCCTGTGTAACAGATGAGTTCTCGTCCGAAACCCTGATACTCCGAAAGAGATTGTCCAGTTTGTACACGAGGTGCGTCCAGTTTTCGCCGTGACCCTCTCTACCCTTTTGCACATGCTATGCGGGCGAAATGATGATACCATGCCAAGTTCCAACATTTTCAGAGTTCATTTTGTAGTGATTTTCAATTTCACCATCATTTAGCTCCCTAAACAAATCAGTAAATGACTGGAAAACAGCAAATGATGTCAGAACGTGTTGGAAATTGATGACGTCGCTTTGAATGATGCATACTGAATGCAAAAATAGGCTGGAGTTCAAATAAGTTTAAAAACATTGAAGTGCCCGTGTAACAGATGAGTTCTCGTCCGAAACCCTGATACTCCGAAAGAGATTGTCCAGTTTGTACACGAGGTGCGTCCAGTTTTCGCCGTGACCCTCTCTACTCTTTTGCACATGCTATGCGGGCGAAATGATGATACCATGCCAAGTTCCAACATTTTCAGAGTTCATTTTGTAGTGATTTTTGATTTCACCGTCATTTAGCTCTCTAAACAAATCGGTAAATGACTGAAAACAGCAAATGATGTCAGAACGTGTTGGAAATTGATGACGTCGCTTTGAATGATGCATACTGAATGCAAAAATAGGCTGGAGTTCAAATAAGTTTAAAAACATTGAAGTGCCCGTGTAACAGATGAGTTCCCGTCCGAAACCCTGATACTCCGAAAGAGATTGTCCAGTTTGTACACGAGGTGCGTCCAGTTTTCGCCGTGACCCTCTCTACTCTTTTTCACATGCTATGCGGGCGAAATGATGATTCCATGCCAAGTTCCAACATTTTCAGAGTTCATTTGGTAGTGATTTTCAATTTCACCGTCATTTAGCTCCCTAAACAAATCGGTAAATGACCGAAAAACAGCAAATGATGTCAGAACGTGTTGGAAATTGATGACATCGCTTTGAAAGATGCATACTGAACGCAAAAATAGGCTGGAGTTCAAATAAGTTTAAAAAACATTGAAGTGCCCGTGTAACAGATGAGTTCTCGTCCGAAACCCTGATACTCCGAAAGAGATTGTCCAGTTTGTACACGAGGTGCGTCCAGTTTTCGCCGTGACCCTCTCTACTCTTTTGCAAATGCTATGTGGGCGAAATGATGATACCATGCCAAGTTCCAACATTTTCAGAGTTCATTTTGTAGTGATTTTCAATTTCACCGTCATTTAGCTCTCTAAACAAATCGGTAAATGACTGAAAAACAACAAATGATGTCAGAACGTGTTGGAAATTGATGACGTCGCTTTGCATGATGCATACTGAATGCAAAAATAGGCTGGAGTTCAAATAAGTTTAAAAAACATTGAAGTGCCCGTGTAAAGATGAGTTCTCGTCCGAAACCCTGATACTCCGAAAGAGATTGTCCAGTTTGTACACGAGGTGCGTCCAGTTTTCGCCGTGACCCTCTCTACTCTTTTGCACATGCTATGCGGGCGAAATGATGATACCATGCCAAGTTCCAACATTTTCAGAGTTCATTTTGTAGTGATTTTCAATTTCACCGTCATTTAGCTCTCTAAACAAATCGGTAAATGACTGAAAACAGCAAATGATGTCAGAACGTGTTGGAAATTGATGACGTCGCTTTGAATGATGCATACTGAACGCAAAAATAGGCAGGAGTTCAAATAAGTTTAAAAATATTGAAGTGCCCGTGTAACATATGAGTTCTCGTCCGAAACCCTGATACTCCGAAAGAGATTGTATAGTTTGTACACGAGGTGCGTCCAGTTTTCGCGTGACCCTCTCTATTCTTTTGCACATGCTATGCGGGCGAAATGATGATACCATGCCAAGTTCCAACATTTTCAGAGTTCATTTTGTATTGATTTTCAATTTCACCGTCATTTAGCTCCCTAAACAAATCGGTAAGTGACTGAAAAACAGCAAATGATGTCGGAACGTGTTGGAAATTGATGACGTTGCTTTGAATGATGCATACTGAACGCAAAAATAGGCTGGAGTTCAAATAAGTTTAAAAAACATTGAAGTGCCCGTGTAACAGATGAGTTCTCGTCCGAAACCCTGATACTCCGAAAGAGATTGTCCAGTTTGTACACGAGGTGCGTCCAGTTTTCGCCGTGACCCTCTCTATTCTTTTGCACATGCTATGCGGGCGAAATGATGATACCATGCCAAGTTCCAACATTTTCAGAGTTCATTTTGTATTGATTTTCAATTTCACCGTCATTTAGCTCCCTAAACAAATCGGTAAATGACTGAAAAACAGCAAATGATGTCAGAACGTGTTGGAAATTGATGACGTCGCTTTGAATGATGCATACTGAACGCAAAAATAGGCTGGAGTTCAAATAAGTTTTAAAAACATTGAAGTGCCCGTGTAACAGATGAGTTCTCATCCGAAACCCTGATACTCCGAAAGAGATTGTCCAGTTTGTACACGAGGTGCGTCCAGTTTTCGCCGTGACCCTCTCTACTCTTTTGCACATGCTATGCGGGCGAAATGATGATACCATGCCAAGTTCCAACATTTTCAGAGTTCATTTTGTAGTGATTTTCAATTTCACCATCATTTAGCTCCCTAAACAAATCGGTAAATGATTGAAAAACAGCAAATGATGTCAGAACATGTTGGAAATTGATGACGTCGCTTTGAATGATGCATACTGAACGCAAAAATAGGCTGGAGTTCAAATAAGTTTAAAAAAACATTGAAGTGCCCGTGTAACAGATGAGTTCTCATCCGAAACCCTGATATTCCGAAAGAGATTGTCCGGTTTGTACACGAGGTGCGTCCAGTTTTGTCCGTGACCCTCTCTACTCTTTTGCCCATGCTATGCGGGCGAAATGATGATACCATGCCAAGTTCCAACATTTTCAGAGTTCATTTTTGTAGTGATTTTCAATTTCACCATCATTTAGCTCCCTAAACAAATCGGTAAATGACTGAAAAACAGCAAATGATGTCAGAACGTGTTGGAAATTGATGACGTCGCTTTGAATGATGCATACTGAACGCAAAAATAGGCTGGAGTTCAAATAAGTTTAAAAAACATTGAAGTGCCCGTGTAACATATGAGTTCTCGTCCGAAACCCTGATATTCCGAAAGAGATTGTCCGGTTTGTACACGAGGTGCGTCCCGTTTTTGCCGTGACCCTCTCTACTCTTTGGCACATGCTATGCGGGCGAAATGATTACCATGCCAAGTTCCAACATTTTCAGAGTTCATTTTGTAGTGATTTTCAATTTCACCGTCATTTAGCTCTCTAAACAAGTCGGTAAATGACTGAAAAACAACAAATGATGTCAGAACGTGTTGGAAATTGATGACGTCGCTTTGAAAGATGCATACTGAACGCAAAAATAGGCTGGAGTTCAAATAAGTTTAAAAACATTGAAGTACCCGTGTAACAGATGAGTTCTCGTCTGAAACCCTGATACTCCGAAAGAGATTGTCCAGTTTGTACACGAGGTGCGTCTAGTTTTCGCCGTGACCGTCTCTACTCTTTTGCACATGCTATGTGGGCGAAATGATGATACCATGCCAAGTTCCAACATTTTCAGAATTCATTTGGTAGTGATTTTCGATTTCACCGTCATTTAGCTCTCTAAAAAAATCGGTAAATGACTGAAAAACAGCAAATGATGTCAGAACGTGTTGGAAATTGATGACGTCGCTTTGAATGATGCATACTGAATGCAAAAATAGGCTGGAGTTCAAATAAGTTTAAAAAACATTGAAGTGCCCGTGTAACAGATGAGTTCTCGTCCGAAACCCTGATACTCCGAAAGAGATTATCCAGTTTGTACACGAGGTGCGTCCAGTTTTCGCCGTGACCCTCTCTACTCTTTTGCACATGCTATGCGGGCGAAATGATGAAACCATGCCAAGTTCCAACATTTTCAGAGTTCATTTTGTAGTGATTTTCAATTTCACCATCATTTAGCTCCCTAAACAAATCGGTAAATGACTGGAAAACAGCAAATGATGTCAGAACGTGTTGGAAATTGATGACGTCGCTTTGAATGATGCATACTGAATGCAAAAATAGGCTGGAGTTCAAATAAGTTTAAAAACATTGAAGTGCCCGTGTAACAGATGAGTTCTCGTCCGAAACCCTGATACTCCGAAAGAGATTGTCCAGTTTGTACACGAGGTGCGTCCAGTTTTCGCCGTGACCCTCTCTACTCTTTTGCACATGCTATGCGGGCGAAATGATGATACCATGCCAAGTTCCAACATTTGCAGAGTTCATTTGGTAGTGATTTTCAATTTCACCGTCATTTAGCTCCCTAAACAAATCGGTAAATGACCGAAAAACAGCAAATGATGTCAGAACGTGTTGGAAATTGATGACATCGCTTTGAAAGATGCATACTGAACGCAAAAATAGGCTGGAGTTCAAATAAGTTTAAAAAACATAGAAGTGCCCGTGTAACAGATGAGTTCTCGTCTGAAACCCAGATACTCCGAAAGAGATTGTCCAGTTTGTACACGAGGTGCGTCCAGTTTTCGCCGTGACCCTCTCTACTCTTTTGCACATGCTATGTGGGCGAAATGATGATACCATGCCAAGTTCCAACATTTTCAGAGTTCATTTTGTAGTGATTTTCAATTTCACCGTCATTTAGCTCTCTAAACAAATCGGTAAATGACTGAAAAACTGCAAAATGATGTCAGAACGTGTTGGAAATTGATGACGTCGCTTTGCATGATGCATACTGAACGCAAAAATAGGCTGGAGTTCAAATAAGTTTAAAAAACATTGCAGTGCCTGTGTAACAGATGAGTTCTCGTCCGAAACCCTGATACTACGAAAGAGATTGTCCAGTTTGTACACGAGGTGCGTCCAGTTTTCGCCGTGACCCTCTCTACTCTTTTGCACATGCTATGCGGGCGAAATGATGATACCATGCCAAGTTCCAACATTTTCAGAGTTCATTTTGTAGTGATTTTCAATTTCACCGTCATTTAGCTCTCTAAACAAATCAGTAAATGACTGAAAACAGCAAATAATGTCAGAACGTGTTGGAAATTGATGATGTTGCTTTGAATGATGCATACTGAACGCAAAAATAGGCAGGAGTTCAAATAATTTTAAAAATATTGAAGTGCCCGTGTAACAGATGAGTTCTCGTCCGAAACCCTGATACTCCGAAAGAGATTGTCCAGTTTGTACACGAGGTGCGTCCAGTTTTCGCCGTGACCCTCTCTATTCTTTTGCACATGCTATGCAGGTGAAATGATGATACCATGCCAAGTTCCAACATTTTCAGAGTTCATTTTGTATTGATTTTCAATTTCACCGTCATTTAGCTCCCTAAACAAATCGGTAAATGACTGAAAAACAGCAAATGATGTCAGAACGTGTTGGAAATTGATGACGTCGCTTTGAATGATGCATACTGAACGCAAAAATAGGCTAGAGTTCAAATAAGTTTAGAAAACATTGAGGTGCCCGTGTAACAGATGAGTTCTCGTCCGAAACCCTGATACTCCGAAAGACATTTTCCAGTTTGTACACGAGGTGCGTCCAGTTTTCGCCGTGACCCTCTCTACTCTTTTGCACATGCTATGCGGGTGAAATGATGATACCATGCCAAGTTCCAACATTTTCAGAGTTCATTTTGTAGTGATTTTCAATTTCACCGTCATTTAGCTCCCTAAACAAATAGGTAAATAACTGAAAAACAGCAAATGATGTCAGAATGTGTTGGAAATTGATGACGTCGCTTTGAAAGATGCATACTGAATGCAAAAATAGGATGGAGCTCAAATAAGTTTAGAAAACATTGAAGTGCCCGTGAAACAGATGAGTTCTCGTCCGAAACCCTGATACTCCGAAAGAGATTGTCCAGTTTGTACACGAGGTGCGTCCAGTTTTCGCCGTGACCCTGTCTACTCTTTTGCACATGCTATGCGGACGAAATGATGATACCATGCCAAGTTCCAACATTTTCAGAGTTCATTTTTGTAGTGATTTTCAATTTCACCATCATGTAGCTCCCTAAACAAATCGGTAAATGACTGAAAACTAGCAAATGATGTCAGAATGTCTTGGAAATTGATGACGTCGCTTTGAATGATGCAAACTGAACGCAAAAATAGGCTGGAGTTCAAATAAGTTTAAAAAACATTGAAGTGCCCGTGTAACAGATGAGTTCTCGTCCGAAACCCTGATATTCCGAAAGAGATTGTCCGGTTTGTACACGAGGTCCGTCCAGTTTTTGCCGTGACCCTCTCTACTCTTTGGCACATGCTATGCGGGCGAAATGATTACCATGCCAAGTTCCAACATTTTCAGAGTTCATTTTGTAGTGATTTTCAATTTCACCGTCATTTAGGTCTCTAAACAAGTCGGTAAATGACTGAAAAACAACAAATGATGTCAGAACGTGTTGGAAATTGATGACGTCGCTTTGAAAGATGCATACTGAACACAAAAATAGGCTGGAGTTCAAATAAGTTTAAAAAACATTGAAGTGCCCGTGTAACAGATGAGTTCTCGTCTGAAACCCTGATACTCCGAAAGAGATTGTCCAGTTTGTACACGAGGTGCGTCCAGTTTTCGCCGTGACCGTCTCTACTCTTTTGCACATGCTATGTGGGTGAAATGATGATACCATGCCAAGTTCCAACATTTTCAGAGTTCATTTGGTAGTGATTTTCGATTTCACCGTCATTTAGCTCTCTAAACAAATCGGTAAATGATTGAAAAACAGCAAATGATGTCAGAACGTGTTGGAAATTGATGACGTCGCTTTGAATGATGCATACTGAACGCAAAAATAGGCTGGAGTTCAAATAAGTTTAAAAAACATTGAAGTGCCCGTGTAACAGATGAGTTCTCGTCCGAAACCCTGATACTCCGAAAGAGATTGTCCAGTTTGTACACGAGGTGCGTCCAGTTTTCGCCGTGACCCTCTCTACTCTTTTGCACATGCTATGCGGGCGAAATGATGATACCATGCCAAGTTCCAACATTTTCAGAGTTCATTTGGTAGTGATTTTAAATTTCACCGTCATTTAGCTCCCTAAACAAATCGGAAAATGACCGAGAAATAGCAAATGATGTCAGAACGTGTTGGAAATTGATGACGTCGCTTTGAAAGATGCATACTGAACGCAAAAATAGGCTGGAGTTCAAATAAGTTTAAAAAACATTGAAGTGCCTGTGTAACAGATGAGTTCTCGTCCGAAACCCTGATACTCCGAAAGAGATTGTCCAGTTTGTACACGAGGTGCGTCCAGTTTTCGCCGTGACCCTCTCTACCCTTTTGCACATGCTATGCGGGCGAAATGATGATACCATGCCAAGTTCCAACATTTTCAGAGTTCATTTTGTAGTGATTTTCAATTTCACCATCATTTAGCTCCCTAAACAAATCAGTAAATGACTGGAAAACAGCAAATGATGTCAGAACGTGTTGGAAATTGATAACGTCGCTTTGAATGATGCATACTGAATGCAAAAATAGGCTGGAGTTCAAATAAGTTTAAAAACATTGAAGTGCCCGTGTAACAGATGAGTTCTCGTCCGAAACCCTGATACTCCGAAAGAGATTGTCCAGTTTGTACACGAGGTGCGTCCAGTTTTCGCCGTGACCCTCTCTACTCTTTTGCACATGCTATGCGGGCGAAATGATGATGCCATGCCAAGTTCCAACATTTGCAGAGTTCATTTGGTAGTGATTTTCAATTTCACCGTCATTTAGCTCCCTAAACAAATCGGTAAATGACCGAAAAACAGCAAATGATGTCAGAACGTGTTGGAAATTGATGACATCGCTTTGAAAGATGCATACTGAACGCAAAAATAGGCTGGAGTTCAAATAAGTTTAAAAAACATTGAAGTGCCCGTGTAACACATGAGTTCTCGTCCGAAACCCTGATACTCCGAAAGAGATTGTCCAGTTTGTACACGAGGTGCGTCTAGTTTTCGCCGTGACCCTCTCTACTCTTTTGCACATGCTATGTGGGCGAAATTATGATACCATGCCAAGTTCCAACATTTTCAGAGTTCATTTTGTAGTGATTTTCAATTTCACCGTCATTTAGCTCTCTAAACAAATCGGTAAATGACTGAAAAAGCAAATTATGTCAGAACGTGTTGGAAATTGATGACGTCGCTTTGCATGATGCATACTGAACGCAAAAATAGGCTGGAGTTCAAATAAGTTTAAAAAACTTTGAAGTGCCCGTGTAACAGATGAGTTCTCCTCCGAAACCCTGATACTCCGAAAGAGATCATCCAGTTTGTACACGAGGTGCGTCCAGTTTGTACACGAGGTGCGTCCAACATTTTCAGAGTTCATTTTGTAGTGATTTTCAATTTCACCATCATTTAGCTCCCTAAACAAATCGGTAAATGATTGAAAAACAGCAAATGATGTCAGAACATGTTGGAAATTGATGACGTCGCTTTGAATGATGCATACTGAACGCAAAAATAGGCTGGAGTTCAAATAAGTTTAAAAAACATTGAAGTGCCCGTGTAACAGATTAGTTCTCGTCCGAAACCCTGATATTCCGAAAGAGATTGTCCGGTTTATACACGAGGTGCGTCCAGTTTTGTCCGTGACCCTCTCTACTCTTTTGCCCATGCTATGCGGGCGAAATGATTACCATGCCAAGTTCCAATATTTTCAGAGTTCATTTTGTAGTGATTTTCAATTTCACCGTTATGTAGCTCCCTAAACAAATCGGTAAATGACTGGAAAACAGCAAATGATGTCAGAACGTGTTGGAAATTGATGATGTCGCTTTGAAAGATGCATATTGAACGCAAAAATAGGGTGGAGTACAAATAAGTTTAAAAAACATTGAAGTGCCCATGTAACAGATGAGTTCTCGTCCGAAACCCTGATACTCCGAAATAGATTGTCCAGTTTGTACACGAGGTGCGTCCAGTTTTCGCCGTGACCCTCTCTAGTCTTTTGCACATGCTATGTGGGCGAAATGATGATACCATGCCAAGTTCCAACATTTTCAGAGTTTATTTTGTAGTGATTTTTGATTTCACCGTCATTTAGCTCTCTAAACAAATCGGTAAATGACTGAAAAACAGCAAATGATGTCAGAACGTGTTGGAAATTGATGACGTCGCTTTGAATGATGCATACTGAATGCAAAAATAGGCTGGAGTTCAAATAACTTTAAAAACATTGAAGTGCCCGTGTAACAGATGAGTTCTCGTCCGAAACCCTGATACTCCGAAAGAGATTGTCCAGTTTGTACACGAGGTGCGTCCAGTTTTTGCCGTGGCCCTCTCTACTCTTTTGCACATGCTATGCGGGCGAAATGATGATACCATGCGAAGTTCCAACATTTTCAGAGTTCATTTGGTAGTGATTTTCAATTTCACCGTCATTTAGCTCCCTAAACAAATCGGTAAATGACCGAAAAACAGCAAATGATGTCAGAACGTGTTGGAAATTGATGACGTCGCTTTGAAAGACGCATACTGAACGCAAAAATAGGCTGGAGTTCAAATAAGTTTAAAAAACATTGAAGTGCCCGTGTAACAGATGAGTTCTCGTCCGAAACCCTGATACTCCGAAAGAGATTGTCCAGTTTGTACACGAGGTGCGTCCAGTTTTCGCCGTGACCCTCTCTACTCTTTTGCACATGCTATGCGGGCGAAATGATGATCCCATGCCAAGTTCCAACATTTTCAGAGTTCATTTTGTAGTGATTTTCAATTTCACCATCATTTAGCTCCCTAAACCAATCGGTAAATGACCGAAAAACAGCAAATGATGTCAGAACGTGTTGGAAATTGATGACGTCGCTTTGAAAGACGCATACTGAACGCAAAAATAGGCTGCAGTTCAAATAAGTTTAAAAAACATTGAAGTGCCCGTGTAACAGATGAGTTCTCGTCCGAAACCCTGATACTCCGAAAGAGATTGTCCAGTTTGTACACGAGGTGCGTCCAGTTTTCGCCGTGACCCACTCTACTCATTTGCACATGCTATGCGGGCGAAATGATGATCCCATGCCAAGTTCCAACATTTTCAGAGTTCATTTTGTAGTGATTTTCAATTTCACCATCATTTAGCTCCCTAAACCAATCGGTAAATGACTGAAAAACAGCAAATGATGTCAGAACGTGTTGGAAATTGATGACGTCGCTTTGAATGATGCATACTGAACGCAAAAATAGGCTGCAGTTCAAATAAGTTTAAAAACATTGAAGTGCCCGTGTAACAGATGAGTTCTCGTCCGAAACCCTGATATTCCGAAAGAGATTGTCCGGTTTGTACACGAGGTGCGTCCAGTTTTCGCCGTGACCCACTCTACTCATTTGCACATGCTATGCGGGCGAAATGATTACCATGCCAACTTCCAATATTTTCAGAGTTTATTTTGTTGTGATTTTCAATTTCACCATCATTTAGCTCCCTAAACAAATCGGTAAATGACTGAAAAACAGCAAATGATGTCAGAACGTGTTGGAAATTGATGACTTCGCTTTGAATGATGCATACTGAACGCAAAAATAGGCTGGAGTTCAAATAAGTTTAAAAAACATTGAACTGCCCGTGTAACAGATGAGTTCTCGTCCGAAACCCTGATACTCCGAAAGAGATTGTCCAGTTTGTACACGAGGTGCGTCCAGTATTCGCCGTGACCCTCTCTACTCTTTTGCACATGCTATGTGGGCGAAATGATGATACCATGCCAAGTTCCAACATTTTCAGAGTTCATTTGGTAGTGATTTTCAATTTCACCGTCATTTAGCTCTCTAAACAAATCGGTAAATGAGTGAAAAACAGCAAACGATGTCAGAACGTGTTGGAAATTGATGACGTCGCTTTGAATGATGCATACTGAACGCAAAAATAGGCTGGAGTTCAAATAAGTTTAAAAAACATTGAAGTGCCCGTGTAACAGATGAGTTCTCGTCCGAAACCCTGATACTCCGAAAGAGATTGTCCAGTTTGTACATGAGGTGCGTCCAGTTTTTGCTGTGACCCTCTCTACTCTTCTGCGCATGCTATGCGGGCGAAATGATGATACATGCCAAGTTCCAACATTTTCAGAGTTCATTTTTTGTGATTTTCAATTTCACCGTCATTTAGCTCCCTAAACAAATCGGTAAATGACTGAAAAACAGCAAATGATGTCAGAACGTGTTGGAAATTGATGACATCGCTTTGAAAGATGCATACTGAACGCAAAAATAGGCTGGAGTTCAAATAAATTTAAAAAACATTGAAGTGACCATGTAACAGATGAGTTCTCGTCCGAAACCCTGATACTCCGAAAGAGATTGTCCAGTTTGTACACGAGGTGCGTCCAGTTTTCGCCGTGACCCTCTCTATTCTTTTGCACATGCTATGCGGGCGAACTGATGATTCCATGCCAAGTTCCAACATTTTCAGAGTTCATTTTGTATTTATTTTCAATTTCACCGTCATTTAGCTCCCTAAACAAATCGGTAAACGACTGAAAAACAGCAAATGATGCCAAAACGTGTTGGAAATAGATGACGTCGCTTTGAATGATGCATACTGAACGCAAAAATAGGCTGGATTTCAAATAAGTTTAAAAAACATTGAAGTGCCCGTGTAACAGATGAGTTCTCGTCCGAAACCCTGATACTCCGAAAGAGATTGTCCAGTTTGTACACGAGGTGCGTCCAGTTTTCGCCGTGACCCTCTCTACTCTTTTGCACATGCTATGCGGGTGAAATGATGATACCATGCCAAGTTCCAACATTTTCAGAGTTCATTTTGTAGTGATTTTCAATTTCGCCGTCATTTAGCTCCCTAAACAAATCGGTAAATAACTGAAAAACAGCAAATGATGTCAGAACGTGTTGGAAATTGATGACGTCGCTTTGAAAGATGCATACTGAACGCAAAAATAGGCTGGAGTTCAAATAAGTTTAGAAAACATTGAAGTGCCCGTGTAACAGATGAGTTCTCGTCCGAAACCCTGATACTCCGAAAGAGATTGTCCAGTTTGTACACGAGGTGCGTCAAGTTTTCGCCGTGACCCTCTCTACTCTTTTGCACATGCTATGCGGGCGAAATGATGATACCATGCCAAGTTCCAACATTTTCAGAATTCATTTGGTAGTGATTTTCAATTTCACCGTAATTTAGCTCACTAAACAAATCGGTAAATGACCGAAAAACAGCAAATGATGTCAGAACGTGTTGGAAATTGATGATGTCGCTTTGAAAGATGCATACTGAACGCAAAAATAGGCTGGAGTTCAAATAAGTTTAAAAAACATTGAAGTGCCTGTGTAACAGATGAGTTCTCGCCCGAAACCCTGATACTCCGAAAGAGATTGTCCAGTTTGTACACGAGGTGCGTCCAGTTTTCGCCGTGACCCTCTCTACTCTTTTGCACATGCTATGCGGGCGAAATGATGATACCATGCCAAGTTCCAACATTTTCAGAGTTCATTTTGTAGTGATTTTCAATTTCACCATCATTTAGCTCCCTAAACAAATCGGTAAATGATTGAAAAACAGCAAATGATGTCAGAACCTGTTGGAAATTGATGACGTCGCTTTGAAAGATGCATACTGAACGCAAAAATAGGCTGGAGTTCAAATAAGTTTAAAAAACATTGAAGTTCCCGTGTGACAGAAGAGTTCTCGTCCGAAACCCTGATACTCCGAAAGAGATTGTCCAGTTTGTACACGAGGTGCGTCCAGTTTTCGCCGTGACCCTCTCTACTCTTTTGCACATGCTATGTGGGCGAAATGATGATACCATGCCAAGTTCCAACATTTTCAGAGTTCATTTGGTAGTGATTTTCAATTTCACCGTCATTTAGCTCTCTAAACAAATCGGTAAATGACTGAAAAACAGCAAATGATGTCAGAACGTGTTGGAAATTGATGACGTCGCTTTGAATGATGCATACTGAACGCAAAAATAGGCTGGAGTTCAAATAAGTTTAAAAAACATTGAAGTGCCCGTGTAACAGATGAGTTCTCCTCCGAAACCCTGATACTCCGAAAGAGATTGTCCAGTTTGTACACGAGGTGCGTCCAGTTTTTGCCGTGACCCTCTCTACTCTTCTGCGCATGCTATGCGGGCGAAATGATGATACCATGCCAAGTACCAACATTTTCAGAGTTCATTTTTTGTGATTTTCAATTTCACCGTCATTTAGCTCCCTAAACAAATCGGTAAATGACTGAAAAACAGCAAATGATGTCAGAACGTGTTGGAAATTGATGACATCGCTTTGAAAGATGCATACTGAACGCAAAAATAGGCTGGAGTTCAAATAAGTTTAAAAAACATTGAAGTGAGCATGTAACAGATGAGTTCTCGTCCGAAACCCTGATACTCCGAAAGAGATTGTCCAGTTTGTACACGAGGTGCGTCCAGTTTTCGCCGTGACCCTCTCTATTCTTTTGCACATGCTATGCGGGCGAAATGATGATACCATGCCAAGTTCCAACATTTTCAGAGTTCATTTTGTATTGATCTTAAATTTCACCGTCATTTAGCTCCCTAAACAAATCAGTAAATGACTGAAAAACAGCAAATGATGCCAGAACGTGTTGGAAATTGATGACGTCGCTTTGAATGATGCATACTGAACACAAAAATAGGCTGGAGTTCAAATAAGTTTAAAAAACATTGAAGTGCCCGTGTAACAGATGAGTTCTCGTCCGAAACCCTGATACTCCGAAAGAGATTGTCCAGTTTGTACACGAGGTGCGTCCAGTTTTCGCCGTGACCCTCTCTACTCTTTTGCACATGCTATGCGGGTGAAATGATGATACCATGCCAAGTTCCAACATTTTCAGAGTTCATTTTGTAGTGATTTTCAATTTCACCGTCATTTAGCTCCCTAAACAAATCGGTAAATAACTGAAAAACAGCAAATGATGTCAGAACGTGTTGGAAATTGATGACGTCGCTTTGAAAGATGCATATTGAACGCAAAAATAGGCTGGAGTTAAAATAAGTTTAGAAAACATTGAAGTGGCCGTGTAACAGATGAGTTCTCGTCCGAAACCCTGATACTCCGAAAGAGTTTGTCCAGTTTGTACACGAGGTGCGTCCAGTTTTCGCCGTGACCCTCTCTACTCTTTTGCACATGCTATGCGGACGAAATGATGATACCATGCCAAGTTCCAACATTTACAGAGTTCATTTTTGTAGTGATTTTCAATTTCACCATCATTTAGCTCCCTAAACAAATCGGTAAATGACTGAAAAACAGCAAATGATGTCAGAACGTGTTGGAAATTGATGACGTCGCTTTGAATGATGCATACTGAACGCAAAAATAGGCTGGAGACCAAATAAGTTTAAAAAACATTGAAGTGCCCGTGTAACAGATGAGTTCTCGTCCGAAACCCTGATATTCGGAAAGAGATTGTCCGGTTTGTACACGACGTGCGTCCAGTTTTTGCCGTGACCCTCTCTACTCTTTTGCACATGCTATGCGGGCGAAATGATTACCATGCCAAGTTCCAACATTTTCAGAATTCATTCTGTAGTGATTTTCAATTTCACCGTCATTTAGCTCCCTAAACAAATCGGTAAATGACCGAAAAACAGCAAATGATGTCAGAACGTGTTGGAAATTGATGACGTCGCTTTGAAAGACGCATACTGAACGCAAAAATAGGCTGGAGTTCAAATAAGTTTAAAAAACATTGAAGTGCCCGTGTAACAGATGAGTTCTCGTCCGAAACCCTGATACTCCGAAAGAGATTGTCCAGTTTGTACACGAGGTGCGTCCAGTTTTCGCCGTGACCCTCTCTACTCTTTTGCACATGCTATGCGGGCGAAATGATGATACCATGCCAAGTTCCAACATTTTCAGAGTTCATTTTGTAGTGATTTTCAATTTCACCATCATTTAGCTCCCTAAACCAATCGGTAAATGACTGAAAAACAGCAAATGATGTCAGAACGTGTTGGAAATTGATGACGTCGCTTTGAATGATGCATACTGAACGCAAAAATAGGCTGGAGTTCAAATAAGTTTAAAAACATTGAAGTGCCCGTGTAACAGATGAGTTCTCGTCCGAAACCCTGATATTCCGAAAGAGATTGTCCGGTTTGTACACGAGGTGCGTCCAGTTTTCGCCGTGACCCACTCTACTCATTTGCACATGCTATGCGGGCGAAATGATTACCATGCCAACTTCCAATATTTTCAGAGTTTATTTTGTTGTGATTTTCAATTTCACCATCATTTAGCTCCCTAAACAAATCGGTAAATGACTGAAAAACAGCAAATGATGTCAGAACGTGTTGGAAATTGATGACTTCGCTTTGAATGATGCATACTGAACGCAAAAATAGTCTGGAGTTCAAATAAGTTTAAAAACATTGAACTGCCCGTGTAACAGATGAGTTCTCGTCCGAAACCCTGATACTCCGAAAGAGATTGTCCAGTTTGTACACGAGGTGCGTCCAGTATTCGCCGTGACCCTCTCTACTCTTTTGCACATGCTATGTGGGCGAAATGATGATACCATGCCAAGTTCCAACATTTTCAGAGTTCATTTGGTAGTGATTTTCAATTTCACCGTCATTTAGCTCTCTAAACAAATCGGTAAATGACTGAAAAACAGCAAATGATGTCAGAACGTGTTGGAAATTGATGACGTCGCTTTGAATGATGCATACTGAACGCAAAAATAGGCTGGAGTTCAAATAAGTTTAAAAAACATTGAAGTGCCCGTGTAACAGATGAGTTCTCGTCCGAAACCCTGATACTCCGAAAGAGATTGTCCAGTTTGTACACGAGGTGCGTCCAGTTTTCGCCGTGACCCTCTCTATTATTTTGCACATGCTATGCGGGCGAAATGATGATACCATGCCAAGTTCCAACATTTTCAGAGTTCATTTTGTATTTATTTTCAATTTCACCGTCATTTAGCTCCCTAAACAAATCGGTAAACGACTGAAAAACAGCAAATGATGCCAAAACGTGTTGGAAATAGATGACATCGCTTTGAATGATGCATACTGAACGCAAAAATAGGCTGGATTTCAAATAAGTTTAAAAAACATTGAAGTGCCCGTGTAACAGATGAGTTCTCGTCCGAAACCCTGATACTCCGAAAGAGATTGTCCAGTTTGTACACGAGGTGCGTCCAGTTTTCGCCGTGACCCTCTCTACTCTTTTGCACATGCTATGCGGGTGAAATGATGATACCATGCCAAGTTCCAACATTTTCAGAGTTCATTTTGTAGTGATTTTCAATTTCGCCGTCATTTAGCTCCCTAAACAAATCGGTAAATAACTGAAAAACAGCAAATGATGTCAGAACGTGTTGGAAATTGATGACGTCGCTTTGAAAGATGCATACTGAACGCAAAAATAGGCTGGAGTTCAAATAAGTTTAGAAAACATTGAAGTGCCCGTGTAACAGATGAGTTCTCGTCCGAAACCCTGATACTCCGAAAGAGATTGTCCAGTTTGTACACGAGGTGCGTCCAGTTTTCGCCGTGACCCTCTCTACTCTTTTGCACATGCTATGCGGGCGAAATGATGATACCATGCCAAGTTCCAACATTTTCAGAATTCATTTGGTAGTGATTTTCAATTTCACCGTAATTTAGCTCACTAAACAAATCGGTAAATGACCGAAAAACAGCAAATGATGTCAGAACGTGTTGGAAATTGATGATGTCGCTTTGAAAGATGCATACTGAACGCAAAAATAGGCTGGAGTTCAAATAAGTTTAAAAAACATTGAAGTGCCTGTGTAACAGATGAGTTCTCGCCCGAAACCCTGATACTCCGAAAGAGATTGTCCAGTTTGTACACGAGGTGCGTCCAGTTTTCGCCGTGACCCTCTCTACTCTTTTGCACATGCTATGCGGGCGAAATGATGATACCATGCCAAGTTCCAACATTTTCAGAGTTCATTTTGTAGTGATTTTCAATTTCACCATCATTTAGCTCCCTAAACTAATCGGTAAATGATTGAAAAACAGCAAATGATGTCAGAACCTGTTGGAAATTGATGACGTCGCTTTGAAAGATGCATACTGAACGCAAAAATAGGCTGGAGTTCAAATAAGTTTAAAAAACATTGAAGTTCCCGTGTGACAGATGAGTTCTCGTCCGAAACCCTGATACTCCGAAAGAGATTGTCCAGTTTGTACACGAGGTGCGTCCAGTTTTCGCCGTGACCCTCTCTACTCTTTTGCACATGCTATGTGGGCGAAATGATGATACCATGCCAAGTTCCAACATTTTCAGAGTTCATTTGGTAGTGATTTTCAATTTCACCGTCATTTAGCTCTCTAAACAAATCGGTAAATGACTGAAAAACAGCAAATGATGTCAGAACGTGTTGGAAATTGATGACGTCGCTTTGAATGATGCATACTGAACGCAAAAATAGGCTGGAGTTCAAATAAGTTTAAAAAACATTGAAGTGCCCGTGTAACAGATGAGTTCTCGTCCGAAACCCTGATACTCCGAAAGAGATTGTCCAGTTTGTACACGAGGTGCGTCCAGTTTTTGCCGTGACCCTCTCTACTCTTCTGCGCATGCTATGCGGGCGAAATGATGATACCATGCCAAGTACCAACATTTTCAGAGTTCATTTTTTGTGATTTTCAATTTCACCGTCATTTAGCTCCCTAAACAAATCGGTAAATGACTGAAAAACAGCAAATGATGTCAGAACGTGTTGGAAATTGATGACATCGCTTTGAAAGATGCATACTGAACGCAAAAATAGGCTGGAGTTCAAATAAGTTTAAAAAACATTGAAGTGACCATGTAACAGATGAGTTCTCGTCCGAAACCCTGATACTCCGAAAGAGATTGTCCAGTTTGTACACGAGGGGCGTCCAGTTTTCGCCGTGACCCTCTCTATTCTTTTGCACATGCTATGCGGGCGAAATGATGATACCATGCCAAGTTCCAACATTTTCAGAGTTCATTCTGTATTGATCTTCAATTTCACCGTCATTTAGCTCCCTAAACAAATCGGTAAATGACTGAAAAACAGCAAATGATGCCACAACGTGTTGGAAATTGATGACGTCGCTTTGAACGATGCATACTGAACGCAAAAATAGGCTGGAGTTCAAATAAGTTTAAAAAACATTGAAGTGCCCGTGTAACAGATGAGTTCTCGTCCGAAACCCTGATACTCCGAAAGAGATTGTCCAGTTTGTACACGAGGTGCGTCCAGTTTTCGCCGTGACCCTCTCTACTCTTTTGCACATGCTATGCGGACGAAATGATGATACCATGCCAAGTTCCAACATTTACAGAGTTCATTTTTGTAGTGATTTTCAATTTCACCATCATTTAGCTCCCTAAACAAATCGGTAAATGACTGAAAAACAGCAAATGATGTCAGAACGTGTTGGAAATTGATGACGTCGCTTTGAATGATGCATACTGAACGCAAAAATAGGCTGGAGTTCAAATAAGTTTAAAAAACATTGAAGTGCCCGTGTAACAGATGAGTTCTCGTCCGAAACCCTGATATTCGGAAAGAGACTGTCCGGTTTGTACACGACGTGCGTCCAGTTTTTGCCGTGACCCTCTCTACTCTTTTGCACATGCTATGCGGGCGAAATGATTACCATGCCAAGTTCCAACATTTTCAGAATTCATTTTGTAGTGATTTTCAATTTCACCGTCATTTTGCTCTCTAAACAAGTCGGTAAATGACTGAAAAACAACAAATGATGTCAGAACGTGTTGGAAATTGATGACGTCGCTTTGAAAGATGCATACTGAACGCAAAAATAGGCTGGAGTTCAAATACGTTTAAAAAACATTGAAGTGCCCGTGTAACAGATGAGTTCTCGTCCGAAACCCTGATACTCCGAAAGAGATTGTCCAGTTTGTACACGAGGTGCGTCCAGTTTTCGCCGTGACCCTCTCTACTCTTTTGCACATGCTATGCGGGCGAAATGATGATACCATGCCAAGTTCCAACATTTTCAGAGTTCATTTTGTAGTGATTTTCAATTTCACCATCATTTAGCTCCCTAAACAAATCGGTAAATGATTGAAAAACAGCAAATGATGTCAGAACATGTTGGAAATTGATGACGTCGCTTTGAATGATGCATACTGAACGCAAAAATAGGCTGGAGTTCAAATAAGTTTAAAAAACATTGAAGTGCCCGTGTAACAGATGAGTTCTCGTCCGAAACCCTGATATTCCGAAAGAGATTGTCCGGTTTGTACACGAGGTGCGTCCAGTTTTGTCCGTGACCCTCTCTACTCTTTTGCCCATGCTATGCGGGCGAAATGATTCCCATGCCAAGTTCCAACATTTTCAGAGTTCATTTGGTAGTGATTTTCAATTTCACCGTCATTTAGCTCACTAAACAAATCGGTAAATGACCGAAAAACTGCAAATGATGTCAGAACGTGTTGGAAATTGATGATGTCGCTTTGAAAGATGCATACTGAACGCAAAAATAGGCTGGAGTTCAAATAAGTTTAAAAAACATTGAAGTGCCCGTGTAACAGATGAGTTCTCGTCCGAAACCCTGATACTCCGAAAGAGATTGTCCAGTTTTTACACGAGGTGCGTCCAGTTTTCGCCGTGACCCTCTCTACTCTTTTGCACATGCTATGCGGGTGAAATGATGATACCATGCCAAGTTCCAACATTTTCAGAGTTCATTTTGTAGTGATTTTCAATTTCACCGTCATTTAGCTCCCTAAACAAATCGGTAAATAACTGAAAAACAGCAAATGATGTCAGAACGTGTTGGAAATTGATGACGTCGCTTTGAAAGATGCATATTGAACGCAAAAATAGGCTGGAGTTAAAATAAGTTTAGAAAATATTGAAGTGCCCGTGTAACAGATGAGTTCTCGTCCGAAACCCTGATACTCCGAAAGAGATTCTCCAGTTTGTACACGAGGTGCGTCCAGTTTTCGCCGTGACCCTCTCTACTCTTTTGCACATGCTATGCGGACGAAATGATGATACCATGCCAAGTTCCAACATTTACAGAGTTCATTTTTGTAGTGATTTTCAATTTCACCATCATTTAGCTCCCTAAACAAATCGGTAAATGACTGAAAAACAGCAAATGATGTCAGAACGTGTTGGAAATTGATGACGTCGCTTTGAATGATGCATACTGAACGCAAAAATAGGCTGGAGTTCAAATAAGTTTAAAAAACATTGAAGTGCCCGTGTAACAGATGAGTTCTCGTCCGAAACCCTGATATTCGGAAAGAGATTGTCCGGTTTGTACACGACGTGTGTCCAGTTTTTGCCGTGACCCTCTCTACTCTTTTGCACATGCTATGCGGGCGAAATGATTACCATGCCAAGTTCCAACATTTTCAGAATTCATTTTGTAGTGATTTTCAATTTCACCGTCATTTAGCTCTCTAAACAAGTCGGTAAATGACTGAAAAACAACAAATGATGTCAGAACGTGTTGGAAATTGATGACGTCGCTTTGAAAGATGCATACTGAATGCAAAAATAGGCTGGAGTTCAAATACGTTTAAAAAACATTGAAGTGCCCGTGTAACAGATGAGTTCTCGTCCGAAACCCTGATACTCCGAAAGAGATTGTCCAGTTTGTACACGAGGTGCGTCCAGTTTTCGCCGTGACCCTCTCTACTCTTTTGCACATGCTATGCGGGCGAAATGATGATACCATGCCAAGTTCCAACATTTTCAGAGTTCATTTTGTAGTGATTTTCAATTTCACCATCATTTAGCTCCCTAAACAAATCGGTAAATGATTGAAAAACAGCAAATGATGTCAGAACATGTTGGAAATTGATGACGTCGCTTTGAATGATGCATACTGAACGCAAAAATAGGCTGGGGTTCAAATAAGTTTAAAAAACATTGAAGTGCCCGTGTAACAGATGAGTTCTCATCCGAAACCCTGATATTCCGAAAGAGATTGTCCGGTTTGTACACGAGGTGCGTCCAGTTTTGTCCGTGACCCTCTCTACTCTTTTGCCCATGCTATGCGGGCGAAATGATTCCCATGCCAAGTTCCAACATTTTCAGAGTTCATTTGGTAGTGATTTTCAATTTCACCGTCATTTAGCTCACTAAACAAATCGGTAAATGACCGAAAAACTGCAAATGATGTCAGAACGTGTTGGAAATTGATGATGTCGCTTTGAAAGATGCATACTGAACGCAAAAATAGGCTGGAGTTCAAATAAGTTTCAAAAACATTGAAGTGCCCGTGTAACAGATGAGTTCTCGTCCGAAACCCTGATACTCCGAAAGAGATTGTCCAGTTTGTACACGAGGTGCGTCCAGTTTTCGCCGTGACCCTCTCTACTCTTTTGCACATGCTATGTGGGCGAAATGATGATACCTTGCCAAGTTCCAACATTTTCAGAGTTCATTTTGTAGTGATTTTTGATTTCACCGTCATTTAGCTCTCTAAACAAATCGGTAAATGACTGAAAACAGCAAATGATGTCAGAACGTGTTGGAAATTGATGACGTCGCTTTGAATGATGCATACTGAATGCAAAAATAGGCTGGAGTTCAAATAAGTTTAAAAACATTGAAGTGCCCGTGTAACAGATGAGTTCTCGTCCGAAACCCTGATACTCCGAAAGAGATTGTCCAGTTTGTACACGAGGTGCGTCCAGTTTTTGCCGTGACCCTCTCTACTCTTTTGCACATGCTATGCGGGCGAAATGATTACCATGCCAAGTTCCAACATTTTCAGAGTTCATTTGGTAGTGATTTTCAATTTCAACGTCATTTAGCTCACTAAACAAATCGGTAAATGACCGAAAAACAGCAAATGATGTCAGAACGTGTTGGAAATTGATGATGTCGCTTTGAAAGATGCATACTGAACGCAAAAATAGGCTGGAGTTCAAATAAGTTTAAAAAACATTGAAGTGCCTGTGTAACAGATGAGTTCTCGCCCGAAACCCTGATACTCCGAAAGAGATTGTCCAGTTTGTACACGAGGTGCGTCCAGTTTTCGCCGTGACCCTCTCTACTCTTTTGCACATGCTATGCGGGCGAAATGATGATACCATGGCAAGTTCCAACATTTTCAGAGTTCATTTTGTAGTGATTTTCAATTTCACCATCATTTAGCTCCCTAAACAAATCGGTAAATGATTGAAAAACAGCAAATGATGTCAGAACCTGTTGGAAATTGATGACGTCGCTTTGAATGATGCATACTGAACGCAAAAATAGGCTGGAGTTCAAATAAGTTTAAAAAACATTGAATTGCCCGTGTAACAGATGAGTTCTCGTCCGAAACCCAGATACTCCGAAAGAGATTGTCCAGTTTGTACACGAGGTGCGTCCAGTTTTCGCCGTGACCCTCTCTACTCTTTTGCACATGCTATGCGGGCGAAATGATTACCATGCCAAGTTCCAACATTTTCAGAGTTCATTTGGTAGTGATTTTCAATTTCACCGTCATTTAGCTCACTAAGCAAATCGGTAAATGACCGAAAAACAGCAAATGATGTCAGAACGTGTTGGAAATTGATGATGTCGCTTTGAAAGATGCATACTGAACGCAAAAATAGGCTGGAGTTCAAATAAGTTTAAAAAACATTGAAGTGCCTGTGTAACAGATGAGTTCTCGCCCGAAACCCTGATACTCCGAAAGAGATTGTCCAGTTTGTACACGAGGTGCGTCCAGTTTTCGCCGTGACCCTCTCTACTCTTTTGCACATGCTATGCGGGCGAAATGATGATACCATGCCAAGTTCCAACATTTTCAGAGTTCATTTTGTAGTGATTTTCAATTTCACCATCATTTAGCTCCCTAAACAAATCGGTAAATGATTGAAAAACAGCAAATGATGTCAGAACCTGTTGGAAATTGATGACGTCACTTTGAATGATGCATACTGAACGCAAAAATAGGCTGGAGTTCAAATAAGTTTAAAAAAACATTGAAGTGCCCGTGTAACAGATGAGTTCTCGTCCGAAACCCTGATATTCCGAAAGAGATTGTCCGGTTTGTACACGAGGTGCGTCCAGTTTTGTCCGTGACCCTCTCTACTCTTTTGCCCATGCTATGCGGGCGAAATGATTACCATGCCAAGTTCCAATATTTTCAGAGTTCATTTTGTAGTGATTTTCAATTTCACCGTTATTTAGCTCCCTAAACAAATCGGTAAATGACTGGAAAACAGCAAATGATGTCAGAACGTGTTGGAAATTGATGATGCGCTTTGAAAGATGCATACTGAACGCAAAAATAGGATGGAGTTCAAATAAGTTTCAAAAACATTGACGTGCCCGTGTAACAGATGAGTTCTCGTCCGAAACCCTGATACTCCGAAAGAGATTGTCCAGTTTGTACACGAGGTGCGTCCAGTTTTCGCCGTGACCCTCTCTACTCTTTTGCACATGCTATGTGGGCGAAATGATGATACCATGCCAAGTTCCAACATTTTAGAAGTTCATTTTGTAGTGATTTTTTATTTCACCGTCATTTAGCTCTCCAAACAAATCGGTAAATGACTGAAAAACAGCAAATGATGTCAGAACGTGTTGGAAATTGATGACGTCGCTTTGAATGATGCATACTGAATGCAAAAATAGGCTGGAGTTCAAATAAGTTTAAAAACATTGAAGTGCCCGCGTAACAGATGAGTTCTCGTCCGAAACCCTGATACTCCGAAAGAGATTGTCCAATTTGTACACGAGGTGCGTCCAGTTTTCGCCGTGACCCTCTCTACTCTTTTGCACATGCTATGCGGGCGAAATGATGATACCATGCCAAGTTCCAACATTTTCAGAGTTCATTTGGTAGTGATTTTCAATTTCACCGTCATTTAGCTCCCTAAACAAATCGGTAAATGACCGAAAAACAGCAAATGATGTCAGAACGTGTTGGAAATTGATGACGCCGCTTTGAAAGATGCATACTGAACGCAAAAATAGGCTGGAGTTCAAAAAAGTTTAAAAAACATTAAAGTGCCCGTGTAACAGATGAGTTCTCGTCCGAAACCCTGATACTCCGAAAGAGA
The DNA here is from genome assembly GCF_002575655.3 of Aegilops tauschii subsp. strangulata. NCBI lineage: Eukaryota > Viridiplantae > Streptophyta > Magnoliopsida > Poales > Poaceae > Aegilops > Aegilops tauschii. Next base: position 521,835,568 of record NC_053041.3, read on the forward strand.
TTGTCCAGTTTGTACACGAGGTGCGTCCAGTTTTCGCCGTGACCCTCTCTACTCTTTTGCACATGGTATGCGGGCGAAATGATGATACCATGCCAAGTTCCAACATTTTCAGAGTTCATTTTGTAGTGATTTTCAATTTCACCATCATTTAGCTCCCTAAACCAATCGGTAAATGACTGAAAAATAGAAAATGATGTCAGAACGTGTTGGAAATTGATGACGTCGCTTTGAATGATGCATACTGAACGCAAAAATAGGCTGGAGTTCAAATAAGTTTAAAAACATTGAAGTGCCCGTGTAACAGATGAGTTCTCGCCCGAAACCCTGATATTCCGAAAGAGATTGTCCGGTTTGTACACGAGGTGCGTCCAGTTTTGTCCGTGACCCACTCTACTCTTTTGCACATGCTATGCGGGCGAAATGATTACCATGCCAACTTCCAATATTTTCAGAGTTCATTTTGTTGTGATTTTCAATTTCACCGTCATTTAGCTCCCTAAACAAATCGGTAAATGACTGAAAAACAGCAAATGATGTCAGAACGTGTTGGAAATTGATGACTTCGCATTGAATGATGCATACTGAACGCAAAAATAGGCTGGAGTTCAAATAAGTTTAAAAAACATTGAACTGCCCGTGTAACAGATGAGTTCTCGTCCGAAACCCTGATACTCCGAAAGAGATTGTCCAGTTTGTACACGAGGTGCGTCCAGTATTCGCCGTGACCCTCTCTACTCTTTTGCACATGCTATGCGGGCGAAATGATGATACCATGCCAAGTTCCAACATTTTCAGAGTTCATTTGGTAGTGATTTTCAATTTCACCGTCATTTAGCTCTCTAAACAAATCGGTAAATGACTGAAAAACAGCAAATGATGTCAGAACGTGTTGGAAATTGATGACGTCGCTTTGAATGATGCATACTAAACGCAAAAATAGGCTGGAGTTCAAATAAGTTTAAAAAACATTGGAGTGCCCGTGTAACAGATGAGTTCTCGTCCGAAACCCTGATACTCCGAAAGAGATTGTCCAGTTTGTACACGAGGTGCGTCCAGTTTTTGCCGTGACCCTCTCTACTCTTCTGCGCATGCTATGCGGGCGAAATGATGATACCATGCCAAGTTCCAACATTTTCAGAGTTCATTTTTTGTGATTTTCAATTTCACCGTCATTTAGCTCCCTAAACAAATAGGTAAATGACTGAAAAACAGCAAATGATGTCAGAACGTGTTGGAAATTGATGACATCGCTTTGAAAGATGCATACTGAACACAAAAATAGGCTGGAGTTCAAATAAGTTTAAAAAACATTGAATTGCCCGTGTAACAGATGAGTTCTCGTCCGAAACCCAGATACTCCGAAAGAGATTGTCCAGTTTGTACACGAGGTGCGTCCAGTTTTCGCCGTGACCCTCTCTACTCTTTTGCACATGCTATGCGGGCGAAATGATTACCATGCCAAGTTCCAACATTTTCAGAGTTCATTTGGTAGTGATTTTCAATTTCACCGTCATTTAGCTCACTAAGCAAATCGGTAAATGACCGAAAAACAGCAAATGATGTCAGAACGTGTTGGAAATTGATGATGTCGCTTTGAAAGATGCATACTGAACGCAAAAATAGGCTGGAGTTCAAATAAGTTTAAAAAACATTGAAGTGCCTGTGTAACAGATGAGTTCTCGCCCGAAACCCTGATACTCCGAAAGAGATTGTCCAGTTTGTACACGAGGTGCGTCCAGTTTTCGCCGTGACCCTCTCTACTCTTTTGCACATGCTATGCGGGCGAAATGATGATACCATGCCAAGTTCCAACATTTTCAGAGTTCATTTTGTAGTGATTTTCAATTTCACCATCATTTAGCTCCCTAAACAAATCGGTAAATGATTGAAAAACAGCAAATGATGTCAGAACCTGTTGGAAATTGATGACGTCACTTTGAATGATGCATACTGAACGCAAAAATAGGCTGGAGTTCAAATAAGTTTAAAAAAACATTGAAGTGCCCGTGTAACAGATGAGTTCTCGTCCGAAACCCTGATATTCCGAAAGAGATTGTCCGGTTTGTACACGAGGTGCGTCCAGTTTTGTCCGTGACCCTCTCTACTCTTTTGCCCATGCTATGCGGGCGAAATGATTACCATGCCAAGTTCCAATATTTTCAGAGTTCATTTTGTAGTGATTTTCAATTTCACCGTTATTTAGCTCCCTAAACAAATCGGTAAATGACTGGAAAACAGCAAATGATGTCAGAACGTGTTGGAAATTGATGATGCGCTTTGAAAGATGCATACTTAACGCAAAAATAGGATGGAGTTCAAATAAGTTTCAAAAACATTGACGTGCCGTGTAACAGATGAGTTCTCGTCCGAAACCCTGATACTCCGAAAGAGATTGTCCAGTTTGTACACGAGGTGCGTCCAGTTTTCGCCGTGACCCTCTCTACTCTTTTGCACATGCTATGTGGGCGAAATGATGATACCATGCCAAGTTCCAACATTTTAGAAGTTCATTTTGTAGTGATTTTTTATTTCACCGTCATTTAGCTCTCCAAACAAATCGGTAAATGACTGAAAAACAGCAAATGATGTCAGAACGTGTTGGAAATTGATGACGTCGCTTTGAATGATGCATACTGAATGCAAAAATAGGCTGGAGTTCAAATAAGTTTAAAAACATTGAAGTGCCCGCGTAACAGATGAGTTCTCGTCCGAAACCCTGATACTCCGAAAGAGATTGTCCAATTTGTACACGAGGTGCGTCCAGTTTTCGCCGTGACCCTCTCTACTCTTTTGCACATGCTATGCGGGCGAAATGATGATACCATGCCAAGTTCCAACATTTTCAGAGTTCATTTGGTAGTGATTTTCAATTTCACCGTCATTTAGCTCCCTAAACAAATCGGTAAATGACCGAAAAACAGCAAATGATGTCAGAACGTGTTGGAAATTGATGACGTCGCTTTGAAAGATGCATACTGAACGCAAAAATAGGCTGGAGTTCAAAAAAGTTTAAAAAACATTAAAGTGCCCGTGTAACAGATGAGTTCTCGTCCGAAACCCTGATACTCCGAAAGAGATTGTCCAGTTTGTACACGAGGTGCGTCCAGTTTTCGCCGTGACCCTCTCTACTCTTTTGCACATGCTATGCGGGCGAAATGATGATACCATGCCAAGTTCCAACATTTTCAGAGTTCATTTTGTAGTGATTTTCAATTTCACCATCATTTAGCTCCCTAAACCAATCGGTAAATGACTGAAAAATAGAAAATGATGTCAGAACGTGTTGGAAATTGATGACGTCGCTTTGAATGATGCATACTGAACGCAAAAATAGGCTGGAGTTCAAATAAGTTTAAAAACATTGAAGTGCCCGTGTAACAGATGAGTTCTCGCCCGAAACCCTGATATTCCGAAAGAGATTGTCCGGTTTGTACACGAGGTGCGTCCAGTTTTGTCCGTGACCCACTCTACTCTTTTGCACATGCTATGCGGGCGAAATGATTACCATGCCAACTTCCAATATTTTCAGAGTTCATTTTGTTGTGATTTTCAATTTCACCGTCATTTAGCTCCCTAAACAAATCGGTAAATGACTGAAAAACAGCAAATGATGTCAGAACGTGTTGGAAATTGATGACTTCGCTTTGAATGATGCATACTGAACGCAAAAATAGGCTGGAGTTCAAATAAGTTTAAAAAACATTGAACTGCCCGTGTAACAGATGAGTTCTCGTCCGAAACCCTGATACTCCGAAAGAGATTGTCCAGTTTGTACACGAGGTGCGTCCAGTATTCGCCGTGACCCTCTCTACTCTTTTGCACATGCTATGCGGGCGAAATGATGATACCATGCCAAGTTCCAACATTTTCAGAGTTCATTTGGTAGTGATTTTCAATTTCACCGTCATTTAGCTCTCTAAACAAATCGGTAAATGACTGAAAAACAGCAAATGATGTCAGAACGTGTTGGAAATTGATGACGTCGCTTTGAATGATGCATACTAAACGCAAAAATAGGCTGGAGTTCAAATAAGTTTAAAAAACATTGGAGTGCCCGTGTAACAGATGAGTTCTCGTCCGAAACCCTGATACTCCGAAAGAGATTGTCCAGTTTGTACACGAGGTGCGTCCAGTTTTTGCCGTGACCCTCTCTACTCTTCTGCGCATGCTATGCGGGCGAAATGATGATACCATGCCAAGTTCCAACATTTTCAGAGTTCATTTTTTGTGATTTTCAATTTCACCGTCATTTAGCTCCCTAAACAAATAGGTAAATGACTGAAAAACAGCAAATGATGTCAGAACGTGTTGGAAATTGATGACATCGCTTTGAAAGATGCATACTGAACACAAAAATAGGCTGGAGTTCAAATAAGTTTAAAAAACATTGAACTGACCATGTAACAGATGAGTTCTCGTCCGAAACCCTGATACTCCGAAAGAGATTGTCCAGTTTGTACACGAGGTGCGTCCAGTTTTCGCCGTGACCCTCTCTATTCTTTTGCACATGCTATGCGGGCGAAATGATGATACCATGCCAAGTTCCAACATTTTCAGAGTTCATTTTGTATTGATTTTCAATTTCACCGTCATTTAGCTCCCTAAACAAATCGGTAAATGACTGAAAAACAGCAAATGATGCCAGAACGTGTTGGAAATTGATGACGTCGCTTTGAATGATGCATACTGAACGCAAAAATAGGCTGGAGTTCAAATAAGTTTAAAAAACATTGAAGTGCCCGTGTAACAGATAAGTTCTCGTCCGAAACCCTGATACTCCGAAAGAGATCGTCCAGTTTGTACACGAGGTGCGTCCAGTTTTCGCCGTGACCCTCTCTACTCTTTTGCACATGCTATGCGGGTGAAATGATGATACCATGCCAAGTTCCAACATTTTCAGAGTTCATTTTGTAGTGATTTTCAATTTCACCGTCATTTAGCTCCCTAAACAAATCGGTAAATAACTGAAAAACAGCAAATGATGTCAGAACGTGTTGGAAATTGATGACGTCGCTTTGAAAGATGCATATTGAATGCAAAAATAGGCTGGAGTTGAAATAAGTTTAGAAAACATTGAAGTGCCCGTGTAACAGATGAGTTCTCGTCCGAAACCCTGATACTCCGAAAGAGATTGTCCAGTTTGTACACGAGGTGCGTCCAGTTTTCGCCGTGACCCTCTCTACTCTTTTGCACATGCTATGCGGACGAAATGATGATACCATGCCAAGTTCCAACATTTACAGAGTTCATTTTTGTAGTGATTTTCAATTTGACCATCATTTAGCTCCCTAAACAAATCGGTAAATGACTGAAAAACAGCAAATGATGTCAGAACGTGTTGGAAATTGATGACGTCGCTTTGAATGATGCATACTGAACGCAAAAATAGGCTGGAGTTCAAATAAGTTTAAAAAACATTGAAGTGCCCGTGTAACAGATGAGTTCTCGTCCGAAACCCTGATATTCGGAAAGAGATTGTCCGGTTTGTACACGACGTGCGTCCAGTTTTTGCCGTGACCCTCTCTACTCTTTTGCACATGCTATGCGGGCGAAATGATTACCATGCCAAGTTCCAACATTTTCAGAGTTCATTTTGTAGTGATTTTCAATTTCACCGTCATTTAGCTCTCTAAACAAGTCGGTAAATGACTGAAAAACAACAAATGATGTCAGAACGTGTTGGAAATTGATGACGTCGCTTTGAAAGATGCATACTGAATGCAAAAATAGGCTGGAGTTCAAATAAGTTTAAAAAACATTGAAGTGCCCGTGTAACAGATGAGTTCTCGTCCGAAACCCTGAGACTCCGAAAGAGATTGTCCGGTTTGTACACGAGGTGCGTCCAGTTTTCGCCGTGACCCTCTCTAGTCTTTTGCACATGCTATGTGAGCGAAATGATGATACCATGCCAAGTTCCAACATTTTCATAGTTCATTTTGTAGTGATTTTCAATTTCACCGTCATTTAGCTCTCTAAACAAATCGGTAAATGACTTTAAAACAGCAAATAATGTCAGAACGTGTTGGAAATTGATGACGTCGCTTTGAATGATGAGTTCTCGTCCGAAACCCTGATACTCCGAAAGAGATTGTCCAGTTTGTGCACGAGGTGCGTCCAGTTTTCGCCGTGACCCTCTCTATTCTTTTGCACATGCTATGCGGGCGAAATGATGATACCATGCCAAGTTCCAACATTTTCAGAGTTCATTTTGTATTGATTTTCAATTTCACCGTCATTTAGCTCCCTAAACAAATCGGTAAATGACTGAAAAACAGCAAATGATGTCAGAACGTGTTGGAAATTTATGATGTCGCTTTGAAAGATGCGTACTGAACGCAAAAATAGACTGGAGTTCAAATAAGTTTAAAAAACATTGAAGTGACCGTGTAACAGATGAGTTCTCGTCCGAAACCCTGATACTCCAAAAAAGATTGTCCAGTTTGTACACGAGGTGCGTCCAGTTTTCGCCGTGACCCTCTCTACTCTTTTGCACATGCTATGTGGGCGAAATGATGATACCATGCCAAGTTCCAACATTTTCAGAGTTCATTTTGTAGTGATTTTTGATTTCACCATCATTTAGCTCTTTAAACAAATCGGTAAATGACTGAAAAACGGCATATGATGTCAGAACATGTTGGAAATTGATGACGTCGCCTTGAATGATGCATACTGAATGCAAAAATAGGCTGGAGTTCAAATAAGTTTAAAAACATTGAAGTGCCCGTGTAACAGATGAGTTCTCGTCCGAAACCCTGATACTCCGAAAGAGATTGTCCAGTTTGAACACGAGGTGCGTCCAGTTTTCGCCGTGACCCTCTCTACTCTTTTGCACATGCTATGTGGGCGAAATGATGATACCATGCCAAGTTCCAACATTTTCAGAGTTCATTTGGTAGTGATTTTAGATTTCACCGTCATTTAGCTCTCTACACAAATCGGTAAATGACTGAAAAACAGCAAATGATGTCAGAACGTGTTGGAAATTGATGACGTCGCTTTGAATGATGCATACTAAACGCAAAAATAGGCTGGAGTTCAAATAAGTTTAGAAAACATTGAAGTGCCCGTGTAACAGATGAGTTCTCGTCCGAAACCCAGATACTCCGAAAGAGATTGTCCAGTTTGTACACGAGGTGCGTCCAGTTTTCGCCATGACCCTCTCTACTCTTTTGCACATGCTATGCGGGCGAAATGATGATACCATGCCAAGTTCCAACATTTTCAGAGTTCATTTGGTAGTGATTTTCAATTTCACCGTCATTTAGCTCCCTAAACAAATCGGTAAATGACTGAAAAACAGCAAATGATGCCAAAACGTGTTGGAAATTGATGACGTCTCTTTGAATGATGCATACTGAACGCAAAAATAGGCTGGAGTTCAAATAAGTTTAAAAAACATTGAAGTGACCGTGGAACAGATGAGTTCTCGTCCGAAACCCTGATACTCCGAAAGAGATTGTCCAGTTTGTACACGAGGTGCGTCCAGTTTTCGCCGTGACCCTCTCTACTCTTTTGCACATGCTATGCGGGCGAAATGATGATACCATGCGAAGTTCCAACATTTTCAGAGTTCATTTGGTAGTGATTTTCAATTTCACCGTCATTTAGCTCCCTAAACAAATCGGTAAATGACCGAAAAACAGCAAATGATGTCAGAACGTGTTGGAAGTTGATGACGTCGCTTTGAAAGATGCATACTGAACGCAAAAATAGGCTGGAGTTCAAATAAGTTTAAAAAACATTGAAGTGCCCGTGTAACAGATGAGTTCTCGTCCGAAACCCTGATACTCCGAAAGAGATTGTCCAGTTTGTACACGAGGTGCGTCCAGTTTTCGCCGTGACCCTCTCTACTCTTTTGCACCTGCTATGCGGGCGAAATGATGATACCATGCCAAGTTCCAACATTTTCAGAGTTCATTTTGTAGTGATTTTCAATTTCACCATCATTTAGCTCCCTAAACCAATCGGTAAATGACTGAAAAACAGCAAATGATGTCAGAACGTGTTGGAAATTGATGACGTCGCTTTGAATGATGCATACTGAACGCAAAAATAGGCTGGAGTTCAAATAAGTTTAAAAACATTGAAGTGCCCGTGTAACAGATGAGTTCTCGTCCGAAACCCTGATATTCCGAAAGAGATTGTCCGGTTTGTACACGAGGTGCGTCCAGTTTTGTCCGTGACCCACTCTACTCTTTTGCACATGCTATGCGGGCGAAATGATTACCATGCCAACTTCCAATATTTTCAGAGTTCATTTTGTTGTGATTTTCAATTTCACCGTCATTTAGCTCCCTAAACAAATCGGTAAATGACTGAAAACAGCAAATGATGTGAGAACGTGTTGGAAATTGATGACTTCGCTTTGAATGATGCATACTGAACGCAAAAATAGGCTGGAGTTCAAATAAGTTTAAAAAACATTGAACTTCCCGTGTAATAGATGAGTTCTCCTCCGAAACCCTGATACTCCGAAAGAGATTGTCCAGTTTGTACACGAGGTGCGTCCAGTATTCGCCGTGACCCTCTCTACTCTTTTGCACATGCTATGTGGGCGAAATGATGATACCATACCAAGTTCCTACATTTTCAGAGTTCATTTGGTAGTGATTTTCAATTTCACCGTCATTTAGCTCTCTAAACAAATCGGTAAATGACTGAAAAACAGCAAATGATGTCAGAACGTGTTGGAAATTGATGACTTCGCTTTGAATGATGCATACTGAACGCAAAAATAGGCTGGAGTTCAAATAAGTTTAAAAAACATTGAAGTGCCCGTGTAACAGATGAGTTCTCGCCCGAAACCCTGATACTCCGAAAGAGATTGTCCAGTTTGTACACGAGGTGCGTCCAGTTTTTGCCGTGACCCTCTCTACTCTTCTGAGCATGCTATGCGGGCGAAATGATGATACCATGCCAAGTTCCAACATTTTCAGAGTTCATTTTTTGTGATTTTCAATTTCACCTTCATTTAGCTCCCAAAACAAATCGGTAAATGACTGAAAAACAGCAAATGATGTCAGAACGTGTTGGAAATTGATGACATCGCTTTGAAAGATGCATACTGAACGCAAAAATAGGCTGGAGTTCAAATAAGTTTAAAAAACATTGAAGTGACCGTGTAACAGATGAGTTCTCGTCCGAAACCCTGATACTCCGAAAGAGATTGTCCAGTTTGTACACGAGGTGCGTCCAGTTTTCGCCATGACCCTCTCTATTCATTTGCACATGCTATGCGGGCGAAATGATGATACCATGCCAAGTTCCAACATTTTCAGAGTTCATTTTGTATTGATTTTCAATTTCACCGTCATTTAGCTCCCTAAACAAATCGGTAAATGACTGAAAAACAGCAAATGATGTCAGAACGTGTTGGAAATTGATGATGTCGCTTTGAAAGATGCATACTGAACGCAAAAATAGGCTGGAGTTCAAATTAGTTTAAAAAACATTGAAGTGCCTGTGTAACAGATGAGTTATCGTCCGAAACCCTGATACTCCGAAAGAGATTGTCCAGTTTGTACACGAGGTGCGTCCAGTTTTCGCCGTGACCCTCTCTACTCTTTTGCACATGCTACGCGGGCGAAATGATGATACCATGCCAAGTTCCAACATTTTCAGAGTTCATTTGGTAGTGATTTTCGATTTCACCGTCATTTAGCTCTCTAAACAAATCGGTAAATGACTGAAAAACAGCAAATGATGTCAGAACGTGTTGGAAATTGATGACGTCGCTTTGAATGATGCATACTGAACGCAAAAATAGGCTGGAGTTCAAATAAGTTTAAAAAACATTGAAGTGCCCGTGGAACAGATGAGTTCTCCTCCGAAACCCTGATACTCCGAAAGAGATCATCCAGTTTGTACACGAGGTGCGTCCAGTTTTCGCCGTGACCCTCTCTACTCTTTTGCACATGCTATGCGGGCGAAATGATGATACCATGCGAAGTTCCAACATTTTCAGAGTTCATTTGGTACAGATTTTCAATTTCACCGTCATTTAGCTCCCTAAACAAATCGGTAAATGACTGAAAAACAGCAAATGATGTCAGAACGTGTTGGCAATTGATGACGTCGCTTTGAAAGATGCATACTGAACGCAAAAATAGGCTGGAGTTCAAATAATTTTAAAAAACATTGAAGTGCCCGTGTAACAGATGAGTTCTCGTCCGAAACCCTGAGACTCCGAAAGAGATTGTCCGGTTTGTACACGAGGTGCGTCCAGTTTTCGCCGTGACCCTCTCTACTCTTTTGCACATGCTATGTGAGCGAAATGATGATACCATGCCAAGTTCCAACATTTTCATAGTTCATTTTGTACTGATTTTCAATTTCACCGTCATTTAGCTCTCTAAACAAATCGGTAAATGACTTAAAAACAGCAAATAATGTCAGAACGTGTTGGAAATTGATGACGTCGCTTTGAATGATGAGTTCTCGTCCGAAACCCTGATACTCCGAAAGAGATTGTCCAGTTTGTGCACGAGGTGCGTCCAGTTTTCGCCGTGACCCTCTCTATTCTTTTGCACATGCTATGCGGGCGAAATGATGATACCATGCCAAGTTCCAACATTTTCAGAGTTCATTTTGTATTGATTTTCAATTTCACCGTCATTTAGCTCCCTAAACAAATCGGTAAATGACTGAAAAACAGCAAATGATGTCAGAACGTGTTGGAAATTTATGATGTCGCTTTGAAAGATGCATACTGAACGCAAAAATAGACTGGAGTTCAAATAAGTTTAAAAAACATTGAAGTGACCGTGTAACAGATGAGTTCTCGTCCGAAACCCTGATACTCCGAAAGAGATTGTCCAGTTTGTACACGAGTTGCGTCCAGTTTTCGCCGTGACCCTCTCTACTCTTTTGCACATGCTATGTGGGCGAAATGATGATACCATGCCAAGTTCCAACATTTTCAGAGTTCATTTTGTAGTGATTTTCAATTTCACCGTCATTTAGCTCTTTAAACAAATCGGTAAATGACTGAAAAACAGCAAATGATGTCAGAACGTGTTGGAAATTGATGACGTCGCTTTGAATGATGCATACTGAATGCAAAAATAGGCTGGAGTTCAAATAAGTTTAAAAAACATTGAAGTGCCCGTGTAACAGATGAGTTCTCGTCCGAAACCCTGATACTCCGAAAGAGATTGTCCAGTTTGTACACGAGGTGCGTCCAGTTTTCGCCGTGACCCTCTCTACTCTTTTGCACATGCTATGCGGGCGAAATGATGATATCATGCCAAGTTCCAACATTTTCAGAGTTCATTTTGTAGTGATTTTCAATTTCACCATCATTTAGCTCCCTAAACAAATCGGTAAATGACTGAAAAACAGCAAATGATGTCAGAACGTGTTTGAAATTGATGACGTCGCTTTGAATGATGCATATTGAACGCAAAAATATGCTGGAGTTAAAATAAGTCTAAAAAAACATTGAAGTGCCCGTGTAACAGATGAGTTCTCCTCCGAAACCGTGATATTCCGAAAGAGATTGTCCGGTTTGTACACGAGGTGCGTCCAGTTTTGTCCGTGGCCCTCTCTACTCTTTTGCACATGCTATGCGGGCGAAATGATGATACCATGCCAAGTTCCAACATTTTCAGAGTTCATTTTGTAGTGATTTTCAATTTCACCGTCATTTAGCTCTCTAAACAAATCGGTAAATGACTGAAAAACAGCAAATGATGCCAAAACGTGTTGGAAATTGATGACGTCTCTTTGAATGATGCATACTGAACGCAAAAATAGGCTGGAGTTCAAATAAGTTTAAAAACATTGAAGTGCCCGTGGAACAGATGAGTTCTCGTCCGAAACCCTGATACTCCGAAAGAGATTGTCCAGTTTGTACACGAGGTGCGTCCAGTTTTCGCCGTGACCCTCTCTACTCTTTTGCACATGCTATGCGGGCGAAATGTTTACCATGCCAACTTCCAATATTTTCAGAGTTCATTTTTTGTGATTTTCAATTTCACCGTCATTTAGCTCCCTAAACAAATCGGTAAATGACTGAAAAACAGCAAATGATGTCAGAACGTGTTGGAAATTGATGACGTCACTTTGAATGATGCATACTGAATGCAAAAATAGGCTGGAGTTCAAATAAGTTTAAAAAACATTTAAGTCCCGTGTAACAGATGAGTTCTCGTCCGAAACCCTGATACTCCGAAAGAGATTGTCCAGTTTGTACACGAGTTAAGTCCAGTTTTCGCCGTGACCCTCTCTACACTTTTGCACATGCTATGTGGGCGAAATGATGATACCATGCCAAGTTCCAACATTTTCAGAGTTCATTTGGTAGTGATTTTCGATTTCACCGTCATTTAGCTCTCTAAACAAATCGGTAAATGACTGAAAAACAGCAAATGATGTCAGAACGTGTTGGAAATTGATGACGTCGCTTTGAATGATGCATACTGAACGCAAAAATAGGCTGGAGTTCAAATAAGTTTAAAAAACATTGAAGTGCCCGTGTAACAGATGAGTTCTCCTCTGAAACCCTGATACTCCGAAAGAGATCATCCAGTTTGTACACGAGGTGCGTCCAGTTTTCGCCATGACCCTCTCTACTCTTTTGCACATGCTATGCGGGCGAAATGATGATACCATGCCATGTTCCAACATTTTCAGAGTTCATTTGGTAGTGATTTTCAATTTCACCGTCATTTAGCTCCCTAAACAAATCGGTAAATGACTGAAAAACAGCAAATGATGTCAGAACGTGTTGGAAATTGATGACGTCACTTTGAATGATGCATACTGAATGCAAAAATAGGCTGGAGTTCAAATAAGTTTAAAAAACCTTGAAGTGCCCGTGTAACAGATGAGTTCTCGTCCGAAACCCTGATATTCCGAAAGAGATTGTCCGGTTTGTACACGAGGTGCGTCCAGTTTTGTCCGTGACCCTCTCTACTCTTTTGCACATGCTACGCGGGCGAAATGATTACCATGCCAAGTTCCAATATTTTCAGAGTTCATTTTGTAGTGATTTTCAATTTCACCGTCATTTAGCTCCCTAAACAAATCGGTAAATGACTGAAAAACAGCAAATGATGTCAGCACGTGTTGGAAATTGATGATGTCGCTTTGAAAGATGCATACTGAACGCAAAAATAGGCTGGAGTTCAAATAAGTTTAAAAAATATTGAAGTGCCCGTGTAACAGATGAGTTCTCGTCGAAACACTGATACTCCGAAAGAGATTGTCCAGTTTGTACACGAGGTGCGTCTAGTTTTCGCCGTGACCCTCTCTACTCTTTTGCACATGCTATGTGGGAGAAATGATGATACCGTGCCAAGTTCCAACATTTTCAGAGTTCATTTGGTAGTGATTTTCGATTTCACCGTCATTTAGCTCTCTAAACAAATCGGTAAATGACTGAAAAACAGCAAATGATGTCAGAACGTGTTGGAAATTGATGACGTCGCTTTGAATGATGCATACTGAACGCAAAAATAGGCTGGAGTTCAAATAAGTTTAAAAAACATTGAAGTGCCCGTGTAACAGATGAGTTCTCGTCCGAAACCCTGATACTCCGAAAGAGATTGTCCAGTTTGTACACGAGGTGCGTCCAGTTTTCGCCGTGGCCCTCTCTACTCTTTTGCACATGCTATGCGGGCGAAATGATGATACCATGCCAAGTTCCAACATTTTCAGAGTTCATTTTGTAGTGATTTTCAATTTCACCGTCATTTAGCTCTCTAAACAAATCGATAAATGACTGAAAAACAGCAAATGATGTCAGAACGTGTTGGAAATTGATGACGTCGCTTTGAATGATGCATACTGAACACAAAAATAGGATGGAGTTCAAATAAGTTTAAAAAACATTGAAGTGCCCGTGTAACAGATGAGTTCTCGTCCGAAACCCTGAGACTCCGAAAGAGATTGTCCAGTTTGTACACGAGGTGCGTCCAGTTTTCGCCGTGACCCTCTCTACTCTTTTGCACATGCTATGTGAGCGAAATGATGATACCATGCCAAGTTCCAACATTTTCATAGTTCATTTTGTAGTGATTTTCAATTTCACCGTCATTTAGCTCTCTAAACAAATCGATAAATGACTGAAAAACAGCAAATGATGTCAGAACGTGTTGGAAATTGATGACGTCGCTTTGAATGATGCATACTGAACGCAAAAATAGGTTGGAGTTCAAATAAGTTTAAAAAACATTGAAGTGCCCGTGGAACAGATGAGTTCTCGTCCGAAACCCTGATACTCCGAAAGAGATTGTCCAGTTTGTACACGAGGTGCGTCCAGTTTTCGCCGTGACCCTCTGTACTCTTTTGCACATGCTATGCAGGCTAAATGATGATACCATGCGAAGTTCCAACATTTTCAGAGTTCATTTGGTAGTGATTTTCAATTTCACCGTCATTTAGCTCCCTAAACAAATCGGTAAGTGACCGAAAAACAGCAAATGATGTCAGAACGTGTTGGAAATTGATGACGTCGCTTTGAAAGATGCATACTGAACGCAAAAATAGGCTGGAGTTCAAATAAGTTTAAAAAACATTGGAGTGCCCGTGTAACAGATGAGTTCTCGTCCGAAACCCTGATACTCCGAAAGAGATTGTCCAGTTTGTACACGAGTTGCGTCCAGTTTTCGCCGTGGCCCTCTCTACTCTTTTGCACATGCTATGCGGGCGAAATGATGATACCATGCCAAGTTCCAACATTTTCAGAGTTCATTTGGTAGTGATTTTCAATTTCACCGTCATTTAGCTCCCTAAACAAATCGGTAAATGACCGAAAAACAGCAAATGATGTCAGAACGTGTTGGAAATTGATGACGTCGTTTTGAAAGATGCATACTGAACGCAAAAATAGGCTGGAGTTCAAATAAGTTTAAAAAACATTGAAGTGCCCGTGTAACAGATGAGTTCTCGTCCGAAACCCTGATACTCCGAAAGAGATTGTCCAGTTTGTACACGAGGTGCGTCCAGTTTTCGCCGTGGCCCTCTCTACTCTTTTGCACATGCTATGTGGGCGAAATGATGATACCATGCCAAGTTCCAACATTTTCAGAGTTCATTTTGTAGTGATTTTCAATTTCACCGTCATTTAGCTCTCTAAACAAATCGATAAATGACTGAAAAACAGCAAATGATGTCAGAACGTGTTGGAAATTGATGACGTCGCTTTGAATGATGCATACTGAACGCAAAAATAGGATGGAGTTCAAATAAGTTTAAAAAACATTGAAGTGCCCGTGTAACAGATGAGTTCTCGTCCGAAACCCTGAGACTCCGAAAGGGATTGTCCAGTTTGTACACGAGGTGCGTCCAGTTTTCGCCGTGACCCTCTCTACTCTTTTGCACATGCTATGTGAGCGAAATGATGATACCATGCCAAGTTCCAACATTTTCATAGTTCATTTTGTAGTGATTTTCAATTTCACCGTCATTTAGCTCTCTAAACAAATCGGTAAATGACTGAAAAACAGCAAATGATGTCAGAACGTGTTGGAAATTGATGACGTCGCTTTGAATGATGCATACTGAACGCAAAAATAGGCTGGAGTTCAAATAAGTTTAAAAACATTGAAGTGCCCGTGGAACAGATGAGTTCTCGTCCGAAACCCTGATACTCCGAAAGAGATTGTCCAGTTTGTACACGAGGTGCGTCCAGTTTTCGCCGTGACCCTCTCTACTCTTTTGCACATGCTATGCGGGCGAAATGTTTACCATGCCAACTTCCAATATTTTCAGAGTTCATTTTGTTGTGATTTTCAATTTCACCGTCATTTAACTCCCTAAACAAATCGGTAAATGACTGAAAAACAGCAAATGATGTCAGAACGTGTTGGAAATTGATGACGTCACTTTGAATGATGCATACTGAATGCAAAAATAGGCTGGAGTTCAAATAAGTTTAAAAAACATTTAAGTCCCGTGTAACAGATGAGTTCTCGTCCGAAACCCTGATACTCCGAAAGAGATTGTCCAGTTTGTACACGAGTTGCGTCCAGTTTTCGCCGTGGCCCTCTCTACTCTTTTGCACATGCTATGCGGGCGAAATGATGATACCATGCCAAGTTCCAACATTTTCAGAGTTCATTTGGTAGTGATTTTCAATTTCACCGTCATTTAGCTCCCTAAACAAATCGGTAAATGACCGAGAAACAGCAAATGATGTCAGAACGTGTTGGAAATTGATGACGTCGTTTTGAAAGATGCATACTGAACGCAAAAATAGGCTGGAGTTCAAATAAGTTTAAAAAACATTGAAGTGCCCGTGTAACAGATGAGTTCTCGTCCGAAACCCTGATACTCCGAAAGAGATTGTCCAGTTTGTACACGAGGTGCGTCCAGTTTTCGCCGTGGCCCTCTCTACTCTTTTGCACATGCTATGTGGGCGAAATGATGATACCATGCCAAGTTCCAACATTTTCAGAGTTCATTTTGTAGTGATTTTCAATTTCACCGTCATTTAGCTCTCTAAACAAATCGATAAATGACTGAAAAACAGCAAATGATGTCAGAACGTGTTGGAAATTGATGACGTCGCTTTGAATGATGCATACTGAACGCAAAAATAGGATGGAGTTCAAATAAGTTTAAAAAACATTGAAGTGCCCGTGTAACAGATGAGTTCTCGTCCGAAACCCTGAGACTCCGAAAGGGATTGTCCAGTTTGTACACGAGGTGCGTCCAGTTTTCGCCGTGACCCTCTCTACTCTTTTGCACATGCTATGTGAGCGAAATGATGATACCATGCCAAGTTCCAACATTTTCATAGTTCATTTTGTAGTGATTTTCAATTTCACCGTCATTTAGCTCTCTAAACAAATCGGTAAATGACTGAAAAACAGCAAATGATGTCAGAACGTGTTGGAAATTGATGACGTCGCTTTGAATGATGCATACTGAACGCAAAAATAGGCTGGAGTTCAAATAAGTTTAAAAACATTGAAGTGCCCGTGGAACAGATGAGTTCTCGTCCAAAACCCTGATACTCCGAAAGAGATTGTCCAGTTTGTACACGAGGTGCGTCCAGTTTTCGCCGTGACCCTCTCTACTCTTTTGCACATGCTATGCGGGCGAAATGTTTACCATGCCAACTTCCAATATTTTCAGAGTTCATTTTGTTGTGATTTTCAATTTCACCGTCATTTAGCTCCCTAAACAAATCGGTAAATGACTGAAAAACAGCAAATGATGTCAGAACGTGTTGGAAATTGATGACGTCACTTTGAATGATGCATACTGAATGCAAAAATAGGCTGGAGTTCAAATAAGTTTAAAAAACATTTAAGTCCCGTGTAACAGATGAGTTCTCGTCCGAAACCCTGATACTCCGAAAGAGATTGTCCAGTTTGTACACGAGTTAAGTCCAGTTTTCGCCGTGACCCTCTCTACACTTTTGCACATGCTATGTGGGCGAAATGATGATACCATGCCAAGTTCCAACATTTTCAGAGTTTATTTGGTAGTGATTTTCGATTTCACCGTCATTTAGCTCTCTAAACAAATCGGTAAATGACTGAAAAACAGCAAATGATGTCAGAACGTGTTGGAAATTGATGACGTCGCTTTGAATGATGCATACTGAATGCAAAAATAGGCTGGAGTTCAAATAAGTTTAAAAAACCTTGAAGTGCCCGTGTAACAGATGAGTTCTCGTCCGAAACCCTGATATTCCGAAAGAGATTGTCCGGTTTGTACACGAGGTGCGTCCAGTTTTGTCCGTGACCCTCTCTACTCTTTTGCACATGCTACGCGGGCGAAATGATTACCATGCCAAGTTCCAATATTTTCAGAGTTCATTTTGTAGTGATTTTCAATTTCACCGTCATTTAGCTCCCTAAACAAATCGGTAAATGACTGAAAAACAGCAAATGATGTCAGCACGTGTTGGAAATTGATGATGTCGCTTTGAAAGATGCATACTGAACGCAAAAATAGGCTGGAGTTCAAATAAGTATAAAAAATATTGAAGTGCCCGTGTAACAGATGAGTTCTCGTCGAAACACTGATACTCCGAAAGAGATTGTCCAGTTTGTACACGAGGTGCGTCTAGTTTTCGCCGTGACCCTCTCTACTCTTTTGCACATGCTATGTGGGAGAAATGATGATACCGTGCCAAGTTCCAACATTTTCAGAGTTCATTTGGTAGTGATTTTCAATTTCACCGTCATTTAGCTCTCTAAACAAATCGGTAAGTGACTGAAAAACAGAAAATGATGTCAGAACGTGTTGGAAATTGATGACGTCGCTTTGAATGATGCATACTGAACGGAAAAATAGGCTGGAGTTCAAATAAGTTTAAAAAACATTGGAGTGCCCGTGTAACAGATGAGTTCTCGTCCGAAACCCTGATACTCCGAAAGAGATTGTCCAGTTTGTACACGAGGTGCGTCCAGTTTTTGCCGTGACCCTCTCTACTCTTCTGCGCATGCTATGCGGGCGAAATGATGATACCATGCCAAGTTCCCACATTTTCAGTGTTCATTTTTTGTGATTTTCAATTTCACCGTCATTTAGCTCCCTAAACAAATCGGTAAATGACTCAAAAACAGCAAATGATGTCAGAACGTGTTGGAAATTGATGACATCGCTTTGAAAGATGCATACTGAACGCAAAAATAGGCTGGAGTTCAAATAAGTTTAAAAAACATTGAAGTGCCCGTGTAACAGATGAGTTCTCGTCCGAAACCCTAATACTCCGAAAGAGATTGTCCAGTTTGTACACGAGTTGCGTCCAGTTTTCGCCGTGACCCTCTCTACTCTTTTGCACATGCTATGTGGGCGAAATGATGATACCATGCCAAGTTCCAACATTTTCAGAGTTCATTTGGTAGTGATTTTCGATTTCACCGTCATTTAGCTCTCTAAACAAATCGGTAAATGACTGAAAAACAGCAAATGATGTCAGAACATGTTGGAAATTGATGACGTCGCTTTGAATGATGCATACTGAACGCAAAAATAGGCTGGAGTTCAAATAAGTTTAAAAAACATTGAAGTGCCCGTGTAACAGATGAGTTCTCCTCCGAAACCCTGATACTCCGAAAGTGATCATCCAGTTTGTACACGAGGTGCGTCCAGTTTTCGCCGTGACCCTCTCTACTCTTTTGCACATGCTATGTGGGCGAAATGATGATACCATGCCAAGTTCCAACATTTTCAGAGTTCATTTGGTAGTGATTTTCAATTTCACCATCATTTAGCTCCCTAAACAAATCGGTAAATGACTGAAAAACAGCAAATGATGTCAGAACGTGTTGGCAATTGATGACGTCGCTTTGAATGATGCATACTGAATGCAAAAATAGGCTGGAGTTCAAATAAGTTTAAAAAACATTGAAGTGCCCGTGTAACAGATGAGTTCTCGTCCGAAACCCTGAGACTCCGAAAGAGATTGTCCGGTTTGTACACGAGGTGCGTCCAGTTTTCGCCGTGACCCTCTCTACTCTTTTGCACATGCTATGTGAGCGAAATGATGATACCATGCCAAGTTCCAACATTTTCATAGTTCATTTTGTAGTGATTTTCAATTTCACCGTCATTTAGCTCTCTAAACAAATCGGTAAATGACTTAAAAACAACAAATGATGTCAGAACGTGTTGGAAATTGATGACGTCGCTTTGAATGATGAGTTCTCGTCCGAAACCCTGATACTCCGAAAGAGATTGTCCAGTTTGTGCACGAGGTGCGTCCAGTTTTCGCCGTGACCCTCTCTATTCTTTTGCACATGCTATGCGGGCGAAATGATGATACCATGCCAAGTTCCAACATTTTCAGAGTTCATTTTGTATTGATTTTCAATTTCACCGTCATTTAGCTCCCTAAACAAATCGGTAAATGACTGAAAAACAGCAAATGATGTCAGAACGTGTTGGAAATTTATGATGTCGCTTTGAAAGATGCATACTGAACGCAAAAATAGACTGGAGTTCAAATAAGTTTAAAAAACATTGAAGTGACCGTGTAACAGATGAGTTCTCGTCCGAAACCCTGATACTCCGAAAGAGATTGTCCAGTTTGTACACGAGGTGCGTCCAGTTTTCGCCGTGACCCTCTCTACTCTTTTGCACATGCTATGTGGGCGAAATGATGATACCATGCCAAGTTCCAACATTTTCAGAGTTCATTTTGTAGTGATTTTCAATTTCACCGTCATTTAGCTCTTTAAACAAATCGGTAAATGACTGAAAAACAGCAAATGATGTCAGAACGTGTTGGAAATTGATGACGTCGCTTTGAATGATGCATACTGAATGCAAAAATAGGCTGGAGTTCAAATAAGTTTAAAAAACATTGAAGTGCCCGTGTAACAGATGAGTTCTCGTCCGAAACCCTGATACTCCGAAAGAGATTGTCCAGTTTGTACACGAGGTGCGTCCAGTTTTCGCCGTGACCCTCTCTACTCTTTTGCACATGCTATGCGGGCGAAATGATGATACCATGCCAGGTTCCAACATTTTCAGAGTACATTTTGTATTGATTTTCAATTTCACCATCATTTAGCTCCCTAAACAAATCGGTAAATGACTGAAAAACAGCAAATGATGTCAGAACGTGTTGGAAATTGATGACGTCGCTTTGAATGATGAGTTCTCGTCCGAAACCCTGATACTCCGAAAGAGATTGTCCAGTTTGTGCACGAGGTGCGTCCAGTTTTCGCCGTGACCCTCTCTATTCTTTTGCACATGCTATGCGGGCGAAATGATGATACCATGCCAAGTTCCAACATTTTCAGAGTTCATTTTGTATTGATTTTCAATTTCACCGTCATTTAGCTCCCTAAACAAATCGGTAAATGACTGAAAAACAGCAAATGATGTCAGAACGTGTTGGAAATTGATGATGTCGCTTTGAAAGATGCATACTGAACGCAAAAATAGACTGGAGTTCAAATAAGTTTAAAAAACATTGAAGTGACCGTGTAACAGATGAGTTCTCGTCCGAAACCCTGATACTCCGAAAGAGATTGTCCAGTTTGTACACGAGGTGCGTCCAGTTTTCGCCGTGACCCTCTCTACTCTTTTGCACATGCTATGTGGGCGAAATGATGATACCATGCCAAGTTCCAACATTTTCAGAGTTCATTTTGTAGTGATTTTCAATTTCACCGTCATTTAGCTCTTTAAACAAATCGGTAAATGACTGAAAAACAGCAAATGATGTCAGAACGTGTTGGAAATTGATGACGTCGCTTTGAATGATGCATACTGAATGCAAAAATAGGCTGGAGTTCAAATAAGTTTAAAAAACATTGAAGTGCCCGTGTAACAGATGAGTTCTCGTCCGAAACCCTGATACTCCGAAAGAGATTGTCCAGTTTGTACACGAGGTGCGTCTAGTTTTTCGCCGTGACCCTCTCTACTCTTTTGCACATGCTATGCGGGCGAAATGATGATATCATGCCAAGTTCCAACATTTTCAGAGTTCATTTTGTAGTGATTTTCAATTTCACCATCATTTAGCTCCCTAAACAAATCGGTAAATGACTGAAAAACAGCAAATGATGTCAGAACGTGTTTGAAATTGATGACGTCGCTTTGAATGATGCATATTGAACGCAAAAATAGGCTGGAGTTAAAATAAGTCTAAAAAAACATTGAAGTGCCCGTGTAACAGATGAGTTCTCCTCCGAAACCGTGATATTCCGAAAGAGATTGTCCGGTTTGTACACGAGGTGCGTCCAGTTTTGTCCGTGGCCCTCTCTACTCTTTTGCACATGCTATGCGGGCGAAATGATGATACCATGCCAACTTCCAACATTTTCAGAGTTCATTTTGTAGTGATTTTCAATTTCACCGTCATTTAGCTCTCTAAACAAATCGGTAAATGACTGAAAAACAGCAAATGATGCCAAAACGTGTTGGAAATTGATGACGTCTCTTTGAATGATGCATACTGAACACAAAAATAGGCTGGAGTTCAAATAAGTTTAAAAAACATTGAAGTGCCCGTGGAACAGATGAGTTCTCGTCCGAAACCCTGATACTCCGAAAAAGATTGTCCAGTTTGTACACGAGGTGCGTCCAGTTTTTGCCGTGACCCTCTCTACTCTTTTGCACATGCTATGCGGGCGAAATGATGATACCATGCCAAGTTCCAACATTTTCAGAGTTCATTTTGTAGTGATTTTCAATTTCACCGTCATTTAGCACTCTAAACAAATTGGTAAATGACTGAAAAACAGCAAATGATGTCAGAACATGTTGGAAATTGATGACGTCGCTTTGAATGATGCATACTGAACGCAAAAATAGGCTGGAGTTCAAATAAATTTAAAAAACATTGAAGTGCCCGTGTAACAGATGAGTTCTCGTCCGAAACCCTGATACTCCGAAAGAGATTGTCCAGTTTGTACACGAGGTGCGTCCAGTTTTCGCCGTGACCCTCTCTACTCTTTTGCACATGCTATGCGGGCGAAATGATGATACCATGCCAGGTTCCAACATTTTCAGAGTTCATTTTGTATTGATTTTCAATTTCACCATCATTTAGCTCCCTAAACAAATCGGTAAATGACTGAAAAACAGCAAATGATGTCAGAACGTGTTGGAAATTGATGACGTCGCTTTGAATGATGAGTTCTCGTCCGAAACCCTGATACTCCGAAAGAGATTGTCCAGTTTGTGCACGAGGTGCGTCCAGTTTTCGCCGTGACCCTCTCTATTCTTTTGCACATGCTATGCGGGCGAAATGATGATACCATGCCAAGTTCCAACATTTTCAGAGTTCATTTTGTATTGATTTTCAATTTCACCGTCATTTAGCTCCCTAAACAAATCGGTAAATGACTGAAAAACAGCACATGATGTCAGAACGTGTTGGAAATTGATGATGTCGCTTTGAAAGATGCATACTGAACGCAAAAATAGACTGGAGTTCAAATAAGTTTAAAAAACATTGAAGTGCCTGTGTAACAGATGAGTTCTCGTCCGAAACCCTGATACTCCGAAAGAGATTGTCCAGTTTGTACACGAGGTGCGTCCAGTTTTCGCCGTGACCCTCTCTACTCTTTTGCACATGCTATGTGGGCGAAATGATGATACCATGCCAAGTTCCAACATTTTCAGAGTTCATTTTTTGTGATTTTCAATTTCACCGTCATTTAGCTCTCTAAACAAATCGGTAAATGACTGAAAAACAGCAAATGATGTCAGAACGTGTTGGAAATTGATGACGTCGCTTCGAATGATGCATACTGAATGCAAAAATAGGCTGGAGTTCAAATAAGTTTAAAAAACATTGAAGTGCCCGTGTAACAGATGAGTTCTCGTCCGAAACCCTGATATTCCGAAAAAGATTGTCCAGTTTGTACACGAGGTGCGTCCAGTTTTTGCCGTGACCCTCTCTACTCTTCTGCGCATGCTATGCGGGCGAAATGATGATACCATGCCAAGTCCCAACATTTTCAGAGTTCATTTTTTGTGATTTTCAATTTCACCGTCATTTAGCTCCCTAAACAAATCGGTAAATGACTGAAAAACAGCAAATGATGTCAGAACGTGTTGGAAATTGATGACGTCACTTTGAATGATGCATACTGAATGCAAAAATAGGCTGGAGTTCAAATAAGTTTAAAAAACATTTAAGTCCCGTGTAACAGATGAGTTCTCGTCCGAAACCCTGATACTCCGAAAGAGATTGTCCAGTTTGTACACGAGTTAAGTCCAGTTTTCGCCGTGACCCTCTCTACACTTTTGCACATGCTATGCGGGCGAAATGATGATACCATGCCAAGTTCCAACATTTTCAGAGTTCATTTTGTAGTGATTTTCAATTTCACCGTCATTTAGCTCTCTAAACAAATCGGTAAATGACTGAAAAACAGCAAATGATGCCAAAACGTGTTGGAAATTGATGACGTCTCTTTGAATGATGCATACTGAACGCAAAAATAGGCTGGAGTTCAAATAAGTTTAAAAAACATTGAAGTGCCCGTGGAACAGATGAGTTCTCGTCCGAAACCCTGATACTCCGAAAGAGATTGTCCAGTTTGTACACGAGGTGTGTCCAATTTTTGCCGTGACCCTCTCTACTCTTTTGCACATGCTATGCGGGCGAAATGATGATACCATGCCAAGTTCCAACATTTTCAGAGTTCATTTTGTAGTGATTTTCAATTTCACCGTCATTTAGCACTCTAAACAAATTGGTAAATGACTGAAAAACAGCAAATGATGTCAGAACGTGTTGGAAATTGATGACGTCGCTTTGAATGATGCATACTGAACGCAAAAATAGGCTGGAGTTCAAATAAGTTTAAAAAACATTGAAGTGCCCGTGTAACAGATGAGTTCTCGTCCGAAACCCTGATACTCCGAAAGAGATTGTCCAGTTTGTACACGAGGTGCGTCCAGTTTTCGCCGTGACCCTCTCTACTCTTTTGCACATGCTATGCGGGCGAAATGATGATACCATGCCAGGTTCCAACATTTTCAGAGTTCATTTTGTATTGATTTTCAATTTCACCGTCATTTAGCTCCCTAAACAAATCGGTAAATGACTGAAAAACAGCAAATGATGTCAGAACGTGTTGGAAATTGATGACGTCGTTTTGAATGATGCATACTGAACGCAAAAATAGGCTGGAGTTCAAATAAGTTTAAAAAACATTGAAGTGCCCGTGTAACAGATGAGTTCTCGTCCGAAATCCTGATACTCCGAAAGAGATTGTCCAGTTTGTACACGAGGTGCGTCAAGTTTTCGCCGTGACCCTCTCTACTCTTTTGCACATGCTGTGCGGGCGAAATGATGATACCATGCCAAGTTCCAACATTTTCAGACTTCATTTTGTAGTGATTTTCAATTTCACCGTCATTTAGCTCTCTAAACAAATCGGTAAATGACTGAAAAACAGCAAATGATGTCAGAACGTGTTGGAAATTGATGACGTTGCTTTGAATGATGCATACTGAATGCAAAAATAGGCTGGAGTTCAAATGACTGAAAAACAACAAATGATGTCAGAACGTGTTGGAAATTGATGACGTCGCTTTGAATGGTGTGTACGGAACGAAAAAAGTCTGGAGTTGTAATAAGTTTAAAAAAATGAGGTGCCATGTAACAGATGAGTTCTCGTCAGAAACCCTGATACTTCGAAAGAGATTGTCTAGTTTGTACACGAAGTGCGTCTAGTTTTTGCCGTAACACAAGAAGTCCGGAGTTGTAATAAGTTATTAAAGATAAAAAAAGTGGCACAATGCTCGTTAATTAGCTTCAAGCCTTTCGGAATAGTGCAAACTGCACTGCACATAGCTCCGTGCAGTCTACACTATTCTCAAGGCTTAAAGCTAAGCAACGTGCAGATGAGCATTGCGCCTCTCCTTCATCGTCTCTGCACTCAGGGCTTATAAACCGCTCCTAGTGCCTCTCTCTTCGCGAGGTGGGACTAAAAACAGCTTACTAAGAAACTATAGTACCGGTTAATGGCACGAACCGGTACTAAAGGTGCCCGTGGGGCCCCAGCCTGACCACAGCCTGACGCAGCATCATTAGTACCGGTTCGTGACACGAACCGGTACAAAAGGTTGCTCACGAACCGGTACTAATGATCTCCGCCCGCCTAGCCGTTGGAACCGGCACTAATGGACACATTAGTGCCGCCTCAAAATCAAAGGCACTAATGTGCTTCACATTTGACCCTTTTTCTACTAGTGAAATGACCCACTTGGCCGTCTTCTTCGCCAGCATCAACCTCCTTCCCCAACTCCCATCCCCGTGGACAAACCCAAGCTTTCACCAAGAACTACACCTACCCACCCACCAAACCTCGGGGAAGGGTCTGTGATAGCACTATGGGTATCCCAATCTTTCGATGAGAAACACTCAATAGATTTAGGTGCAGATGAATTTGATGATCCGACTACAACATGTAATAATGCACTTTGTAACCTCAAACCCTATTCTTTCAACTTTGGAAAATGGAATATAAATTCGCCATTGGGAACATAGCATGCCCCACTACTAAGAATTTGTTTGTGATCATGTCATGTGACCCATATCTGCACCCGTCTTTCTACTTCGTGCGGAAGCCTGAAAAATGTTATGTTTTGTAACAACATTTCTGCACTCTTGCAGTAAATTCTCTATCTACCACACCGGCCAAAAGTTGAAACGAATTCTAGAACATTGCCGCCCAATTTTCGCTGCAAATCAGTGGGCATGACTAGCTAGTCTTGCGCTGCTTCACGTCACATGGGTTAGGTTCCTTGGGATAGCAAACAGAAACATAAATAGACGATGGACGTACATTTAAGCTAAAGGCCCAGCTACGAGTATTTGCCCTTGTTCGGGCGAAAGCGATCCATCATCGGTTAAAGCATCTCCAGTCGGCCTCCAGGAAGCCCCCCCAAGCACGTCTTTACGCGCCGACGGATAAAAATCTTCCCACTCGTGCCCCCAAAGTCTCCTTTTTCACCGGATAAAGCAAAAATCGGCGCCGGCCGCCCCAACCCAAACCCAGGAACCCGGGGGGCACGGGGGGGGGGGGGGGCTAATTTTGCCTTTTTGTCTCTCTCTCCCTACCTTTTCGTCTCTCTCTCTCTCCCTACCTTTTCCTCCTCCCGTCGCGCGCATGCCTCCTCTCCAGCTCGCCCTGTCGGCCGCCGCGGCGCCTCCAGTCCTCGTCGACGCCGCACGGACGGCATCCCCGGCCACCGGCGTCGAGGGAGGAAGCGGTCGCCCGGCCACGCCCAAGATCTCCACCTCCTCCCGCAAGAAGCCGGCACCAGCACCGTCGCAGAACGCCGTCCCTGTCCCGTCGGCGGCGCGGCCGCAGACGCCGACGCCGGGGCGGCGGCCCTCGGGCCAGTGCTCGCCCGCCCGAGCTCCGGGGGCAAGGGCGGCGGCAGCTCCTTCGCGCGCTCCACGGGCGGCCCCAGCCACAACGAGCCACGGGCGGCCCCGGCTCCTTCGCGCGCTCCACGAGCGGCCAGGGCGGGAGGCCGGGCTGGTCGGGGCGTGGCCGGCACGCCCCCCCCCCCCCTCCCCCTCCTTCTCCTCCTCCTCTCCGTCCTCGTCAGCGGCGGTCAGGGAGGGCGCACGCGGGCGCGGCCACGGGCGCGAGCGGGCGGCGCGGCCACGGACGCGAGCGGGCGCGGGGGCGCGAGCAGCGGGGGCCATAGCGGGCGGGGGGGGGGGGGGGGGGGGGGGCAGCGGCCAGCAGAGACGGCGAGGACGCGCTGCTGGAAGGACGGGGCGGCTTGGGGTGGACACGGCTGGGAAGATTTTCATCCCCGGGCCAAAATCTTCGCCGGCAGCCCCCAGACGGCGAAAAAAATGCCTCCTGAAAGCTCAACGGCTGGAGATGCTCTAAGCTTCCCAGTAACCATTTTAAGCCAAAGGCACAGCCATGAGCCTGCACTACTCGTTTGCACAAACTAGTGAAAAAGGACGGTCCATCATCACTTCACGCCTGCCATGGCTGTGAGCCCGTGACCTGTACCCGCACCAATGGCGCGTAACTAGCTAGAGTAGTGCTAGAATTGAACAGGGGATTGTGCCATGCCGGTTTATATTTGGGGAGGAGGAAGCTTCGTGGAAGTTGCAGCCTCAAGATCACATCGCATCATGTCATCTATCCATGCAGGTAATAAAAAGATGGTTTAGTTTCTGTGGAACGTACTAGCTCGAACGTAGTAGCTTCCCGGAAGTTGCTAGCTTGGCAATGCATATAAGCGCCGCCACCGCCCGGCCGGCCACTCTCTCACACCGTAGCTAGCATCCAGGAGAGGTCGAGGAACGAGGGTCCGTCGCCGCGAGTGTGTCTCCAAGCAGAGGCCGCCGGCCGGCTCTGCTCCGGTCATCTGCAACTACGATCTTGGACGGCGGCATACTAGTCCGACGGTGCACCGGGGCCCGGGGGCCCTGCGCGCGCGGCTGCACACATCACACAGGTATGTTAATCATCCGGCCACTGTCCAGAGTGAATTAGCAATGTACGTGTCCAGAGTGAATTAGCAATGTACGTGTCCAGAGTGAATTAGCACTGTACGTACTAGCTACTCCCTTCGTCTACGTGTTCAGAGTGTTTTTCATACTAGTGTGAGTACTTAGATCATCTCCAGCCGCGCTCCCAACAAGGTCCTCCGGCGATTTTTTGGCCGTCGGCGTTGAAAAACCGGCCCAGTCACGTCCCCAAAGGCCCTTTTTTCGCCGGCTCGGGCCGAAATTGGCGCCGGCGGACCCAGGCCGAACCCGGCGGGCTGGGGGGCGCTTGGGGACGCCGGCCGAGTCGTTTTTGGCGCGAAAATCGGCGGGCCCTCCTTGGCAGCGACTCGGCTCTTCTTGTCGCTTCGTCGTCCTCGTCGCCTCGGTTCCCGCGGGGAAATCAATGCCAAAGCTGCCGCGCCGGTCAGCCTCCTTCATTGATGCCTCACGGGCGGCGCAGTGAAGACGGGCCGACGCGCGTCACTCGCCCGCCACGCGTACGCACGGCGGCCACGCGAGCGCCGCCTATATAAGCCGCCCCCTACCGCACCGGTGAGCCACGCACACACCTCGCTCTCCACCGCTGACGCCCCCCGTTCCTCCCTCTCTTCTCGCCCTTTCCAGTTCACCCCAATGGCCGAGCGCTTCCTAGGCGATGGCGCGGCGGCGAACGGCTTCGGCCGCCGCCACCTTCACGAGGACGAAACCCGGCTTCTCTATGAGGCCGAGTACCCGGTCCCGCCGGACATGCGGGTACCCGGGGCGTGGAGGATAAGCGCCGGCGGGGTCCCGGTGCCACCGCCGTCCACCGGGGCGGCGCGTCGCGCGGAGATCGCCCGTATACGTGCTTCTCTGCCGCAGGCGGCGAGTGAAGGGCCGAGGTACACCCCCGACAGGACGTTGTGGGAGCCGTACTTCCGTCGCCGCCACGCCGAGCAGCTCGAGGCCACCAACGGCATCGTGCCCTCCGAGAGGCTCAACACAAACGGCCGCCGCCGATGGTGGGGCGTGCCCGGCCGCACGCTGGAGGCCATCCTCGAGTAAATCGAGGGCGGCAACACGCCCAGGCTTGAGTACCCCCCCCCCTCCCCCACCTTCTCCCGCCGGCGTGGGAGCTCGTGGACGCCGAGACGCATGGACCCGGCGTCCTCCTCCTCATTCGGTCGCTCGTCCGGCTCTCCCTCCTTCCTCCCCGTCAAGCCGGAGCCCCAGGACGCGCAGATCAGCCAGCGCACCCGCAGCTCCGGCGTCCGCATCGCCGAGTCCTCCCCCACCTCTGCCCAGCTCATCAGGCCGAAGGTGGAGCCCGGCCTCCCAGCGGAGTACGAGGCCATAGTCCGGCGCGGCTTCTCCGACGAGGTCGCCCTAAAGTGGGCGCGGGACGACTACCTCCACAACGAGATGGTCCGGCAGCGCCGAGCCCTGCAGGAGATAGCCGCCCGCCAGCGTGGGCGCGAAAACGAGAACGGCGTGGTGATCCTCGACAGCGACGAGGACGAGGACGCCCCGGGACCGTCCAACCCGCCGCTCCAACCTGGGGAGGGGTGCAGTAGGGACGGCGGCCGCGGAGGAGGCGACGACGACGGCGGCGGCAGCGGCGACTACACGCAGTTCTACAGGCTCCTCGGCATGTAGAGCTTCAAGGGCGGCGGGCGGCGAGGAACGACGAGGGCGACGGCGGGTCTAGTAGTGTTTTTTTTTTTCTTCTTTTGTAAAATATTTGTCTTATGTTATGAACTCACCGAAGTTTGGTTGAATTTGCGCCTTATTTGTGCGAATGTGGGGTCGGATTTTGTTTTTCAAAAAAACATGGGCGCGGCGACTGGGGAGCATCACGTCCCCAGCACGTGGTTAGCGCCGGTACGTCCCCAGGCAGCGATTTTTAGCGCCTCCTGAGGGGCCAACGGCGGGAGATGCTCTAAGTATGGATATACGTAGCTGCAGATCAGAGAGGAACTTCTTCATTTACCTTGTACTCTTGCTAGTTTATCTGATTGCTAGCTAGCTGGACTGTCATTTATGTAAATTAATTTGTGCAGTGGCGGAGGAGCGTGACGAGCAACTAATAGGGGCAAATATTTTGGTCAGCGATACAGAAAAAAAAAAATAAGTATAAACAATTAAATATACACATGAACTATATATCTGGATTTATCATGCATGCATGTAAAGTACTTGATGGAACAAGTACTTTTTCTTCATCAATCCATTTACAGTATGTAGTATTAAATAAACAAATCAACTCTAGCCGTGATTTCAGTTTCCTACATTGGACAAGTGAAGTGCGGTAGCTGCTCACTGACACAATGGAACTAGTTGACATTGGGCGCCCATCTTGGCCGATCCTCTTCCAAGGCAACAGGTATTCACTTTGTTGATCAGATCACATATCAATGTTAGAGACGAGGATTAGTTGGATGCTTGGTTTTATTTCAATATAAAAGTGGAGCCAGCCTATATGTCTAAACTAAAAAATCGTAAGTTATCTGAAAGAAGAGTATAAGCACAACCAAAATGGTCAATAAAAAGTATTGAAGCATACTCCATGGTTTATTCAAGCTTCATTTTGACTGGATGTAATATATGTCAACAAGCATAGTTCATATACGATTCCCACTCTTTAAATCTTATCAAATCTGACTTGGATACAGAGTTCGCAACAGGCTCGTCGAAATCCCGACACAATAACAACATATATTTCATTGTTCTTCATGACAGGCGGAGATTAAAGTTCACTCAACATATGTAGATTATGGCACCATAGACTTTCAAGCACTCTTAGAAGGACCCCATGATTTGGATAGATGGCTGAAAGGTACGGTGCTTAATTGTTGCGGTCTATTCCAAACTTCGTTACAAAAGCAAGCAATTTATCTATGGTTCGACTTTGAAACCAAATAATGTATGATTCCTTGCAGGTGCATTCATTCCGACTTATATAAAGGAGGTGGATTTAACTCATGAGGCAAGATTTTCGCACATCCAAAACTAAAAACTTGCAAAACAAATGAATGTGTCAAATGGCATTGAAAATCTGTTTCATCATTGCAGATTGAATGTAACATTTATTCACAAACTAGTGATCATGGCATGACAATACAAACACCTATGCCTGCTCCACCGGAGGCGTTGCCTAAGAAAGAGGAGGCCCCTGCCACCACGACTCTCAACGGCGGAGGAGAAGAGGAGGAGACGAAAGAGGCAGGAGGGGCCATGTACCCGCCGCCTTGTCACCGAAGAAGTAGGAGGCTTGCGGCCACCGCCACACTGCCGGAGGAGGGGACCTGCGATCTACTAGGTATGAATTATGAAGCCTTCGTTTGTTGCAATGTACCATTTGTCATTGTCTCAGGTAGTTAAACACATATACTATGTGCTTCAGATTACGTACCAAAAAGTGGTTGGAGGCATGGAAGTCGTGTGAGAAGTGCACGGGAGAGAGGAAGATGGTCGATAAACATGGAACCATGCCAAAAACGTGGGCGCGGAAGAAACAATGACCATTGGACATCTGAAGAGGTGAAAAAACTAGTGGATGGCATATCTGCATATGGGGCTAGCCAATGGGCTAAGTTGAAGAACGAAAGGTTTCCAATATCAGTTCGAACGGCAGAGCATCTTAAGGTATAGTTAATTGGTGATTAATTGCACTGAAGAGCATGCATTACATACTCTTTCTGCTCATTGTTTTGTTGTATTTCACACTTTTTCTCAGTTCATTTTTTATTTATCTACATATATCTTATCGTAAAAGATGTTAAATTTTTATGTGTTTAATCTTTCAGGATAATTGGAGAAACCTAGTGAAAGCCTTCACGGTCAGGCCCACATCTAAAAATAATGAGATTTTATATCATAACTTTATCAAACTCATCATGGAGCACCACTGATTTTTCATCTCTTACATTTCTTGAATTCCAGGGAAATGTGAAAAGAAGGATATCACCTCGTCTAGATGGGGATTGTGTTGAAAAGATCAAGAGGCTAGCAGCTGATTACCCTCGAAAATGAAGCTGCACACGCGAATGCTACAAGAAACGGCATATGGTACTTCTGGTGTAGCAATGGCCCAGCAACAATAGTTCTGTTGTTTTTCAAGAACTGCTAAGCATAGGCTGTCATATTAAGTGTGTCGAGACTAGAGAGTAGATTGGACCATCTGGATGGAGCAGTATCTCCTGCCTAACTGCCCTGTGAATGGGAATAGCACTCGCTCCTCCGACCTGCTGGCTTGCCGGTTTTGCTACAGTGCTGTAATTAGCTTGACCTTTCATTTAACACCATGGCACAGTGTGCTGTGATTTTACACACACTGCTTCAAGCAGTCTCACTCAGTCCGCTCGAGGAATAATGCAGTTGATAGCTCGAATCGAGCACCTGTGACACGCCTCGACCTGAAGAAGTTTGGTGCCGCTGCCAAGCAGCAGGTTTCTTCACCACTCTGCTTGTACCTTCAGGCCAGCCAGCAGGCTGAGTACGTAGTAGCTAGGATAGTTTCTTTCTTGCTGCTGTATGGTGTTGTTTGTTGTGGATCCTGGGAATAATTTTGGTTGATGACAATATCCTGTCACTCACTCAACCGGTCTGATTGTTTGCACTGATACTCTCTTGCGTTTCATTCATTCTGTAAAAATTGGAGCCAGGATTCGGCCCTCTTGATCTTCTCTAGAAAGGAATTCAGTCTGCACCCTTGAAGATTTTAATAGACGTTCAGGTCATTATCGAGCTTAATTAGAAACTGATACCATAAAAGGTTTATAGTTCAGCAGTTACTTTAAAGTTTTATTTATGGTGCAGAAACAACACATTTGTTCAGGTGTAAAACTTTTGCTCAATGCCTGAACCTGAAGAAATGCTACTATTGTTCATCAGAGTCAGAGACCATGCATTTTGGTTCAGTTGCCTAATGTGCGTGTGAGTTACATTCTCACCACCTGATTTAAATATATATATATATATATATATATATAGGGAAAATCCATCCTACCACCCGGTGGTAGTTACCCCACATGTCTCATATACTACCATGTGGTACTATATATACTATTTTATTATTTTAAATATGTTCATATACTATATCTAAGATATTTAAAAACAAGTTACATGAAAAAATTGCATATGAGCCCATAGTTTTTGTTATATTTGTGAAATACGTACATATTTGTACGTAAAAAAGAGCATACTCAAAACATGGTACATACTACCTAAAAGTTAGTATATATACTACCTAATCATTGTTATATACTACATACTACACGTACATACTCTCGATTTCGACAGATACTACATACAACATACAAAACGCAAGTGATGGTAACTACCACTGCTTGTAGGAAACATTTGTGTATATATATATATATATATATATATATATATATATATATATATATATATATACCCGTAAAAAAAAGCACAGCTATATATACACCGTGACTGGCTATACAAAGAAAGTCTGGATGTGAAACTCAGCTACGGCTTTTGCCCGGAGAACATGATGAATGACCTCTGCACCTTGCTGCTGTAGTTGACCAGACCACAGGATATGCACAGGTCTTTCAACTCTCCTTCGGTGAAGAAGTTGTAGCTGCTGTTCACCGGCCCAACAATCTGTAACGCATAGCAGAGAAGATGCATCAAGCTAGGTAACCTCTGCCACGCAGAAAACAAGTAGTAGTGCTAGACGATCGTTGACTTATTTTACCTGTCTCAGTGGCCTTAGTGCGTCAATAGAGAACGGGCCGCTGTTTGTGGGGGTGGATAAGAAGGTTGTTGCTACAAATACACCACCGGGCTTCAGCACACGGCTGATTTCAGCTATCTGTTTTTTCAAACAGCAGTGGGAAATGTCATGGTGGTGAATAAGTTCATATGACAAAAAGATAGGTGCACAGGTCAGATGCCCTGTTCCTGCACAAACCTGTTCAAAGCAAACTAACTAAGCACTAAACTATCGTGGTTGACTTTATAGACGCATTCAGTGGTCAATAATTAACAGAAATACAGAACATTATTTCTCATGTAATGCCCAAAGTGGTTTAAGCTTTTTGGATTGGCTAATTGTTCGGTGGACTGGCGAATAAAATAGCAATTCTGAAGACACCAGTTTTAATATGTTAAGTTATGAACCACGTACAATATTGAATCAAAAGTGCAAACGAGACAGGTACTATACCGCATTTGAAGGGGATGGCCAACAGTGGATAGCCGCTCCAGCATGAATGGCATCAATTGAACATGAAGCAAAAGGGAGCCTCGAAATATCAGCCCTTACAAGTGCGAGGTTCCTGAAGAACCAGAAGAAGAAAACAGTAAGTATTTGGTGTACTGTACTTAGAACAAAAGGAACATTCTGAGGTAGTAACAGATTGAAGCAAGGGAGCAGATTATCACATATCGTTCAATTACATGCTGAACACATAGATTGTAGTCTTTTATGTTATTAAACTAAAATAAAGCACCAGTTTCCACACAAAAATTTGTGATGGCCCAAGTTGTCTACTTGACGGTTTGTTAGAGTTGGATGCTGTAAGACATATTTTCAAGCCTCACAGGAAACGCTCAAAATAAGCACTAAGAAAAGCTCACGTGTTCATAGGGGTTTCTTCTTGTCTGATGTAGTCATAGCATTGGCGGAGCATATTCTCAGAAAAGTCCAAAGCAATCACAGCTGAGTATGCCCCAGAGCTTGCAAACTTCCTTGAAAACAATCCACTGCCACAGCTGACATCAACGAGTATACCACCAGCGACTGGTTTGAAATAATCTTGAGCCATTTGGAACTGATAAATCCAACGGTACATCAGAATTATACGCATATTAATATGGATATTTTCTTGGCATGAAAACTGGAGACAGCATTTTGTTGCAGCACCAAATACTTGGCATTGACAGATGTACGACTTAACATAAATAGTTTCTCACTGAGCAGTAACAGCTTAAGGCTATGGAATTGAAGAATGAGGCAGCCAAGAAATGTACCTCTTCATCGCGGCCAGGGAAGCCACTGCGATTGAAGTTCTGACGCCACCCCCTCTCGTAAAGAAAGGAGACGAGCGGGCTCCTGAACAGTTCGGTTCTAGCGGGCTTGAGTTCACTGTATTCTTTCATTCCTGAGGTGACAGTGAGATCCAAGAAGACATCTTTGCTGGTGAATGACTTGTTGCATTTTGAACACTTGAATCCGGACCTATAAATCGCCGGCCTGGGACACACGTAGACGCCAAAACAACATAAATCCTAATCCACAACCAAATATGCACGAGAGATGAAGATAATTCATGGACTTTAGACGTACAGGTTCATGCCTGGCGGCCCTTTCCTTATCAGCGGTTCATAGCAAACAGGGCATGCGAACACCTCGGTTTTTGGGGTGTCATTCAGCTCGGTTTTGATCTCCTGAAACTGTTCGCATAGTAAGTGTCAGTTTCACACGGTATGATTAAAGTCCTATCTTGGCATAACATCAAACACCTTGTATGCAAAACATTCACCTTGGCTTATCCTTAACGTGACTGTACACTATGCTATTAGACAGGCTGCTTATTTCTGAACCATACACGACCACTGTTAGCAAGATTAGCTCTCTAGTACTTACTAAATAGTACAAGCTAGATTGCAGATACCAGGCATCATATACATATAAGGCAACAGGAATCCAGATATCAGCAGGTATATAACCATTTAGTTGAGTCTTTCTCTCTCGTTGCCACGTGAGGTTCAGTCTTTCCCTATCGTTGCCAAATACCAGCAGTGCACGCCATGACTCACATCATCTCACCTCCCAAACTGAAAAGCTTTGCTAAACGTAGGACTATCTCGACACAATTGATTACTCTTGGAGCAAATACAAAGCTTGGTTCCTGCGAAAGCCCGGCCTAGGCATAACACCAAACATTTGGTGTGCGACAATCGTTCCCACGTTTTTTTAGCGCGCCCACAGTCACACACAACGCGTTCCCTTGGCTTCCCTGAGATGAGAATCAATCAGCTAGTGGTGTAGGTAGGTACGTACCGGGTCGAGGGCGATGGCCGCCGCGGCGACGGCCACGTGGCGAGCCGGCAGCGGCAGGGCTGGGTTGCGGCCAAGGCGGCAGGGGAAGCGCGGGGGATGGAGCGACGGGGAGGAGGAGCAGGAAGCCGCCGCGGCTCTCACCGCGAGCTCCATGGGCGACGCAGAGCAATTGCAGTCGCGCTGGCTGCAGCCTGGAGACGCGCCGGGAAGGGAAGGGAAGGGAAGGAAAGAAATGCTGCTTGGCAGAGGAGCAGGGGTGTGGTGGTGGTGGTGGGCTCTGGCGTGGCGCCAGCTGCGTCCGTTCGCGCCTTCGGCCGTTGCATCACGATATTGCAGAGGGGCAGCACTCTTGCGCCCGGTCGACCGGCCGGATTCTAGATCGGTCACCTCCCGAGCCCTCGGATTTGCGCAACTAGAGTCGTTGGATCAAGTCAACCCCTTCACACGCACGACTCGTGCTCTCTGCTGCACGCGCACTCCACACTGGGAAAAGAAAAGGGGGACACCGCCCCGCATCGCAACCGAGCGTTGGTCTTCTACCTCAGCAACGCCGGCTGCACCGGGAGCCGGCACAGAGAACCCGCTCGCTGCTCGCATCACCACTAGATCCTTCTCGCAGAACTCGTCGTCGCCCCTCGTAGCACCGGGCGTCCCCGCTTCCGGCGATCGAGCGCGAGGTCGTTGCCATTGCAGTGCAGCCCACCGCAGCATTCCCTCTCCGACGGTCGTAGCATCTGTCGTGGCCGGTCCCAACATCCTCGATCGACACCCCTAGGTGGTCGCCGGGACGATGAGGGTGTACTCATTCGACTGCACTTGACGTAGCTGTCAACAAGCGGGTAGCTTCAGACTTCATGGGAGTATCAGAAGTACAACTCAGCCAAAAAAAAACGTTCCCTAGTAGCCGCCAAATTGCAAAACCGGGAATTTCTTTCCAGTTTGCACTGCCCCCCTCCACCCATCCTTCCAACCGCGCAGCGGACGCTACCAAACAAACTTTCAAAGAGAAAAGGGGGAGGAGAGCCACATTTCGTTCACAGTTCATCTAGCACAAGACAAACCCATTGTTCAAATGCTTCTTCTTCTTCTTGTACATGTACTTCGGTTACAATGGCGAACAACCGGGACATTGACTTGTAAACTGAAAAAATAAATCCTATACGCACGTATGCTAGCTGCTACAGCTGTAGTATGGTACCTCCTGAATGGCTTACAAAATCAGAGAGACAAAACCTACAGAAGTAAAAAACGACGGTTGCTACTATGATTCAGTTCAGGCGATGGTGACCGTGGTGAGACGCTGGGCCGCTGGCACCGGCGAGGGCGGCAGGCGCGAGTTGAAGTTCCGGTACAGAAAGGCGGCGTCCTCGGTGTCACGCTCGCCGTCGTCCAAGTTGAGCGCGTAGCTGAGCGGGTCGTACCTGAACTCCCCCGTGGCCGCCACGCGTCGCCTCCACCTGGCCGGCCCTGACGCTGCCGGTGTGTGGCCTCTCCGCGCCGCTGCCCGGCAACGACGGTGAGCCAAAGCAGCCGCACACAGTGGTCCTAAGCTTGTGGCGCAACGAGGGCGGCGAGTACGGGGACGACGACGACTCCACCGCGTCCATGATGTGCTTGGTCGAGTTCTGAGGTGTGTGAACTGACTGACTGAGAGTGTGCTCTGCTGCTGGGCTGGGTGTGGTGTGGGTGTGGGTGGAGAAGGCAGGCCGGGGTAGGCGGGCTAAATAGGTAGGGATGGCGGGAAAAGACGGATAAGGAGTGACAGGGGCCGGCGACAGAGCGAAGGGCGTATAAGAGACGCGCACACGACGCGACGGCGGGGAAGCAAAGCAAGCAGCCAGTATCGCCGTAGCGCACGCGGACGTACCGCCTTCTCATCAGACAGAACATGGTAGAAGAAGACACACGGCCGAAAGGAATGGAGTGGAGAAAAGGAACTCCATGTTTTCTTTTTTTTTGACGAAATACAGCCAGATGCTGTTTTTCATTCATTAAGAGGAATAATCCATCCGGGAAATACATGAGAGCAAGGTGTACCAGAGTTGTTGGCACCCTCAACCAGGAACTTTACATATGTAGAAAAGAGAACTCCATGTTTTCTGTATGGGAGAAATGCGTGCAGAAGGAACCGACGGAGTGAACGCCGGCCGAATCGGATGCTACGACGGCTCACCACGGCCAAGGCGAAAAAGGTCTCGTGTCTGTACGGCCCGCGGCGACCAACGGACGGGCAAGATCGTTCGGTGGAGGCGACGATCCACGGCAGGCCTCTTTCCGTTAACGTGATGGCGTCCGCGACTCCTGTTCAAGTGAGCGCTTGGTCAAAACGTGCAGCTCGACGGAGTAGACCAAGTTTGGTGTGGCTTGGCATTGGCGCAAAACTGCTTCCTTGTTGCTCCATGCGTTGCACATCTCCTATTCCTAGCGGGTTGGTTTCAGCTCATGTGGAGTGGTGGCGTCATGCCAGTAATTGATTAGTTTACGTACGTAGAGTGATCTTATCTGATCTGATCTGATAAGCCCAGGAAAAAGGAGTCGATATATTAAGCTCAGCTGGAGCGTTAGTGCTACTATGCCCAGTTGCCCGCGATCAATCTATCCATTCGTCACACTCACACCATCAACAAAGCGCATGTACCTCCGTTAAGCTAAATCCAGCGCGAGTATCAGTGCTACGCCTTTTGTCCATGATCAATTTATTAGTTAGTACTATTAAGCTCAGCTTGAGGGCTGTGATAAGGATCGATTCGTCTGACTCTGACAATGTACGCTTCCGTTTACGAGGCCGATCTCTCTGCGCACGTCGATCGCCTAGCTGTCAGATATGTGTTTAATCAGACGGTTTAGGAGCAACCTCTAGGTTTGCAACTGGGCCACTATTCCAATTTTTCCAATCCAACAACTGGTATGTTGCAAACTGGCGAAGCACGTTCTGGCAGAGATGACCGAGAGACACGCGTCGGCACCGCCGCCGGCCAGCAATCTCTCTGCCTTCCCGCAAAAAAAAAAGAAAAAAAAAGCAATCTCTCTGCCACCATGCCTCCCCCGGTCTGCGAGCTCACGTAATTTTGTTGCAGCCGCAACAGAGTTTGTGTTCCATAACGAAAATAAAGGGAAATAAAGGCCTTAATTTGGACTGAGCACAACACTTGGCTTGTTGCAGATTACCGTGCTTGCGTGAAGGGACATTGGACGGTTCTTCTATCTACATCCAAATGCCGGGAAGGCGGTCTATCTATTTAGATCATCACTCGGCCGACGCGTAGCGCGGCCCATAAATAAACAAACGGTCCATGGCAATACCACACGCGAATGGAGTGGTATCCACCCACCCATTGACCTATCATATGCTAAATCTTTCTTTAATTGATGTACTTAAGCACTGATCACTCATCGGTTTTGGCACAAGCTCTGTAGTCAGAGCTTGTTGTGATGGCCTGTTGGTCTTTATGGTGGGGGAGGAGGCGCATTAGTCATAATATTCAGGTGCAAACCCTTGAAATTCTGCAGTGGCAATTCACGTGTTGTGCTCAAATTTCAGGTCTGCTCCGGTTCCTAATGCAAGAGTGACAATGGAGATTTGGACTCCACCAAAAGGTGATTGCGTTAAGATAAACATTGGTGCTTCATTCGATCCACATTATTTGAGGAGAACTACTGACGCCGTCATTTGAGAAAAAATAATGAAAGTTTATCGCCACAAGTAATGTACAGTTGGATTTGGTTCAAGATGTTCTTTCGGCTGAGGCTTCGGCTCTCAAGAATGGATTGCTCTTAGCAGAATCCATGGGTTGTAATAGAGCTGTTGTGAGCTCTGACAATATAGAATTAATAGAAGTTATGAAGAATGAGAGGCCACCTATGGATATTGCTGCAGCAATCTTTCATGATTGTTTTTCCATGGAGCATGAATTTGTTAAGGTTAAGCATGAGCATGCCATTAGGGGAAACAAATTATGTAGCTCATGAACTAGGCCAGTTGGCTAAGTTTCAAGTATGTAGGGTCTGGCTTGATGATCCTTCCCCCCACTATTGTACCTCTCATGGTGAATTATCTAACATTATTATCTAATGAATAAAGAGGTTATTTTGAGGTAAAAACAATCCTGCTTTAATTCCTCCACCTTGGGAGTACTATCTAGCTAAACTAATCACATTGGTTAACCTGCACGTTCTCGGTGCCCCACGTCAAGTCGTCAGCACCATGTCCATGTGTATAACAATGCTACACAGGAAATACAGAACAGAGATAAGGCCGGCTAACCATGCACCAGCGACCCCTGTCACAACTCACAACCCTCTAACTGTCATTTCTTTTCTTTCTTTTTTGATAAAAGGAGCATCGCTCTCAAATCCATTTCTGAAACAAACAAACCGAATCTATGATCCTGGGTAAGGATGGCAATTTTATCCACGGACATGGATACCCGCGGATACCCGACCCGAATGGGTAGGGTTTGGGTACATTTGTACGTCCATGGGTAGCATCCGAACCTGACCCGATTATTCATGGGTAGGGCATGGATATAATTATGTATCCGTGGATATACCCGAACCCGACCCGATAGTATGACATGGGGCAAAATTCAATGATCCACAATATCCCACCTTCTAATTTTTTTTATAGAAATGATAAATGAATTGCATAATCCCTCCCAACCGTAATTTACCCCAGCGCCGCTTCACATTCTTTTTCTTAACTGGCTCATTCCTGTATCTCCTCGTTAAACAACCAGCCGTCGTTAAGCAGCGCCCCCCGTCTCCTCGACTTGCTCCTCCCGTAGCCATAGGAATAGCCGTCGGCGCCGCCAGCCCTCACCACTACTTAGAGCAAGTATAATAGAGCTGAGTCAGCGGGCTATACATGCCGTCGTTCCCGTGCGTGCGTGGAGAAGCAGAGAGACTCTATTTTTTCGCATGTATAGACCAATAGCTTCTCAAGGCCCTGTTGTGGTTAGCACTTTTCAAAGTAATTTTGTTAGAATCTAATAGATGATTTGATGTTGTGCACTTGTGTTATGTTGTTTTGTCAAAATTTGAGTGCTTATGTGTATCTTGTGCAATTGTGCTATGTATTTTCTATATCTGTTGAGAAAACCCGATGGATATCCATACCCGATGGATTTTCATCGGGTTTGGACATGGACATTGTTTTTCGCCCATGGATTTTTTCATGGATGGGCACATAATGTCTTCATGGACTTGGATATGGATTTAATATTGTTCAACCCGAGCCGAACCCGACCCATTGCCGTCCTTAATCCTGGGCAACTGGGCCAGGGTGTTAGATAATAACGAAATAAAACGAGACACGAGAGACACGGATTTTCACGTGGAAACCCTTGCGGAAGAAAACCACGGAACGCACGGCGGCGTATCACTATAATTGGGAGGAGTATTACATTACACGAGAGGACAAACCCTCTACGTGGTAATCTGGTGGATCTCTCTCTCATCTATTCTATGACTAGTTGGTACTATATAAAGGGACAAACAACTCTCTTTCTTGGTGGACACGAAACAGAGTTGTAGTCATGCTACGTCTAGCACGGTTGGCATGCTGTGGTCCGATAGGACTCCATCCGTAGTGCAACATTTGTATGGGATTCGGAACACAATAAAATAACACAGGGTTTGGCTGTAGCATGACCCGTGGGCAACCCCAGAACTGAACTACAACAACCAAACTACCAAAAGAAAAGCAGAAACAGCCACGGAAACAAAATAAAGAAAATAGAAACCCCTCTCACTGTGGTTGCGACAAAAGCTTCTTAAACTGAACTGAACTACGACAACCAAACTACAAACAGACAGTAAACCAGCCAACACCACCATCATCTCATTTTTGTGAGTCACGCTGGCAGGAGGGGAGAACAGAAAAGTAGAAACAGCCAGGGAAACAAAAGAAAGAAAATAGAAACCTCTCTCACTGTCATTGCGAAAAATGCCTCTTAAACTGTAATAAGCCATATTGGCACCCTGACCTCGCAAACGCTGCCCACACTGCTGTTGATTGAATGCCAGTGTCACGTTCTTAGTTTCAGCAGGGAGTAACCACATGATCCATGTAACATACTACACAGGAACAACAACATATATAACAATGAGCCATAAGCACTGGGGATAGTGAGTCCACTGAGATTAAATCATGTCTTTTTCCAGGCAAGGCCATCACATCTACGCGGGGTCCATGCTGCCGAAATTGCAACCGCTCGGAGTTCTGAGGACGAGGATGCTAATCTGACTGACTATGCCTCCATTGATCGACTCTGTGCAAGCAAGACAAGAATCAATCAGCAGATAAAGATACACTTTCAGTTCAGATTTTACAGATTCAATAGTTTATATATGAGCAAAGTGGAACAGATCATAAGGGGCTATAGTATACATAGTATCACATGGGCAGAAGCAGAACAACATTGGCAATATTGTTCTCAACTGAATTTGAAGCATGCGACTATGAACTGCAAACACTCGTTTCTGTCCCACTAGCAATATTGTTCTCAACTGAATTTGATATATGTAACTGACTGCAAAAAGGGAGCTACAGCATATAGTATTACAGGCAGAAGCAGAATATCGTTCTGTCCCATTGGAAATATTGTCCTCAACTGAATTTGATATATGTAACTGACTGCAAACACTCACTTTTATGCGTTTAGGGCCGTAACATGCAACCCAAGCTGGAATAATAGTCTGGCAGATGCAACTAAACATAAATAAACAGGCTTAACGAACTT
Source organism: Aegilops tauschii subsp. strangulata (assembly GCF_002575655.3). Taxonomy (NCBI): domain Eukaryota; kingdom Viridiplantae; phylum Streptophyta; class Magnoliopsida; order Poales; family Poaceae; genus Aegilops; species Aegilops tauschii. The sequence continues at coordinate 521,878,220 of NC_053041.3, forward strand.
CTATCTTGCTTAAAACAAGGTCAGCGTTCCAACTATCTTTTAAAGGAAAGAAAAGAAATAGCACCCCGTCTGTAACGGATCTTATGAGACTGATTCAAATCAAACAACTTGTGAGAACAAGCTATATAGAGCAGTGAGTTAATCATATTAACTTTGAAACAACGTCGAAGATAAAACCGTAGATGTGAACATGACTCTCCTGCCTCATTGCTTACTTATTTATTAGCCGTTCTTGAATGGAATGAATTTTCCTTAGGTTACTGAAATACTCAATAGGTAAATTGGATCTATATCAATCCTTCTACACCTTGACCATACAATATTCCTTCAAAATAATTGTTGATTTCATGAGGACTAACATAATAGTGGATGCATAAGCGATATGAAAGATCCTTTCTCCTGCCTGGTTCATTCTCTAAAAACGGCATTTTGCACAAACAGAACAAACAAACAAACAAACAAACAAACAAGACAACGAATCACAATTAGTACATTTGCTTGATTAGCTTTTCCACAAGCACAAGATAAATAACTACTACTAAATCATGCAAACAAGAACAACCAACTGCAATAGAAAAGGATACAATAGAAAGTTTACCTCTTCATACTGTCGGTGAAGACAACAGCGATGGTGGGAAGTCGGCATATAGGCACACTTTAGAACCGGAAAACCCGGAAGATTCCGCACACATCCTCTCAACCTGCATTGTCCGGACATCCAGTTTGCAAAATTCCATGATTGGTGGGCTAAGCGATAAGTACTTCGGGGTTTCTATCCTTAGTAGGATCAAGTACTTCTCTGTTCCACCTACAATACGATACCGATACCAAGAACCTAGTGAGATTTTCTCCATCTGCCACTCGCCGAAGCTCTCGCCTTTGTTTTGCCTAATGGTATAACAGAGATAAGATTCACCATTTGCATTTCCATAACCTGTACTAAGCATCCCAAGCCTGCCTTCCCCTGCATCCACAATAGCTATATCTTGCCGGTTCCATTGTCCAGGTGGGAGGTCAGCAATGGAAAACTCCATAGTTCTGGTGTCAAGCACAAGCAAATCCGTATTGTTCATCGGCAAGACCCAGTAGACGCAGCCGCCCACCAAATGGCGCCTGATAAAATACAAAGGCTGCCTGTCAATAACCAGATCACTCCAGGTCTGGGATGCAGTAGCTCGCCATTGCCCAGTGGTCGAAGAGAAGACAAACACGGCCATATTGGTTTTGCAAGATGCCGACCAGATCACTCTGAACGTCGTCTCTTCCACCAGGGCAGCCTCCTCATCGCTGAGTGGAATGAGGCTGGGCTCGCAAGACCACCCTAAAAATTCGTCATCTTGCCTCTCCACCGATGCCACTAGGCCATCGGGCAGTGGGGGAAGCAGGATGTACCGCCGGTGCAAGGGGTCGCACACCACGAGCTCCGGGAACATCGAGATCGAGGGCCCTTCAGCCATCATGTTTTGCTTGCCGACGAGGAGGACGCGGCCGTCGCGGATGTCCTGGACGGCCCATCGGCGGCGCGAAGGCAAGAACGAAAAGGAGAAGTCAGCGGCCAGGGCGAGCGCGCGGGCGGCGGGCGCGGAGGTGTGAGGCGGCTGAGCGGGGTGGAACCCGCCGAGGCAGAGAAAGCCGAGGACTGGTGGTGGGTGGAGGCGGCGGAATCGGCGGAGGAACGAGCCGTCGGTGACGACGCGGCGAAAGGTAACGCAGGCGGCGGAGGCGCGGGCGAGGTCTTCTGGGTCGAGCAGCCGGATGAAAATCTCCGCCAAGAGGTGGCCGGGGAGGACTGAGATCCAGTGAAGGCACGCTGCAACTTTACCCTTCTAATCTCCATCCAATCCACATCCTACGGTCCAGATCACACAAGGGGAAAGGCTCTCAACACTTAGCGCTTTTGTGTAGATGATTACTCAACATTGACACTTATTGCTGTAGCATTCGGACATTATGCGCTGCAGCCTTTTAATATCAAGTTCTACTGGATTTAGTGTCAACTGCAATTGATTTATTCCACTTTGATTGCATAATACACTAATGTATAACCAAACCAAATTTTGTTTTATAGTCTGCTCATGAGTATCTGCAGTTCTTTATTTTTTGGGTTTCAATCTGTTCAAATAAAACTGAGTTCAAGTGCCATTGCATCGTTGTTTGCAGCTTATTAATGTTTGCTGCTATCCTGAAAACTGCTAAGTGTTAAGAGCCTTTTCTCTTGTGTGATCTGAACCGTAGGATGTGAATTGGATGAAGATTAGCAGGGTAAAATTGCAGCGTGACTTCACTTGATAAAGGCACTGGATCTTAGTCCGGCCGGGGATCTCAGGCAGAGGTGAGTGGATTTTCTTGCGGGTCGTCATTGGCGTGGACTGTGGAAAGGGAAGCGCCGGCCGCCGGAAATCCTCGATGCGAGTCTTGTGTGCGCTTTTTTTTCTTTGAGGCAGAGTGTTGTGTGCTGCTCTCAGCTGCTGGAGTTGAGCGATCTTTTTGGGCTGCCACCACAGGCCTTGAACGACCAGAATGTGTAACGGGCCAGCTTTCGGGCCCATACTCGGCCGACCGTCGTGCCAATTCTTTTTGTTCACTTTAGCAAAAAAAATCAAAGAACTGCTAGAGCTTTTGCTAAAAAAAACACACACACAAACTACTAGAGCGCCAATTTCTTAAAAAAAACTGTTAGAACGCCAGTTTGAAAAGTGTATTTTCCCTTCCAAAAAAACCTGTATGTTCCATGCTTACAAAATTCATTTTTATGTGATATTTAAGTTTTACAGTGTTATACATGAAAACTGTATTTTCCATGCTCACAAAAATTCATTTTTATGTGATAGTTATGTGATGAAGTTCATAGTAATGTTAATATACTCAGAATGACAGCAGGGGCCTTTCCTACGTCTTTCACGGTATAGGGAAACACTTATCCTCAACCGGCAGATAACTGGGCCGCGTCCGTCACCTTCCCTGCATGACACACGTCCCGCATACCATCCTTCAAGAAACTCGCTTTTGCAACAGGAGCTATGCTTTCAAAACATATGCAGTGTTGCAATACTCTATGACGGGTCTACGTTTTACAACAAAACTTCTCTTGCAAATTATTTCTACAACAAGACCTCAGTTGTAAAAAAAATTACAATAAAACCTCAGCTGCAAAAAAATACAAAAAACCGATGTTGCAAAAAAATCTGCAACAAGACCTATGTTGCAAAAATAATTCCGCAACAAGACATGCAGGAGGGGAATTACAGAGTTCGCCTCTCGACATCTTGTTTGGTAAGCGGAATTTTGACCCAGGCGCCCTAGTGTTGCCTAACCGTTCGGTCATCGAAAAGATCTCGGGCGACTCACCAAAGCACGAAAGCCAGTTAGCAGAAATAATTCCGCAACAAAACCTGTGTTGCAGGACGAAGGCACGTTCGGCAGTGTGATGCGGTAAATCCGACGGCTCGTGACCCGGCTGATCTTAGCGGACGCGTAGCACACCCCATATATATACAGATCCCACAAATAAAAACTTGGAATGGGCACGCTCTCTGAAGTTCCCTTCCATACAATGGTTTACCACTTTCACATTGGATTCTGTAATCATCGAGACATACTAGTTAAAAAGAAGTATGCGCTTGTAACATATTCGATTTAAGGTAAATCAAGAGTGTGTTCGGGGGAGGGATGTGCTGGTAAATCAAGAGCTGGTAGATGCATTTACGGCGGGGATGTCTGGTGGCCGTTTGTACAGCTGTCGGCGTTAGACGGCTCAGGTGGGCTCAGAAGGGAGGCTGAGCCGTGCGGCGTGCTTCTGGTCCGGACGCACAGTGCTTCGCCCGTTACAATCAATGCGTCGTCCATCGATCCTATTTCTGGGAGAATACCGTGAAGAAATACAGCAAAGGGCGCACATCCCCAAGCAATCTGGCGGCTAAGATATCGGGATCAGCTGAGCCCGAGCTCAGAAACTGATTTCCGTGTAGACAGGGTTTACATAGGATTTTTCACTCATCCATTGGCTGCAGCAGCCGGCAGGGATATACGGATCAATTCCATGATCCAACAAACCGGGCGTCAAGAAATTCTATATCAAATGGAGTACAATAAACAGTACTATAATGAATTCATAACGAACGGTCCATGGCAAAGTCACATGCCATAAGGTATCAATCCATCAGGTCCATGGCAAAGTCACACGCCATAAGGTATCAATCCATCAACATATCAATCGGTATTCATGCCTCCACAGCGATAAAGCTTCTTAATTTGTAGCCATGCTAGCACCCTGACCTTGCAACTGTCAAATCACAGCGCCACATTCAGCTTGGGGTTCCGAGGACGAAATGCTCGTCTAACTATGACTTCGTCGATTGGCTCTGCACAAACAGGACGAGAATCAATCAGACGACACAGAAGAAAAACATTCAGCTCAGGTTGCACAAATTAAGTAGCACTTCAGAGCAGAATCGAACAGACTAATCACAGGCCCGTGCTTCGCTTCGCTCCTAGATGCTCATTTTGATCGAAGGCTTTATGAATTAATTACCGCAAGTATCTAGCAGGGTATACTTTTTCTACCTGGATGGCCGGCCAGCTAGTTTTAGCGGTACAACGAAAGAAATCTCTCCTCGAGGTGGCCTTACAACACTAATTTCACGGATGCTATATTTATAAAGGGTGGTGGTTTGTGGCTTTGTGTTAGTGAAACACGCATTAAGAGCTGGGTTTACGTAAGCGCCATGTGCAGCAGGTTCAATTGTCGTAAATTTTGCCCATTGTCTGCAAATAATTAGTGCTAAATAAGCATAGGCAAATTCAATACAGAATTTGCAAATTACTCTGGAAGCTCTGACACACGTATTTGTCGTATTCCAATGTTGCTGCAGATTCGTGGAGATGAAGTACAGCAGTGGATTAATTTGACAGTGTGAATCAACTGAACTAACAGATGCTTTCCTGATTAGTAAACAAAACATAACTTATTACCACACAATGTAAAATGAAAGAAACTGGGAGGAAATAACAGAAATAAAAACCTGCATCTCTTCTGGGAAATATTACTTAAAACTACCTCTGTTTCTAGAAAAGCTTGCTATTAATGCTTGGCTGAATGCTAGTTGCGCATGAATTTTTGGTTAGTAAATTTAATGTTATTTCGTAGGAAATCGGGATATTTAGTTAGCTGTAGATGCACTTGTCATAAATAACTCAGTAGGCAAAAATCATGCAATAGCTTGCCCTATTTCAAACTGAACCTGCTGCTTTTCTGTGTCTGTTTTTCTACTGGTCATTTGGTTGGGCAAGACACTTATTTCTATTTAACTGAAGATGAATTTCCACATTGACAAACTCAATTTTCTAAACATAAATTTCTTTTGCTTCAAGAATTTTTTGTAGGCTTTCGCATTGGACTTTATATATTACTCCCTCCGTTCTAGAATAAGTGTCGCTGATTTAGTCTAAATCAGCTAAATCAGCGACACTTATTTTGGGACGGAGGGAGTAGTTCATAGAGATAAGAAATTTGACATGAGCATAAGAAAGGGACAGTAAACATTGACCGACATGCCCCATAAAAATGGATTCCATATGACTGAGTGCTTGATTTTACTTTGTAAAATGGGATATTTTATTCTTCATTGCATATATGTGGAAGCATTTAAAATTTGGAAACTTATAAAGCTGCTGTGATTAGATGTAGAATTGAATAGTTGGTCGAATAAAGAAGTTACGTTTTCTTGTATGCTTCCACAACAGATTTCATATGTTAGTTCATGAAGACAAGTTTGACATGAACATAAGGCTGCAAGGCAATAACCATAGCCTGGCATGCCCACCAAAATGGATTCTGTTTGAGTCAATTGCTTGATATTTTTATAAAATGGATTAATTATTCTTCATTGCATAGATGTGGAAGCATTTGGAATCTGGAAACTAATTGCCTAATAATTCTTTGAGAGTACAAACCACTGCTAAAGCTGGTGTGACTAAAAGTAGAATTGAATAGTTTGTCTATTTCAGAAGTACTGATCTAATCTATCACTTGGCTTAAACAATTTTTTGTAGGCTTTCAAAAATGACTGCATATATTAGTTCCTAAAAGATTGGAATCTTGACATGAACATAAGCAATGAGGCTGCATGCCAGAGACCACATCTTGATATGCCCACAAAAAATGGACTCTGAGTAGCTTTGTTATTGGTGCTTTTTAGATAAACTGAATTAATTCTTCTTCACTTTATAGATGTGGGTTAGGCTTATATCAGAATTTTGATTTCATTGATTGAGATTTCACAACTTGCAGCATCCAGTCATGCATGATTCAAACTTCGTGGCATCATTGCAAGTACCTAATATGGAAATCTAGTATTGGCTTTTGATCAGGGACCGCGCCAAGACTGGGTGCACAGGAAGGCATCATTAGTATCTTACCACTTCATGCTGGCTGCTTGTCGGTTTGTTGTTCAGTGGTAGTGACACTGCGTGTGTTTGTCGGGGATGGAAGAGTGGCTTGTTGTGTTCTCTACTGGCAGAGAATCAAAATATTTATAGTATTTGTAGAGTTGTCTATTTAAGTAGTCATGTCACCCGCCAAAAAAAAAAAACACATGTTAATTACTCATCGGATTCAGAACTGCCATTTGTGTGCGCAACTTCCACAAATTAGCAACTGCCAGCTATTTGTTTCTGTGTGTAGTACCACCACGCCAAATGGCATGTCAACTTGCTGCTTAAGCCCATGTATAAGTAAATTGCCTCGGTTCACATGTTATAGCCTTATAGGCTTAATAAATATTTTTAATAGCCTCTGTTTACATGTTTAAGGGAGCCCTGCATAAGAAGTTCCGCTGCATAACTTATTAATGATGTTGTGGTCTAACGTGGATTAGGAGGAAGAAACTGATGCGTAACTTATTAATGCTGATTACATGGTTTAACATGGATTCAAGATTAGGCGGCAGTTTTAGAATAAGGAGGCATTACATAGACAGAAGCAGAACATCATTTGTGTCCCATTGGTAATATTGATCTCAACTGAATTTGAAAGATGTAACTGTAAACACTCACTTTTATGTGTTTAGCACAGTGGTTTGCAATGCAAGTTAGAATATATAGCCAGGCAGAGGCATATAAGCATAAATATATGAGTTCGGGAGAACTTCGATCATGCAAAAGAGATAGATTTATTTTTCAGCCTTACACGACTCTCCATATTACCTAGTAGTCTAACAAACTTCTAACTTCAGTCACTTAAAAAAAACTTCTAACTTATCTTTGAAGTTAAAAAAATCAAGGTCTCTTGGCAGCTGCAATCGACAAACTGTGTGTCTGTGGTGTGCCCTCTAGCTTGCTACACAAATTGATGCTTATATTTGGCATGCCTGTGAGACTTGGAAAGAGGCAAATAATATTGTTCTAACTATCTTAGAAGGAAATAGAAAGAAAAACTGGGAACCCCACATATAACCAATCTTATGAGGCAGATTCAAATCAAACAGTTTGTGCGCTTGAATTGTTACTGCTATGTCAGATTTATTTCGAAACAACATTGAAGATAAAATCATAGACGTGAATATGACCAAGAGTAAGCTTTTCTATCTCCTTATATACTTACAAAGGATAAAAAGCAGACAAGATGAGCTGCGGTTGAATGAAATGATTTTCGTGAGGTAGGTGAAATACACAAAAGGTAAACTGGGTTAATACTAGTATTCCTTCTACACCTCGAGTCCCTGAAAAGCGTTCCTCGAAAGTAATTGTTGTGATCTAGCATGTTCATGATTTCATGAGGCCTACAGGCTACAATACTCCCTCCGATCCGAATTAATTGACGCATTTTACATTGTATAGAGGCTGCGTGAATTAATTGGATCGGAGGGAGTAACAGTTTTATTTCTTCAAATGTTGAAAATAACAGTGGATGCATAACTATGTGAAACTTCTTTTCTCTTGTCAGATTCTCTCCAGAAGGCGATTGGAACAAACAAAACAACAATCACAATTCTGTTCTTGTGCTTGATTAGATTTCCCACAAGCACAAGATAAATGAACTATTGAGCATTAGACAAATTGTGTGGTACTGGTAACTATGAAGGGAAGGACATAACCAGAATGCAATAGAAAGTTTACCACTTCATATTGTTGGTGCAGACAGCAACGATGGTGGGAAGTTGGTATATATGTGCATTCCGTACCTACCAAACCCGAAAGATCTGACACAAACCCTCTCAAGCTGCAGCGTCTTGATATCTATTGAAATGCATTCCTCGCCTGGCATATCCAGAGGTGGCAAAATGCTAGTAGAATCACTCACCGATGGTGATACATTCCGCCGGACTACATACTTTCCGAGGAGCAAGTACCTCTTGGATGCAGCTTTGATATAATGCCGGTGCCCAGAACCTATTGAGATTGTCTTGTCGATCTGCCACTGAGAACTCTCACCTTTGTTTCCCTTGACGTAATAACAGAGATCACCTGCAGTTTCATGAAAGATACCAAACATGCCCAGCCTGCCTTCTGCCTCCACAATGGCTATATTCAAAGCCCATTCTCCAGGTGGGAGGTCAGCAAAGGAGAACTCCATGGTCCCGGTGTCGAGCATGAGCAACTTGTTAATTGGGTTGAGTTCCCAGTAGAAGCAGTGGTAAGCGTAATGGCGCCTGAGAAGCGTATACCCAGTCGCTGAGATCAATCTGGTCAAATCGCCCGCGGTTTGCCACTGTCCAGTGCTCGAAGAGAAGACAATGGCGGCGGCCATAGTTTCACAATGTACCACCCAGATCACTCGGAATGTGGTCGCGGCGTCCTCATCGAGGGGGACCAGGAAAGGCTGGCACCAGGGGTTGAATACCACGTATGGGTGCGCCACCAAAGCGGCCAAGTCTTCAGGTAATGGGGGAAGCAGGATGTATCGCCGGTGTAAGGGGTCGCACACAGCGAGGTCCGCGAAGGGGGTGTGGCGGAGGAGGACGCGGCCGTCGCGGATGTCCTGAACGGCCCAACGGCCGGCCCGGCGGCAGTGGGGTGATGGGACGAAAGAGAAAGAGAAGTCGGCGGCGAGGGCGAGCGCCCGTGCGGCGGGCGCGGAGGGGTGGGGCGGAAGGGCGGGATGGAGCCTGTGGGAGTCGAAAAAGGCGAGGAATGGCGGGGGGTGGAGGCGGCGGAAGCGGCGGAGGAAGTGTCGGTCGGTGACGAGGCGGCGGAAGGTGACGCAGGTGGCGGAGGCGCGGGCGAGGTCCTCCGCAGCGGGCAGCCGGAGGAAGATCTCCTCCAGGAGGTGCTGGGGGAAATCCACCAGCGGCGAGGGCGAGGCCATTTCCCTGCCGGACGCGAGCAAGGTGGAGGAGGGAGAGTGGTTGGGGCCTTGGGGGTACGGGAGATCTAGGCTGTCGAGGCGGTGCCGGAGCGCGGAGGAGCCGGCCGCCGGAAACCCTTGACGCAGTGTGGAGGGAGCCAGTGATTTTCTCGTGTGCCGTCCAAATGGGCCTTGGCCAGTATGTTTCGTGTACCGGTCATCTTTGGGCCCAGACAGGGCATCTACGTGGCCACTTTTCAGGCCCAGCCTCTCACTTAGGAAAACTTGGGGAACATGGCCCCCCTCTAAAAAAAGTTAGGGCTCCTAAAAAAAGGTAGGGAACACGGCAAGTTCAAATAGTGAAAGTTGAAACCATCCAAATTTGGAAGTAGGAATTGCAGCTTTACGCTAGAAACTAAATGGAAATTTTCTCGAAAACCAACTAACTGAAAAAGAATATGAGCATCCAGTTACGCACTCAATGTGACAATGGAAGCGGCCCTTGTCGTAGAGACATGTATTTTCTAATAAAACCCATGGATGATCCTAGACACTTGGGAAGCAATATTTATGTACGAGCACGACGACGCCATGTCCGTTGGTGACAAGTTGTGCGTGCTGCAAAACCGCCGCCTGAGGCGTCCAAAGTTAGATGACGGAGATGCATATTAAGCTCAAATTGTACATATTCAAGATCTTACAAGCATCCGGGATAGATACAGAGGGTCCACCACACACATGAGTCTCGGAAGAGGGCGATTGCACGAAGATCGGTAGGCAATGCCAAGTCTAGGATTTCTGCACTGGGGGTGGTTGTTCTTCTAACAGCGGCAGTGACTATGGTGGTGTGGTCCCCATTGACATCCGGATCTGGTAAGTGTCTCCCCTACGGATTCATGTGCACACGTAGGAGGAGCAAGGATTATGGCGTCTCCATTCCAGAAACATGTGATAGATGGGACCTCATCCATGAGTTTTTGTCAAGATCTCCTGCGGATGGAAAACCAACAGAGGAGACGACTAACCTCTCAACATGGTTGGGAGGACTGGTTCAGACAGAAAAGCCGGCAACAATGTTCATTTCCATTGATCTAGGGAAGGGCTTCCCAAAACCCTCCAAGTGGACGGTGGCATGCATGGTTTGCTCGTCGAGGCAACTCAATATCAACGCTCTTGGGATAGCCATGCATAGAGCTTGGGGGCTTCATCACGAGGTGCAATTCAAGGACATTGGGGACAACATCTTTGTCTTGGCAAAGCCTCCTAGGCCTCCCCTGGACACTCCGTTGTTGTCCGGCCGACGGCTTCTTCTCTCCCGAGGTTCGTCCAAGGGCAGCGGCATTGCAATGTTTCTAGAGAATCGTCTAAGTCAAGCCGGGTGTGCTCTGCTCCTACCACTTCGTTGCCTTCCGGTGGTATTCGTCCATGTTCTAGGGTGAACATCTCCATATGTCGACGGTACGACGCCTTTCAAGACAGATAAGGAGGCAGGGGCCTTTTTGACAGTGGTAATGGATGATGATGTAGTTCCAGAGCCTTGGTGGTTTGGTGTAGGCATGCTCTATTCAACGACCGGCTCTTCCCCCGGAGCCCCATTTGCTTCTCCCTTCGTGATCGTTGCGCGGACGAGGACCTCTGCGTGCTCAAGCTATCCCTTTTCATGGTTTATCTTCCTAGCTTGTAATATGTGAGGTTTCGAGAGCTGCCAACCAGCGTCAATGTATCTTGTCGTGTTTCTTTTCTTTGTGTTTTTCGAGGTTGTAACGATGTGGATGTAATCCTGGCTGGTTGATGGCTTTGTTAATTCAGAGTCGGGCTCTCCTTGGGCCTTCGTTCTAATTTTTTTACTGAACTCAACTGAGTTTGGAACATGTAACTGCAGACCCTCACTTTTATGTGTTTGTCATAGTGATTTGCAAATTGAAATATTCGTAAGTTCAAATATATAGTCAGAAAAAGGCATGTAAACATAGCGAGATGAGTCTTGGAAAACATAGGTCATGCAAATGTGATGCCTTCGTGTCAAAGGAACATCGTAATTACCTAGTGGTATAATAAACTTTTAATTTAGGTCATCAAAGTTTAAAAAAAAGGAAAGAAAAGAAACAGGGGATCTTGGCAGACACACTCAACAATCTATTATGCCTATAACAGAATGTTAAAAAACAAACTGGGTGCTCTGCCTATAACCGATCTTAGGAGGCCGATTTAGATCACACAACTTGTGAGCACAATCCCTCTTTCTATTCAGAGCAGCGACGGAGCTCTTATCCGTGACCATACCAGTTGTGCAGAATCATTCAGAAAAACTGCACGACAGAAATTCATAGATGTAGAGGACATAAGCAGTAATTAACTAGAATGGATTTTCCCAAGGTGAGCGGAACAATTCAAAGATAAACTGGGTCTATATTTTTGTTGTCTCACATCAACCATAAAATAATTTTTGGGTTCTAGTATTTTGTGCCACACACATTATTTCTCTTGTCCGATTCTCTCTTGAAAAACAGTTTACAAACAAGATAACAAGTAACAGTTTACAAACAAGACAACAGGTAACAATTATGTTCGGAAGCTTTCTCACAAGCACAAGAAAAGCAGTCACTACTAAACCATGTGAACAACAATGGAAAAATGACCAAGCGTAGCACCGTAGATTCTCATCTTGTAGGCAAGGTGACCACCTGGCTTCTGCGAGAAACCCACGCTACTGAAAACATACTGACTTTGACCTTTGAGGACCATCGGATCTGAACAAAATCGTCAAGAAAAAATAAAGAGGTCAGATAGTTGTGGGTTTTAAGCTCAAATTGTACATATTTAAGAGCTTATAAGAAAAATGGGAAAAATCATTGGTCCAACTGGTAATACTGATCTCAACAGAAATTGGAACATGCAACTGGCCAACTGCAAACACTCGCTTTTATGTGATTATCATTATAATTTGTTGTACCCGCAAGTCGGAATATAAAGCTAGACAAAGGCATAATAAGCAAACTATGTGTTAGAAAATTTATAGCTTTGTGTATATAGTACAACAAACTTATAAAGGCATAACCAACAAACTATGTGTGTCATCTCTCATCTGTCATCCAACTGCCAGCACTGTAAAGACCTAGATGTGTTGTAATTGTGCACCTTAGCCATTCATTCCATATTGTATGGCTACGATCGCAACGTTTTCGTATGTGTATCCACTTTCCAGTACTAGCAGGAAATACCAGGTATAAACGGACTCCTTGGAAAGTTCTTTACTAGATTTTGTGGATGAATGGATTTTTAGAAAAAGGAGCAAGTACACCTGAGCAACACCTTGTTCCTATCATCTTGCCTTATCCCTCCCATATATCTCACTCTATCTGCATCGACATTCTATTCATCGTGGCTGGCCATAATTTGCTCCCTAAGCTACGTGAATTGCTTCCCGAAGTGTATCTGGTATCTGGTCCCTGGTGCAGCAACACGAAGGAGCACCATACATCAGGGAGAGCGTGGGCAGTGAGAAGCTTCGGCGTTACCCGGTGAGCATGGAAAGCAAGAAGCTTTGGCTTTGGAGAGCAAGCACAGGAAGCGGCAAACAGAGAATGATCAGGTGCAAACGGGTGCAAGGGTGGCAGCTGTTAGATAAACAGCAACTAGTATTCATTGAGGGCCAAAGGCCATTACATATACATGTGTGGTAAAGTGCAGGAAACCCCTTATACAATGGGGATATACCGAAAAGGGACTATACACATCTAACACCCCCCCTCAAACTCATGGCGGATCAACAACACTGAGTTTGGAGAGGAAAAAACCATGCTGCGCTCAAGTCTGTGCCTTCGTGAAGAAATCCGCCAACTGTAACTCAGAGGGCACATAGTGAAGAGCAAGAGTATGATCCTGCACAGCAGCACGCACAAAGTGGGCATCCACACCGATGTGCTTGGTACTGTTAGACAGTAAGGGAGTCGAGGTAGTAGCAGACACACCAAAATCCTCAAGTAACCACCGTAACTAGATCACCTCAGCCGTCAACATAGCCATGGCTCGCAACTCAGCTTCTGTACTCGAGTGAGAAACTGCAGTCTGTTTCTTTGTCTTCCAGGCAATAAGAGAGCCACCAAGAAAGACACAATAAGAAGACAACGAGCGTCGATCAGAGGGATCACTAGCCCAGGTAGCATCAGAGTAGGCCCGGAGCTCAAGAGAGCTGGAGCAAGGAAAGAAAAGGCGCTGAGAGATCGTGCCACGAAGATATCGTAGAACACAGAGGAGATGACTATAGTGGGCAGAGGTGGGGGCTAAAACAAACTGACTCAGGATGTGGACAGGATAGTAGGTGTCAGTGAAGGAAATATGCCCTAGAGGCAATAATAAAGTTATTATTTATTTCCTTATATCATGGTAAATGTTTATTATTCATGCTAGAATTGTATTAACCGGAAACATGATACATGTGTGAATACATAGACAAAAAGAGTTTCACTAGTATGCCTCTACTTGACTAGCTCGTTGATCAAAGATGGTTATGTTTCCTAGCCATAGACAAAGAGTTGTCATTTGATTAACGGGATCACATCATTAGGAGAATGATGTGATTGACTTGACCCATTCCGTTAGCTTAGCACTTGATCGTTTAGTATGTTGCTATTGCTTTCTTCATGACTTATACATGTTCCTATGACTATGAGATTATGCAACTCCCGTTTACCGGAGGAACACTTTGTGTGCTACCAAACGTCACAACGTAACTGGGTGATTATAAAGGTGCTCTACATGTGTCTCCGAAGGTACTTGTTGGGTTGGCATATTTCGAGATTAGGATTTGTCACTCCGATTGTCGGAGAGGTATCTCTGGGCCCACTCGGTAATGCACATCACTATAAGCCTTGCAAGCATTGCAACTAATGAGTTAGTTGCGGGGTGATGTATTATGGAACGAGTAAAGAGACTTGCCGGTAGCGAGATTGAACTAGGTATTGAGATACCGACGATCGAATCTCGGGCAAGTAACATACCGGTGACAAAGGGAACAACGTATGTTGTTATGCGGTTTGACCGATAAAGATCTTCGTAGAATATGTGGGAGCCAATATGAGTATCCAGGTTCCACTATTGGTTATTGACTGGAGACGTGTTTCGGTCATGTCTACGTAGTTCTCGAACCCGTAGGGTCCGCACGCTTAAAGTTCGATGACGGTTATATTATGAGTTTATGTGTTTTGATGTACCGAAGGTAGTTCGGAGTCCCGGATGTGATCACAGACATGACGAGGAGTCTCAAAATGGTCGAGACATAAAGATCGATATATTGGACGACTATGTTCGGACACCAGAATGGTTTCGGGAGTTTCGGGCATATACCGGAGTACCGGGGGGTTACCGGAACCCCCCGGGGAGACTAATGGGCCTATTGGGCCCTAGTGGAGAAGAGGAGGGGCGGCCAAGGGCAGGCACACGCCCCCTCGCCCCAGTCCGAATTGGACAAGGAGGGGGCGGCGCCCCCCTTTCCTTCCCCCCCCTCTCTCCTTCCCTCTCCTCTCCTACTCCCACATGGAAGGGGGGAGTCCTACTCCCGGTGGGAGTAGGACTCCTCATGGGGCGCGCCTAGGGTGGCCGGCCCCCTCCCCCTCCTCCACTCCTTTATATACGGGGAGGGAGGCACCCCTTGGAGACACAACAATTGATCTCTTGGATCTCTTAGCCGTGTGCGGTGCCCCCCTCCACCATAATCCACCTCGATAATATCGTAGCGGTGCTTAGGCGAAGCCGTGCGTCGGTAGAACATCATCATCGTCTCCATGCCGTCGTGCTGACGGAACTCTCCCTCAAAGCTCGGCTGGATCGGAGTTCGAGGGACGTCATCGAGTTGAACGTGTGCAGAACTCAGAGGTGTCGTGCGTTCGGTACTTGATCGGTCGGATCGTGAAGACGTACGACTACATCAACCGCGTTGTGCTGACGCTTCCGCTTTCGGTCTACAAGGGTATGTGGACACACTCTCCCCTCTCGTTGCTATGCATCACCATGATCTTGCGTGTGCGTAGGAATTTTTTTGAAATTACTACGTTCCCCAACAGTGGCATCCGAGCCTGGTTTTATGCGTTGGTGTTATATGCACGAGTAGAACACAAGTGTCGTGGGCGATACAAGTCATACTGCTTACCAGCATGTCACACTTTGGTTCGGCGGTATTGTTGGATGAAGCGGCCCGGACCGACATTACGCGTACGCTTACGCGAGAGTAGTTCTACCGGCGTGCTTTGCACACAGGTGGCCGACAGGTGTCAGTTTCTCCAACTTTAGTTGAACCGAGTGTGGCTACGCCCGGTCCTTGAGAAGGTTAAAACAACACTAACTTGACGAACTATCGTTGTGGTTTTTATGCATAGGTAAGAACGGTTCTTGCTCAGCCCGTAGCAGCCACGTAAAACATGCAACAACAAAGTAGAGGACGTCTAACTTGTTTTTGCAGGGCATGTTGTGATGTGATATGGTCAAGGCATGATGCTATATTTTATTGTATGAGATGATCATGTTTTGTAACCGAGTTATCGGCAACTGGCAGGAGCCGTATGGTTGTCGCCTTATTGTATGCAATGAAATCGCCCTGTAATTGCTTTACTTTATCACTAAGCGGTAGCAATAGTCGTAGAAGCAATAGTTGGCGAGACGACAACGATGCTACGATGGAGATCAAGGTGTCGCGCCGGTGACGATGGTGATCATGACGGTGCTTCGGAGATGGAGATCACAAGCACAAGATGATGATGGCCATATCGTATCACTTATATTGATTGCATGTGATGTTTATCTTTTATGCATCTTATTTGCTTTGATTGACGGTAGCATTATAAGATGATCTCTCACTAAATTTCAAGATAAAAGTGTTCTCCCTGAGTATGCACCGTTGCCAAAGTTCGTCGTGCCGAGACACCACGTGATGATCGGGTGTGATAAGCTCTACGTCCATCTACAACGGGTGCAAGCCAGTTCTGCACACGCAGAATACTCGAGTTAAACTTGACTAGCCTAGCATATGCAGATATGGCCTCGGAACACTGAGACCGAAAGGTCGAGCGTGAATCATATAGTAGATATGATCAACATAGTGATGTTCACCATTGAAAACTACTCCATTTCACGTGATGATCGGTTATGGTTTAGTTGATTTGGATCACGTGATCACTTAGATGATTAGAGGGATGTCTATCTAAGTGGGAGTTCTTTAGTAATATGATTAATTGAACTTAAATTTATCATGAACTTAGTACCTGATAGTATTTTGCATGTCTATGTTGTTGTAGATAGATGGCTCGTGCTGTTGTTGCGTTGAATTTTAATGCGTTCCTTAAGAAAGCAAAGTTGAAAGATGATGGTAGCAACTACACGGACTGGGTCCGTAACTTGAGGATTATCCTCATTGCTGCATAGAAGAATTACGTCCTGGAAGCACCGCTAGATGCCAAACCTACTGCAGGAGCAACACTAGATGTTATGAACGTCTGGCAGAGCAAAGCTGATGACTACTCGATAGTTCAGTGTGCCATGCTTTACGGCTTAGAACCGGGACTTCAATGACGTTTTGAACGTCATGGAGCATATGAGATGTTCCAGGAGTTGAAGTTAATATTTCAAGCAAATGCCCGGATTGAGAGATATGAAGTCTCCAATAAGTTCTATAGCTGCAAGATGGAGGAGAATAGTTCTGTCAGTGAACATATACTCAGAATGTTTGGGTATAACAATCACTTGATTCAACTAGGAGTTAATCTTCCGGATGATAGCGTCATTGACAGAATTCTTCAATCACTGCCACCAAGCTACAAGAGCTTCGTGATGAACTATAACATGCAAGGGATGGATAAGACGATTCCCGAGCTCTTCGCAATGCTAAAGGCTGCGGAGGTAAAAATCAAGAAAGAGCATCAAGTGTTGATGGTCAATAAGACCACCCGTTTCAAGAAAAAGGGCAAAGGGAAGAAGAAGGGGAACTTCAAAAAGAACAACAAACAAGTTGCTACTCAAGAGAAGAAACCCAAGTCTGGACCTAAGCCTAAGACTGAGTGCTTCTACTGCAAGCAGACTGGTCACTGGAAGCGGAACTGCCCCAAGTATTTGGCGGATAAGAAGGATGGCAAGGTGAACAAAGGTATATGTGATATACATGTTATTGATGTGTACCTTACCAGAGCTTGCAGTAGCACCTGGGTATTTGATACTGGTTCTGTTGCTAATATTTGCAACTCGAAACAGGGACCACGGATTAAGTGAAGACTGGCTAAGGACGAGGTGACGATGTGCGTGGGAAATGGTTCCAAAGTCGATGTGATCGCCGTCGGCATGCTACCTCTACATCTACCTTCGGGATTAGTTTTAGACCTAAATAATTGTTATTTGGTGCCAGCGTTGAGCATGAACATTATATCTGGATCTTGTTTGATGCGAGACGGTTATTCATTTAAATCTGAGAATAATGGTTGTTCTATTTATATGAGTAATATCTTTTATGGTCATGCACCCTTGAAAAGTGGTCTATTTTTGTTGAATCTCGATAGTAGTGATACACATATTCATAATGTTGAAGCCAAAAGATGCTGAGTTGATAATGATAGTGCAACTTATTTGTGGCACTGCCGTTTGGGTCATATTGGTGTAAAGCGCATGAAGAAACTCCATACTGATGGACTTTTGGAATCACTTGATTATGAATCACTTGGTACTTGCGAACCATGCCTCATGGGAAAGATGACTAAAACACCGTTCTCCGGAACTATGGAGCGAGCAACTGATTTGTTGGAAATCATACATACTGATGTATGTGGTCCAATGAATGTTGAGGCTCGCTGCGGGTATCGTTATTTCCTCACCTTCACAGATGATTTAAGCAGATATGGGTATATCTACTTAATGAAACATAAGTCTGAAACATTTGAAAAGTTCAAAGAATTTCAGAGTGAAGTTGAAAATCATCATAACAAGAAAATAAAGTTTCTACGATCTGATCGTGGAGGAGAATATTTGAGTTACGAGTTTGGTCTACATTTGAAACAATGCGGAATAGTTTCGCAAGTCACGCCACCCGGAACACCACAGCGTAATGGTGTGTCCTAACGTCGTAATCGTACTTTACTAGATATGGTGCGATCTATGATGTCTCTTACTGATTTACCGCTATCATTTTGGGGTTATGCTTTAGAGACGGCCGCATTCACGTTAAATAGGGCACCATCAAAATCCGTTGAGACAACGCCTTATGAACTGTGGTTTGGCAAGAAACCAAAGTTGTCATTTCTTAAAGTTTGGGGCTGCGATGCTTATGTGAAAAAGCTTCAACCTGGTAAGCTTGAACCCAAATCGGAGAAATGTGTCTTCATAGGATACCCACAGGAAACTGTTGGGTACACCTTCTATCACAGATCCGAAGGCAAGACATTCGTTGCCAAGAATGGATCCTTTCTAGAGAAGGAGTTTCTCTTGAAAGAAGTGAGTGGGAGGAAAGTATAACTTGATGAGGTAAATGTACCTGCTCCCTTATTGGAAAGTAGTTCATCACAGAAACCGGTTCGTGTGACACCTACACCAATTAGTGAGGAAGCTAATGATGACGATCATGAAGCTTCAGATCAAGTTACTACCGAACCTCGTAGGTCAACCAGAGTGAGATCCGCACCAGAGTGGTACGGTAATCCTGTTCTGGAGGTTATGTTACTAGACCATGACAAACCTACGAACTATGAAGAAGCGATGGTGAGCCCAGATTCCGCAAAATGGCTTGAGGCCATGAAATCTGAGATAGGATCCATGTATGAGAACAAAGTATGGACTTTGGTTGACTTGCCCGATGATCGGCAAGCAATTGAGAATAAATGGATCTTCAAGAAGAAGACTGACGCTGAGGGTAATGTTACTGTTTATAAAGCTCGACTTGTTGCGAAAGGTTTTCGACAAGTTCAAGGGATTGACTACGATGAGACCTTCTCACCAGTAGCGATGTTTAAGTCCGTCCGAATCATGTTAGCAATTGCCGCATTTTATGATTATGAAATTTGGCAAATGGATGTAAAGACTGTATTCCTGAATGGATTTCTGGAAGAAGAGTTGTATATGATGCAACCTGAAGGTTTTATCGATCCAAAGGGAGCTAACAAAGTGTGCAAGCTCCAGCGATCCATTTATGGACTGGTGCAAGCCTCTCGGAGTTGGAATAAACGCTTTGATAGTGTGATCAAAGCATATGGTTTTATACAGACTTTTGGAGAAGCCTGTATTTACAAGAAAGTGAGTGGGAGCTCTGTAGCATTTCGGATATTATATGTGGATGACATATTGTTGATTGGAAATGATATAGAATTTCTGGGTAGCATAAAGGGATATTTGAATAAGAGTTTTTCAATGAAGGACCTCGGTGAAGCTGCTTATATATTGGGCATCAAGATCTATAGAGATATATCAAGACGCTTAATTGGACTTTCACAAAGCACATACCTTGACAAAGTTTTGAAGAAGTTCAAAATGGATCAAGCAAAGAAAGGGTTCTTGCCTGTGTTACAAGGTGTGAAGTTGAGTAAGACTCAATGCCCAACCACTGCAGAAGATAGAGAGAAAATGAAAGATGTTCCCTATGCTTCAGCCATAGGCTCTATCATGTATGCAATGCTGTGTACCAGACCTGATGTGTGCCTTGCTATTAGTTTAGCAGGGAGGCACCAAAGTAATCCAGGAGTGGATCACTGGACAGCGGTCAAGAACATCCTGAAATACCTGAAAAGGACTAAGGATATGTTTCTTGTTTATGGAGGTGACAAAGAGCTCATCGTAAATGGTTACGTTGATGCAAGCTTTGACACTGATCCGGACGATTCTAAATCGCAAACCGGATACGTGTTTATATTGAACGGTGGAGCTGTCAGTTGGTGCAGTTCTAAACAAAGCGTCGTGGCAGGATCTACGTGTGAAGCGGAGTACATTGCTGCTTCGAAGCAGCAAATGAAGGAGTCTGGATGAAGGAGTTCATATCCGATCTAGGTGTCATACCTAGTGCATAGGGTCCAATGAAAATTTTCTGTAACAATACTGGTGCAATTGCCTTGGCAAAGGAATCCAGTTTTCACAAGAGGACCAAGCACATCAAGAGACGCTTCAATTCCATCCAGGACCAAGTCCAAGTGGGAGACATAGAGATTTGCAAGATACATATGGATCTGAATGTTGCAGACCCGTTGACTAAGCCTCTTCCACGAGCAAAACATGATCAGCACCAAGGCTCCATGGGTGTTAGAATCATTACCGTGTAATCTAGATTATTGACTCTAGTGCAAGTGGGAGACTCAAGGAAATATGCCCTAGAGGCAATAATAAAGTTATTATTTATTTCCTTATATCATGATAAATGTTTATTATTCATGCTAGAATTGTATTAACCGGAAACATGATACATGTGTGAATACATAGACAAACAGATTGTCACTAGTATGCCTCTACTTGACTAGCTCGTTGATCAAAGATGGTTATGTTTCCTAGCCATAGACAAAGAGTTGTCATTTGATTAACGGGATCACATCATTAGGAGAATGATGTGATTGACTTGACCCATTCCGTTAGCTTAGCACTTGATCGTTTAGTATGTTGCTATTGCTTTCTTCATGACTTATACATGTTCCTACGACTATGAGATTATGCAACTCCCGTTTACCGGAGGAACACTTTGTGTGCTACCAAACATCACAACGTAACTGGGTGATTATAAAGGTGCTCTACAGGTGTCTCCGAAGGTACTTGTTGGGTTGGCATATTTCGAGATTAGGATTTGTCACTCCGATTGTCGGAGAGGTATCTCTGGGCCCACTCGGTAATGCACATCACTATAAACCTTGCAAGCATTGCAACTAATAAGTTAGTTGCAGGATGATGTATTACGGAACGAGTAAAGAGACTTGCCGGTAACGAGATTGAACTAGGTATTGAGATACCGACGATCGAATCTCGAGCAAGTAACATACCGATGACAAAGGGAACAACATATGTTGTTATGCGGTTTGACCGATAAAGATCTTCGTAGAATATGTGGGAGCCAATATGAGCATCCAGGTTCCACTATTGGTTATTGACCGGAGACGTGTCTCGGTCATGTCTACGTAGTTCTCGAACCCGTAGGGTCCGCACGCTTAAAGTTCGATGACAGTTATATTATGAGTTTATGTGTTTTGATGTACCGAAGGTAGTTCAGAGTCCCGGATGTGATCACGGACATGACGAGGAGTCTCGAAATGGTCGAGACATAAAGATCGATATATTGGACGACTATGTTCGGACACCGGAATGGTTTTGGGAGTTTCGGGCATATACCGGAGTACCGGGGGGTTACCAGAACCCCCCGGGGAGACTAATGGGCCTATTGGGCCCTAGTGGAGAAGAGGAGGGGCGGCCAAGGGCAGCCGCACGCCCCCTCCCCCCCAGTCCGAATTGGACAAGGGGTGGGGGCGCCCCCCTTTCCTTTCCCCCTCTCTCTCCTTCCTTCTCCTCTCCTACTCCCACATGGAAGGGGGGAGTCCTACTCCCGGTGGGAGTAGGACTCCTCATGGGGTGCGCCTAGGGTGGCCGACCCCCTCCCCCTCCTCCACTCCTTTATATACGGGGAGGGAGGCACCCCTTGGAGACACAACAATTGATCTCTTGGATCTCTTAGCCGTGTGCGGTGCCCCCCTCCACCATAATCCACCTCGATAATATCGTAGCGGTGCTTAGGCGAAGCCCTGCGTCGTTAGAACATCATCATCGTCACCATGCCGTCGTGCTGACGGAACTCTCCCTCAAAGCTCGGCTGGATCGGAGTTCGAGGGACGTCATCGACTTGAACGTGTGCAGAACTCGGAGGTGCCGTGCGTTCGGTACTTGATCGGTTGGATCGTGAAGACGTACGACTACATCAACCGCGTTGTGCTAACGCTTCCGCTTTCGGTCTACAAGGGTACGTGGACACACTCTCCCCTCTCGTTGCTATGCATCACCATGATCTTGCGTGTGCGTATGGATTTTTTTGAAATTACTACGTTCCCCAATAGTCAGGACGCGTAACAGCAAGATAGACAAGACTGCCAACAAGGTGACGATAGCGAGTGGGATTAGGAAGAGGGTCACCATCAGAGGCACGAAGCTGAACGTTGAGCTCCATAGGGGTCACAACTGTGCGCTCATCACCGAGAGCAGCGCGAGCAAGAAGATCCTGAATATATTTTTCTTGGGAGATGTAGAAACCATCAGAGGTCGAGGAGATCTCAATCGCAAGAAAATAGCAAAGTAGACCAAGATCAGTCATGAGGAACTGGTCGCGAAGGCGAGCCTTAACAAAGGCAATGTAGTCAGAGTCGTCACCAGTGATGATCATGTCATCAACATAGAGAAGGAGAAGAGTCCGACCACGAGGAGATGTGTGAACAAACAACGCGGGATCATGATCACTGGGCAAGAAACCAGCAGCAGTCACCACAGAGGCGAAGCGCTCAAACCAGGCGCGAGGGCCTGTTTAAGACCATAGAGGGAGCGGCGAAGTCTACAGACCATACCATCAGGAGCATAGTACCCCGATGGTGGCTGCATATAAACCTCTTCACGCAACTCGCCATTGAGAAAAGCGTTCTGAACATCAAGTTGAGAGATAGACCAATGACGAACAGAAGCCACATCAAGAAGAGTGCGGACAGTGGTCATGTGGGCCACATGAGCGAATGTCTCATCATAATCGCGTCCCTGCTCCTGCTGAAAATCACGGGCCACAAGACGCGCTTTGTAGCTCTCAAGAGAACCATCAGAGCGAGTCTTAATCTTGTAGACCCACTTGCAGGTGATGGGACGAACACCGGAAGGGAGAGAAACCAGATCCCATGTGCCAGAGCGCTCAAGGGCAGCAAGCTCTTCGGCCATCGCAAGCTGCCATTCAGGCTGAGTCATGGCAGTCCGATAGGAAGTGGGCTCAGGAATAACAGAGAGACCGTACCGATCAGGCGGGGGGCAAGGCCGAGCACGGAGGTTATGAACCGGGGGAGGCGTGAAGGGAGGTGCACCAGAGGTGGAAGGCGCGTCAGGAGAAGCATCCTCAGAATGAGGGCGACGAGTATAGTGGAGAGGAAACGGTGAGAGAGGGCGACGGACTGGAGATGATGGTGGAGAGGTGGAGGAGGAGGATGGGGAGGATGGTGTCAGTGGTGAAGGAGAAGGAATGAGAGGTGCGGGAGGAGGTGAAACATGAGGCACATAGCAGGGTGTATCGGGGAGAAGAAGAAAAGAAATATCGTCCACATAGAAGCTCAAGGAAGAAGGATGTAGGTAGTAAGAGCGAGACTCATCAAAGGTCACATCACGCGAGATGCGCAAACGACAAGCAACAGGATCCCAACAGCGATAGCCCTTGTGCTCATCACTGTAGCCAAGGAAAACACACTCAACCGACTGAGCAGTCAGTTTGGTGTGTTCTCGCGGGGCAAGAAGGACATAGCACACACATCCAAACATGCGAAGAGTTGACTAGTCAGGAGAACGACCAGTGAGACACTCCATAGGAATACCACCCTGCAGAGCAGTCGATGGCCGAATGTTGATGAGGTAGGTGGATGCAGAAACAGTCTCAGCCCAAAAGTAGGGTGGAAGGGAAGCGGCAATCATTGGCGCACGAGCCGTCTCAAGTAGATGACGATGCTTACATTCGGTAACGCCATTCTGAGCATGAGCACCAGGACATGAGAACTGGGCAAGAGTACCCTGTTCTGCAAGGAAACGACACAACAGCTGGGAGATAAACTCACCAGCGGAGTCAGCATGAAAAGTACGAATGGGCATGGAAAACTGGATGTGAACCATGGCAGCAAAACGTTTGTATATAGAGAGAACATCGCTACGAGATTTCATGAAGTAGAGCCAAGTGTAGCGAGAGAAATCATCAATAAACAAGATGTAGTAGCGATGACCACCTTTCGAATCAAAGGGAGCAGGACCCCAGACATCAGAATGAACTAAGTCAAAGGACACTGAGATACCGACTCACTGGTAGGATAAGGTAACTGGGTCTGTTTGCCAAGTCTGCAACCATTACAATGTAAAGAAACATCTCCAAATACAGACCCTCACTAGTAGAAAAAGGGTCAAATGTTCAGCTCATTAGTCCCAGTTTGAATTTGAGCCGGCACTAATGTGACCATTAGTGCCGGTTCCAACGGCTAGGCGGGCGTCCCTCATTAGTACCGGTTCGTGCCAAACTTTTAGCACCGGTTCGTGCCACGAGCCGGTACTAAAGAGAGTGGTGGCAGGATGTTGTCAAACTGGGGCCCCTCCAGCACCTTTAGTACCGGCTCGAGGCACGAACCGGTACTAAAGGTCGTCCTATATAAACCCTTCGTCCACCCGCACTCTGTTCTTCCCCCTTTCCCCTCTCCCTCTCCTCTGTTCTTCCCCCTTTCCCCTCTCCCTCTCCTCTGTTCTTCCCTTCTTCCTCTCGAGCTCATCACAAATTTTGCCCAAAATTTGTCAAGATTTGCGGGCCCCCATCCATTCAAATGATCACAAAGGTTAGCAACTTTGTCCTTTCATCTCTCATTGCTAGATTAGCCCTTGCATTGGTTTATATAGTGATTAATTGTGGGTTTTAGTAATTTGGGAGGAATTATATGTGGTAGTATTTGATTTATATGCAATTTGAGGTCAAAATAACACTTAGTTTGCATATGTAGGTGTGGTTTACTTAGTGCCTTCTAAATCTCCGTCGTAACCACCGTTGATCGCCCGCACCGTCCCGTTGCCGGCACCACCTTGTGGTGAGCCTATTGTTCTTATCTTTTTTATATAAAAAATTCATGTTTGTGTGATTTGGATATATAGTTACTCGTATAATTATCTTACCCGTACGTTGTTTGTTATACATAGTGTCATGGTTTTGATATCTGTCCCCGTCGGCCCTCGTCCGTGTTATGATTCGGATGTGGTATATTCTCTTTTAAAGCTATTTGTTGCATTTCGTGTTTATGAAAAATTATGCCCATCAAGTTGACATAGATATTTTTATCTAGGAGGTATGTGAACCGGAAATTCCAGCCGACCCTATTGTCGAGAGGTTAAATTTAGTTGAAAGTGAAAACGAGTATTTGAAAGAAAAATTGAAAAGAATTGAGGGGGAGAAGACGGAATTGGAGTTGCATGTTGCCGATGTTGTCGATGATCACAAGATCAAGATGGAGAAAATGCGCTTGAAGATTAGAAAGATTAGAAAATATGCCATTGATAGTGAGGCTTGGTATCATTATGCTGTTGGATCAATTGTTACCTTAGTTGCCATCTTGATCGCATTTGTTGTGGCATTTAAATGCTTTAGCTAGAGAGTTATTGTTTGTTGCATTTAAGTGTTGTATGAACTTTATGTATGAACTTGTATTAATTTGGTCTTTTCGGTGTTGTGTAATGAAGATGAGCCGACAATGGATGTACGATGACCGATGCTCTCCCGAGTTCATTAATGGTGTGCAAACTTTTCTGCTTGCGGCTGAGGCAAACAAGCGGGCGGATGGTTTTATGCCTTGTCCATGTGTTGGCTAGCTGTAAGAATGATCACAATTACTCTAAGTCAAGAACCATTCACGTCCACCTGTTTGAGTCCGGTTTCATGCCCCACTATAATGTTTGGACCAAGCACGGAGAAAGAGGGGTTATGATGGAAGACAATGAAGAAGGAGAGGACGACGACATCTATCCTGGCCATGGGTTCCCTGAATATGATGATACAACAATGGGGGAAGAAGCTGAGCCGGCAATGCGGGAAGAAGCTGAAGAAGAGGCATCAGATGAGCCCGCTGATGATCTAGGTCAGGCCATTGCCGATGCAAAGATAAACTGCGCAAGTGATTTAGAGAAGAAGAAGTTGCATTGCATGTTAGAGGATCACAAGAAATTGTTTTACCCGGATTGCGAAGCTGACAAGAAAAAGTTCGGCACCACACTGGAATTGCTGCAAAGGAAGGCAGAGAATGGTGTATCTGACAAGGGATTTGGAAAGTTGCTGGTAATGATAAAGAATATGCTTCCAAAGGACAAGGAATTGCCCGAGAGTACGTACGAAGCAAAGAAGGCTGTCTGCCCTCTAGGGTTAGAGGTGCAGAGGATACATGCATGCCCTAATGACTGCATCCTCTACCGCGGTGAGTACGAGGATTTGAACGCTTGCCCGGTATGCGATGCATTGTGCTATAAGATCAGACGCGATGACCCTGGTGATGTCGAGGGCGAGCGCCCCAGGAAGAAGATTCCTGCCAAGGTGATGTGGTATGCTCCTATAATACCATGGTTGAAACGTTTGTTCCAAAACAAAGAGCATGACAAGGCGATGCGATGGCATAGAGAAGACCCTAAGAAAGACGGAAAGTTGAGAGTACCCGCTGACGGGTCGCAGTGGAGAAAAATCGAGAGAAAGTACAGGGAGGAGTTTGCAGGTGACGCAAGGAACGTAGGGTTTGGTCTAAGCGCAGATGGCATTAATCCTTTTGGGGAGCAGAGCAGCAACCATAGCACCTAGCCTGTGACTCTATGTTTGTATAACCTTCCTCCTTGGTTGTGCATGAAGCGGAAGTTCATTATGATGCCAGTGCTCATCCAAGGCCCTAAGCAACCCGGCAACGACACTGATGTGTACCTAAGGCCATTAGTTGAAGAACTCTTACAGCTGTGGAATGGAACAGGTGTACATGCGTGGGATGAGCACGCACAAGAAGAATTTGACCTAAAGGTGTTGCTATTCGTGACCATCAATGATTAGCCTGCTCTCAGTAACCTTTCAGGATAGACAAACAAGGGATACCGCGCATGCACGCACTGTTGGATGATACCGACAGTATATATTTGGATAATTGTAGGAAGAATGTGTACCTGGTACATCGTCGATTTCTTCCGAGCAGGCATCCCGTAAGAAAGAAAGGCAAGCATTTCAAAGGTGAGGCGGATCATCGGACGAAGCCTCACCACCGTATTGGTGTTGATGTACATGATATGGTCAAGGATTTGAAGGTAGTCTTTGGAAAGGGTCCTGGGGGACAACCTGTTCCGAATGACGCTAACGGATGCGCACCCATGTGGAAGAAGAAATCTATATTTTGGGACCTTCCCTATTGGAAAGACCTAGAGGTCCGCTCCACAATCAACGTGATGCACGTGACGAAGAATCTTTGTGTGACCCTGATTGGCTTCTTGGGCGTGTATGGGAAGACAAAAGATACCCCTGAGGCACGGGAGGACCAACAACGTATGCACAGAAAAGACGGCATACATCAGGGTCATGCCAGCTACGCTCCAACCAAAGAAGAGAAGGAAATCTTCTTTGAATGCCTGCTCAGTATTAAGGTACCGTCTGGCTTCTCGTCGAATATAAAGGGAATAGTAAATATGGCAGAGAAAAAGTTCCAGAACCTAAAGTCTCATGACTGCCACGTGATTATGACGCAACTGCTTCCGGTTGCATTGAGGGGGCTTCTACCGGAAAACATTCGATTAGCCATTGTGAAGCTATGTGCATTCCTCAATATAATCTCTCAGAACGTAATCAATCCAGAAATCATACCAAGGTTAGAGAATGATTTGGTGCAATGTCTTGTCAGTTTCGAGTTGGTGTTTCCACCATCCTTCTTCAACATCATGACGCACGTCCTAGTTCACCTATGCGAAGAGATTAACGTTTTGGGTCCTGTATTTCTACACAACATGTTCCCCTTTCAGAGGTTCATGGGAGTCTTAAAGAAATATGTTCATAACCGTGCTAGGCCAGAAGGAAGCATCTCCAAGGGCCATGAAAATGAGGAGGTCATTGAGTTTTGTATTGACTTTATTGCTGACCTTAAGCCGATTGGTGTTCCTGAATCGCGGCATAAGGGCAGACTGGATGGAAAAGGCACGCTAGGAGGGGATCAAATAATATGTATGGACGGACATTCTCTCACTCAAGCACACTACACAGTTTTACAGAATTCCGCCTTGGTGGCTCCGTATATGGACGAACACAAGAATTTTCTACGCTCCAAACACCCGGAGCGGTCTGATGACTGGATTACACGTGAACAAACGGGGACTTTCGCCGGCTAGTTGCAGACACGTGCCATGCATGACGCCGCTATTGAAGATGAACTGTAATCACTATCCCAGTTACCATCTTCGAATATAATGACTTTCAAAGGGTACGAGATAAATGGAAATACATTTTACACGATCGCCCAAGATAAGAAGAGCACCAACTAAAACAGTGGTGTCCGCTTTGATGCAGCGACCAAGACGGGAAAGGAAACATATTATGGTTACATAGAGGACATATGGGAACTTGACTATGGACGTGGTTTGAAGGTCCCTTTGTTTCGGTGCAAATGGGTCAATATGACACGAGGCGGGGTAACGGAAGCCCCGCAGTACGGAATGACAACAATGGATCTCAACAATCTTGCGTATGCAGACGAACCTTTCGTCCTAGCCAATGATGTGGCACAGGTTTTCTATATGAAGGACATGTTTACCAAGCCGAGAAAAAGAAAAGATAAGGAAGGGAATGCATCATACGATGAGCCAAAGCGCCACATAGTTCTTTCTGGGAAAAGAAACACCGTGGGAGTGGATGACAAGACAGACATGTCAGAAGATTATGAAAAGTTTGATGAAATTGCTCCATTCACAGTGAATATTGACCCGAGCATCCAGTTAAATGATGAAGATTTTCCATGGCTACGACGCAAAGGGACACACGCGAAGAAAAAGTTTCACACCCAAAGATCTGGGATGTGATCGGCTTCACTATTATCACTTTCTTCCGTGTTTCACACCTAGGAGGGAATCTCTGTAATAGTTAGGGTAGTTATGTGTTTTGGCATTTGAAACGCAAAGAAATTTTATGTGCAAACAAATTATTTCATGCATTTACGGGTATTTTCAGCTAAATGACCCTGAAATTGAAAAGCACTTCAAATGAACTCCGAAAAGGTTGAAAGTTGGCATGGTATCATAATTTCACCCACATAGCATGTGCAAAAAAGTAGAGAGGGTTACGGCAAAAACTGGATGCACTTCGTGTATAAAATGAACAATCTCTTTTGAAGTATCAGGGTTTCGGACGAAAACTCATCTGTTACAAAGGCATTTCATTTTTTAAATAACCTAAGCATTACCAAATTGAATATAATGATAAAACACATTAACATTAAACATAAGAAAAAAGAATCACTGAAAAATGTATTTTTAAAGTTAAGTTATTCACAAACTAGTAATTCACACAAATTTCAAATAATTCAAAATTTAAACTATTCAAATTTGAAAAGTTTAAGCACTAACAGAAAGTTTGTAATTTTTTGTACCTAAAGGAAAAATATTCACAAAGAAACTCTAAATACAGCAAAAAACAACTCAGAAATAAATAAAGCAAAAAAAATTAAGAAAATAAAAAGCCCGCCTACTTGGCCACAGCGGCCGGCGTACGACTAAAAACGCAACCTGTTGTTGGGCCAGGACGCAGGCCCGCAAAGGACCAGTAGGCCCACAGGGCAGCACAGAACATTTAGGCCCAGTAGGCCTGCTTTGGAGGGGAGCTCGAAGGAGCAGCCGCGGCTGGGTTTATAAACTAGTGCGGCTGCCCTTCGCTAGTCGAGGTGGGACTAAACTTTTCGCCCCTCGCCTGGCAGCGCACACCCTTTAGTACCGGGTCGTAGCTACAACGGTACTAAAGGTGGGTTCTTTAGTACCTGTTGGAGCTACCACCCGGTAGTAAAGGCCTGCCCTTTCCCGCCGCTTGGCCTGGCCAAAATTGACCTTTAGTACCGGTTGGTGGCTCCAACTGGTAAAGGCCCATCCTATATAAGCAGCACTTACAAATTTCGTCAGTTTTCATCTGCTTCTTCTCCACTGCCCCGCCCGCTGCCCCCCGTCGCCGCCCCCATCGCCACCCCTCGTCGACGCCCCTGTCGCCGTCCCGTCCCCGTCGTCGCCGCCCCGCATCCCCGTCGACGCCGCCCCGTCCCCTTCCCCGTCGTCGCCATCTGCGTCGTCGCCGCCCGTCGCCGCCCCCCGTCGCCTCGCCTCGCCGGTGAGCTCCTGCCCCAGCCGCCATGTCCACACACACACATTGTTAATTAGTTGTAAAATTGTTAGTATTTTTTATGTTTTTAGTTATAGAAATATTTATAGAAATTTTAGAAATTTTTCTGTTTTTTAGTTATAGAAATATTTATAGAAATGTTAGAAATTTTTCTGTTTTTTAGTTATAGAAATATTTATAGAAATGTTAGAATTTTTTTCTGTTTTTTAGTTATAGATAGAAATGTTAGAAATTTTTCTGTTTTTAGTTATAGAAATATTAGAAATGTTATAGAAATGTTAGTTATATAGAAATGTTAGAAATTTTAGAATTTTAGTTATCACAATCCAATAATTTAAAATATGTTACTTTTTGCGGGCATATAGTATTTGTTTTCGACGATGCCCGGCCCACGCGTTCGCGACGACGTCCTGCTTCAGAGGACCCATGTCCGGGACTGGGCTCCGCCAGGCTGGCACTGGGAGGTGCTACCTTCAGGGACGCGCCGCTTGGTGAGGAACCCGGCCCCGGGTCCCGTCGTCGACCCTGATCTCCTTTGGTGGCATTTGCGTGGGCCACATTCGGTGCAGAGGGAGCCGGCCCCGCCGGAGGTGGTGCGTCATCATGTCAGGGAGGAGGACGAGCACGTCAGTCGCTACATGGTTGCTATGGACGTCAGGTTCTCCAATACCTGGAAGGTTCTTTGGGCAGATGACCGGAGATATGATCATGTGATGGTTCCTTCTCTTTGGGTGTCCACCGCCCGCGCCTCAGGAACTGTGAGTGGCCTAGATTCTTTTGTAGTATTCGATCTTTATTAGCTAGCTAGCTAGTGATGTATTTGATATATAATATTCGAGACGATGCATATTATGTACTATGATTCAGTTTTTCCTTATTTATTGCATCCATGCATTGTAATTTGAATACTAAATTGTTTTATATTTCTTCTAGATTAGTTAAATAAAAGCTATGGCGGACAATACCGGTAGAGAGGGAGAAGAGACCTTGTTCGAGATCATACGCAGCCCTCGCGGGCCAGATGATCAGAATGAAGACTATGACGGCTCCGAATATCTGAACAATACCGGGGAGGGTGATGATATGATATTCGATCGCGACGACCGAACTGATGAAGTCATGAACTATTATTATGATTATGATGACGCCGACAATGTTGATCTTGAAATAACAGAGACCGGCGAGGTATATTTATATAAGCAGGCATCTGGTGATCATCGCATGTTTTTTTGATTTGAAGATATATTAACGAATCGATCTTTCTTCTTTCAGCCCTCTGGATCGAGCAAATCTGCTTCTACAGACAGCCGGACAAAGCGAGGCCCGGGCAAAAAGTTGAAGGATGGTGTAAAGTACAACATCGATGCCATCAAAGCTAATGGCGAACCAAGCACGCCTAAGAACATTGCGAACAAGTTCATTCGTCAGTGCGGAGTTCTTGTGAGGGACCAACTCCCGATCTCCATTCAAGAATGGAAAGAGCCAAAAAATAAATGTCCAGATGTTACTTGGGTCGACGACAGAGCAAAAAACGCTTTGGGAATCTCTCATGGAACATTTAACCCTACCAGATCATTTAACTGATGCATATGTGCAGAAAGTCAAGGACGCTGCTCTTAGGAAGATGGCAATTGCATTCAACACCCACAAGAAAACTGTATGGGCCAACTACGTCGAAGGAGGAAGGAAGACTCCAGAATTCAAGGGAACACTGGAGAAGCAAAGAGAACACTGGCCCGCTTTCGTGAAATTCAAGGAATCAAAATTATCTAAGGAACGGTCGAGAAAAAACAAGGCCAATGCTGCAAAAAAGACGCAGTTCCATAGGCTGGGGCCAGGTGCCTACGCAGTGGCAATGCCTAAGTGGGATAAGTCTGAGCAAGAGATGGTGGA
The DNA here is from genome assembly GCF_002575655.3 of Aegilops tauschii subsp. strangulata. NCBI lineage: Eukaryota > Viridiplantae > Streptophyta > Magnoliopsida > Poales > Poaceae > Aegilops > Aegilops tauschii. The sequence continues at coordinate 521,910,478 of NC_053041.3, forward strand.
TGCAGGGGTCACTCCAGTTACTAGGAGCTGGCCCACCAGGTGCAGAACTTGGTTCTATGCACATGGGGGGCGTTGGACCCGAAGACTGGCCTGGTTTCGAAGAAGGCAAGTCCAAAAGGAGCCGAAATTACTTGAAGCAATAGAAGATGCTCGAAAGGGGGTGTTCACGCCCAACAGAGAGAACAACGAGCTTACGCGTGCCCTGGGAAATCCTGAACACCCGGGAAGAACACGAGGCAAGGGCGTTGTTCCGTGGTATGAGGGCTTTTCGGACTGGAACGCCGACTACATAAGTCGTGCAAGAAGGAAGATGGAGGAGGGAGGAAGCTGGAGCAGGAGCAGAGGAAGCAGGAAGCAGAACGCCTTCTAGGCCTAGAATCAGCGCATGCGGACTTGGCACTCAAATTCTAGCGGCAGCAATAGCATATCGACTCACTTAGCCAGGAAAGGGGGTCTCAGCAGCGGCAGCAGCTAGCGGATGATCCAGCACTGGATAGCACCGTCCCATCCATGCCGAGAAGCAGCGTTGGTTTCGCCCCGGGCGACGCACTGCTGGATAGATACCCTGTGGATGACATCATGGAGAGCACTAACTGTGAGCTACACTTCAAAATGAAGAACATATCCATGAAGGTGGCAGACGCCATTGCTTATACAAATCCCCCGATGCAACCTTCCATTGCAACCCGATTCCAGCGGGCTATGCTCGTGTCGTGGTTGATGAGATGGTGGACCAATATTCAGGGCTAGAGCTTGACATTCCTGGAGGTGACGAGGAGCACACACTGGGAGAGGCCATACATCGCATCATCCTATGGAGAAAGGATTGCATCATCTTTCGAAGGCCACCGACACCGCGTCGTCATCCGACTCCTCCTCGATGTGAGGCCACTCCTCCTCCTCCAAGTCCGGCACAACAGCAGGTGTGACACCCAAAAATTTTATTTGGTTTTATCAAATTCTTTATTTGATTTGAAGGAGGTTATTTAATTTTTTTTAAAGGACTCTCCTTCTCAAAAAATTTCTCTGATGACAAGTATTTTTCTTTGGGTTCATCCAAGACTTGATCTTTGGTCTTGGGGGTTTTTCATCTTGGGTTGGCTCAACACAAATGTTTTTCTTTGGGAAAGTATTTGAAAATCTTTTCTTTTAAAAATAGCCCTATGGCTTATGGGGTGATCCTCCCCCTTTCAAAAATTATCTCTTGCCATGACCTAAGTTAAAATCCCCTCCCAAAAGCCATCTTCCCACTTTGTGTCAAGTCAAGCTTCAAATCCAGCAAGTTTAACTCCCCCTTGAATTTATTTCCAGTTATTTATAATCAAAAATCTTTTTTGTCTCCTATTTTGGCCCTTAGAGATTTACAAAGGAACCACTAGAATTCCTTTAAGTTTTGATTTCAAACAAGTTTCCCTGGCTAGTCCTTAGAACCCTCAACCAAGATCCACTAGTCCACAGTTCAAAATTTTCAAAATGTGCTTGCTGCAAGTTTGGACCATATCTGCCAATTTTAGTGAAATTCATTTGTTTTCTGCTCCTAAAAATCTGAGAAAAATCAGGCAGCCTCTAGATGCATCAAGAGGTCACCTCACCAAGTCCCAGCTCCAGAAAATTTTTCCTCGTGCCCAAAACATACCGTCGAACACCTGACATGCACTGTTCCTGTCAAAGTTCAGAGTTTCAGAGAACAGTTTCAGGTGTCAGTGTCGTTTTCTTCAGAACCTCACGTCGATCTCGCCAGTAACTGCAGTGGCGCCTTGCTCCCCGTTCCTCCTTCTTATCCACCGCGCCGCACGGTCACCTGGAAGGTTGCGGGCGTCGGCGGCGAGCTGGCAGAGGTGCATCGCCCCGTGAGCGGCGGCAGCAGCACTCGCTGCGGCTGCCAGAGAGGCGCAGTGAGGGACGGCGCCATCCAGCACCGCCCAAACCACAAGAGGCCACCGCGTGGCCGTCCCCTTCCCTGTGCGCGCTGCAGAGCCATCGTCGTGAACTGGAAGGCACAGAGCGCGCTGCCTGTCGCCGACGTGCCCGTACGGCCGTTCCGTCGAGGGCCGGAGTGTCACCCAAGTCCGACTGAGATTTTAACTAAGAAACGGAACCAGTGGACCGTCACGTTGATGCCCAATCACCTAAACCCCCAGCCCGATCGCTGCCTCGCCGTAATTGCCCGCCGGAGTTATCCGTTCACGGCAAGCACCTCGGGTCGACTATAAAAGGAGGCCCCGAGCCCGATCTCGACCACGCACCATCACTCCACCCCACCAGAACCACGCCCAGCCACTGGAGAGACCTCGGGGAGGCCTTCTTCCCCGACTCCGGCCGCCCCGACCCGCTTCGGGATCCGGCAAGATTCGCTCAAGTGCGTGCACCCCCGCCTCTCAACTCATGCCAGTAGCCTCCTAGTGCATCCACCTCTCTAACCCGCGCCCTAATTTGAAGTTTGTAGCTCCCGCCGGAGAGTTTCATCCTCGCCCGAACCACCGTCCGCCGAAGATAAGGCCGCCGTCGACGTGGTGCTCGCCGACGGCCAAGTCCACCACCCACCGACGCGGAAGGACACAGTGAACCCGTAGGTACCCTCCGATCCCCCTACCTCGCCGTGGATCAACGCCGGCGACCACCGCAGCCCACGGGCGCCGGCGAGCTCTGTTCGAAGTTTGAACCTGACGGGTGGGACCCCCCGTCAGTCTCTCTCTCTTATTCGAACCGTTTTCTGAAGGCGCTTTCGGGCAGAGTGCGTTTTCCTCCTGGGCTGGCATATGTCCTACCGAAATGTTTTCTGCTTTTTCAAACTAGCCCTTGGGTCTTTTCTGTTTCATCACAGATTAGTCCTTGGACTAAAACCCTTATATCTTTTAAACAAAAGATGCTTTTTGATTGATTCTTTTTCTGTCAGCCTTATATTTTTGTCTAGTTTTTTATAGTATTTATTTGGAAAATTTTTGAAATAATTTTTATACACACACGTTATTTACGTTAGTATGCGGTTTCTTTATACCGTAGATACCGGAGGAGGTGACGGAACCGCGAACTTCGCCGAGCTAGACTCCGACTACTCCGAACCAGGCAAGCATGTTTGAGCCTTTGATATGATGAGTGTTTTGCATGGTTGCTTGAACAGTTTGTGCATGGCATGTTTATGTGGGCATCAGTGGTGTTATATTGCATGCAAGGCAACTACTAGTATGCTTCGAAACTTGAAGTGATCTTTTGATGGGAGATAACCTGATCATGTGGTGACATGAGAGGTGGTAAGACGGTATTGTTGAAGCATGCCAGTCTTATGTCAACCATTAAACTCCGGCGTTAACGTGGACCGAGCCACGTTACCGTCTGTCCCCTTTTCGTGCTGCCACATGTTTTCTGCAAAGAATACGGTTTAGTAAGTTGCAAACCTCTTCCTTGTACACACCATATAGAGAGGCCGTGATGAGGGTTCCATGGCCCTGGATTAAAGCCAGTCATCCGGTCAGGGGGCATGGGTGTTTTCGGTTGGGATCGAGAGGGGGGCACCCCTTAGAGCGCGCAATATAAATTTGATCCCATGCTACGCGAGGTTGTAGCCTCCCCGTCTCAAGGTTTTTCTGGAACGTTGCCTAGGGTGATGCCTAGCAGCGGAATGTGGAATGGGTGTGTACTGGTTAGATGTGTTTCTCCTAAAATACCGTAAACGGAACTAGTCCTTTGTGACTACTGAAATCCGTTGGCTGTGGTTAAGAGTACAAACTCTGCAGAGTCAAAACCTTGGGAGCAATCGTGTCCATGGTCAAGGACCTTGGTCAACATACCAATATCAGTATCCATATCAGTCTCAGCGTCAGTCCCTGTGTCAGTCTCAGTGAAAATCCCCGGTGAACAAGCTTGAGTGGTAAACCAGGTTGAATGTTATTCCTGTGGATGGACTAACCATTTTATTATTACATACCTGAGTATTTCCTTGAGATGATTTAAATTCATGAGCTACTTGAATTTCGAGTAATGAAATATAAGCCCTTTACGTGATGTTGCTCAGGCGTCCGACTGTGGCACTCTTGTTATTTACTTCCAGACGTCCGACTGTGGCACTCTTGTTATTTACTTTGGATATAAGCCCTTTATGTGATGTCGCTCAGACGTCCGACTGTGGCACTCTTGTTATTTACTTTTGATATAAGCCCTTTATGTGATGTCGCTCAGACGTCCGACTGTGGCACGTACTGTCGTTTATATTCCAATATAAGCCCTTTATGTGGTGTCGCCCTGACGCCCGACTGCGGCATTGTTAATTTATTTTTACCCTTTCGAGGCGTCATTTCAGACACTCGATTGGCCTTCAGTATTTCATTGGGATTTCGGGAGGACTACCGCCTGACTTCCGTTTTACTTGTCATGCAGTGCAAATTTTATTATCGGAGTGCGCATTACTAATCTGCTCATGTGCATCATGTTTGCATTTGTTATATCTTATGTCCAAACTGTCTTGCGAGTACTTTCATAGTACTCACCTGGCTTGTTGATTTGGCCAGATGTTGACGAAGGCGATCTTATGGATGAAGAGTTCGATAGCGAGTCCGACGCCTAGAGGAGTCCCAGTCAGTCCCGTGCGATCCGGGAATTGGTCACTTGTATTATACGCTTCCGCTACCCAGAATAAGAACCCTCGAGCCTCGCTCCGACGCTCGATGAGTTGTAAGATTTAGGAGACATGTCACCCACTTCTCTGTGACATTCCACCACTTTTATTATGAGTCAGTAGTTATGCCACCATATCCCTTGTGTCATATCCGCCTTTATGTATAATATCGGCGTGCTTGTAGTAAATTGTTGAGCCACCTCAGCTCAACCCTGTATTATATTTAGTACTTCTGGATTTCTGTATCAAGGATTTGTCTACCAGTAAGAAGGATTCTTCTATACTGGTCCGTTAAAGGGGTCGGTTTATCAATAAATGTTTTATTGGAAAACCGGTCATGACAGCAGGCCACTCCTCCTGCTTCAAGTTCGGCACAGCGTGAGGCCATTCCTCCTGCTTCAAGTCCGACACCGCGTGAGGCCAGTCCTCCTGCTTCAAGTCCGGCACAACGTGAGGCCACTCTTCCTGCTTCAAGTCTGACACCGCGTGAGGCCACTCCTCCTGCTTCAAGTCCGGCACAGCGTCAGGCCACTCCTCCTGCTCCAACTAAGCCACGTCAGTCGTCTCCGCTGCCTCAGCAATCGCGGAAGAGAGCCGACGCAGCTATGGTGCGTAGCGGTACGAGTCGAGGTAGTACAGAAGGTACAGGCGGAGGCAAGCGATATAAATATGGTCCAAGCCTCGAGATCAAGCCCATGTCTCCCCTCAGGAAGGCACATCGAGCACGAGTACAGAAGGAGTCGAGCTCGAGCCAAGCAGCTGACAAAAAATGCGGGAAAACCGTTCCCTAGTTGGGAGAACAGGCGGCGCAATCGATCCCCCCGCTTGTTGTGCCAACAACACATAAGAGTACCGGCGCCCTATATATATGTGGGCAAACCGTTAACGTTCCCCAGCTGGGCAATCTGGTAATAACCAAGGAGCATATAATGCAGGCTAAAATGCTCAAGATCACTATTGGACAACTCCTCGAGATCGAGCCCATATCCCCCCTTAGAGAGGAGGAAATAAAACATAAATATGTCTGCGGCAAACCTTTGGTCGAGCCCGAGGAGGTCAAGAACCTCCCAACGAGAATGTATGAATTGCATGATTGGTACATGAAAATTACCAAGAGTTCCAATCGAGAGTCCCTCATGGTGCAAGTCAAGGAAGAGCATTACTTCCATAAGAAAGCTCTATCCGTTGAGTATTCAGAACTATTTCAGTTATTCAATCAAGATGCACTCGACAAATCTATCGTCAGTTGCTATTGTTTGTAAGTGATTTCTTTCTGTAATTTAAGTCTCAAGCTAGCTATAGTGCTCATTGATTGATCATTACCTGTAATTATCCTCACTATATATTCTTTTCTGTGGTATTATGCAGGATGAAGATGTATGAAATGAAAAAAGCTGGACGCTATGGCATTGGGTTCATTGACCCAAATACCATTAATGAACAGACATGGAAATTGGAATGGTGTAAAGCAGATGCAGAGAAAAACATGCTAGAGTTCTTGAAGCGCCTCAATACCAATGAAGATATACTACTTCCTTACAACTTCCTGTGAGTCACACTGTCTTGTACTACAAATTCTGTTTTTGCTTATACTAGCTAGCTAGATGTTGATTAGTGTTATGCACATGCCTGCTTAATTAAAACATGCAAACGTGTGCGCATGCAGTTACCACTGGATCTTGTTAGTCATTAAAGTTTAAGAAGGAACAGTTGAAGTACTGGACTCACTACTTAAAAGAGAAAGTGACTTCACCATCTTGAAGGGGATAGTCAACAGGTAATTTCAATCATTATTAACTATATCTCAGCCTATTTAGTTCGTCATTTTTCTGATATCAACTATTTAATAACCCTTATTCATTTTCTTTGCCAGCGGGCAGGGCTTGGGCAAAGTTCATCAAGGTGACTCCAGGCAAATGGCGACAAAAGCTGTTTTGGTATCGACCCAAGGTAAGTAATTAAGTAGCACTAGCTAGCTACCATCTCTTTAATTCTTGTTTCAGTACCATTAATTAATTATCATGCTTGATTAATTACTACCTGATTAAATTCAATTCTTGTAAAGGCCCTGAAGCAGGCGCGGGGGACTGATGTGTGTGCATTCTACGTTTGCGAGAACATTCGCATGATGGCGTCCAAAATGAGCAAATCTGATAGACAACAATGGGTACGTTTGACAGAACACTATTCACAATTTTTACATGATTATCGATATCTAGTCACACAACTAATATACACATGCATGCATATTGATCTCCTTCTTAACAGTTCAAAGACGTGCGGGAGAAGCTCCTACCAATGGAGTGCATACGAGCACTTCAAGAGGAAATAGTGGGATTTTTGCTCGACCAGGTCATAGATCCCAAAGGAGAATACTATTACCCGCTACTGCCCCCATGAACCACTCACAATTGTCATCGTGCTCCGAAGGCACCAAGGCATGTGTGTGTGAATAATGGTGGTTGTGAGACATTCGATGATATATATATATATATATATATATATATATATATATATATATATATGATCGGTTCTATGAGAAATTATATATATTTATATATATGCATAACGTGTACAATATGTAGTATCGCAAAATACCAGCAAAAGAAAAAGAATTAAATGGAAAACACAAAGTTAAAGAAAAAGAAATCATGAACACAACCCCCCCCCAACATTTTAGTACCGGTTGGTGTTACCAACCGGTACTAAAGTGCTCCCCGCCCCCGGCGCTGGCTCGTGCCATGTGGTGGCCCTTTAGTGGCGGTTCGTGCAGAACCGGTACTAAAGGGGGGGCCTTTAGTCCCCACTCTTTAGTGCCGGTTACAGAACCGACACTAAAGGCCCTTAAGAACTGGTGCTATAGCCCGGTTTTGCACTAGTGCCTAAGAGGCCCTGACGAACTAAAGAAGACAAGCGAGAGCCACAGATGTGACCGAGGCGATGATGCCACTGCTGGAAGGACACAGACGAAGAGGCAGCAAGAGCATGGGAGCTGGCAGAAGTGGTGGCAGCGGAAGGAACACAAAGCCAGTCAACCTCCCAAAGGCCCTCTTACTCACGGCGCCGGGGGCCAGCACCAACCAAAGCCTTGGTGCGACGATCCTGAATGGAGCAAGAGTCGGTATCAAGAATGACACGACAACCAGAATCAGTAAGTTGGGCAGCGGAAAAAAGATTCGTGGTAAGGCGAGGAACATGTGAAACACTAGGAATAGAAAAAGATGGAGTGGAAAGAAGACCACGACTAGCAACAGGAAGATGTGTGCCATCAGCGGTAAGAACATTAACAGGCGAATCAAGAGGTCGGAGAGAAGACAACACGGAAGAATCAGAAGACATATGAAAGGAGGCTCCAAAATCTAGAACCCACGAAGATGTACCTGACTGTGTAGATGCCTGCGGTGGTGGAGAAGTGGATGCAGTTACAGCAGCAGCGGAACCAGTCGACGAGGAGCCGGAGAAAGCAAGTAGACGCTTTAGGCGTACAATATCCTGGTCAGTGAGTGACGGAGTAGAGGAAGACGCTGGAGTGCCGCTGGAAGAGGAGCGCCTATGGTCTCGCTTCTTCTGGCGACAATCAGACTCTAGGTGACCTGACCGGGAGCAGTAACCACAGAAGGTGTCACAGCGCGACGTACTCTTCTCAGCATAAGGAGGGCAACTCACCCCCCCTGAAGGAGTAGGCAGAAGTGGTGGAGCGGTGAGACGAGCAAATGACACAGGAGCTCGGGCGGCCAACACTGAAGGAACCACAAGTAACCCAGCAGAGCGAAGGCGGGTCTCTTCAGCACGAAGCCAGCAAGCACCTCCGAGATAGGAACACGACCACGGGGAAGCAAGTAAGCCCGTCGGGGCTCAAACTCGGAGCGGAGACGAGATAAGAACTCATGAACCCTCTGAAACTCCAAGTCAGACCGCGTAGTCTAACAACAACGGCAAGTGCCACAAACAGTGAGTCAAGCTGACGCCAGATGGCAGAGCACTGTGAATAGAACTCATCAATAGACGAGTCACCCTGCTGAAGAGCATGCTCCTGACACACCACAGAAAGGTATAGAGCATTGAAAGTGCGTTATATCGACTAGACGGGGGGTGAATAGGCGATTTTTATGAATTCTTCACTGAGGAATTTGCTAGTGAGGAAATTCCTTAGCGAAGAACTAGTTGCAGCAGAATAAGTACTCAAAAGTATGCATAGCAGAACACAAGCATGGTCATCATGATGAAATGAAGACAAGCACAGAGTACAGAAAGCGTAAACACAGGATAACACAGGATGAAGACAAACAGACTGAAGAAATTGAACTGAGGAAATTGAGAAAGTCTTCAAACACAGATATGACAAGCACACAACACAACAATGAGGAAATGAAAGAGTTGAGGAAATAGAACCAGTTGGCTTGGTGAAGACAATGATTTGGTAGACCAGTTCCAACTGTTGACTCAGTTGTACATCTGGTTAGTGCGGCTAGGTATTTAAACCTGAGGACACACAGTCCAGGACAGCTAGTCCTCACAGTATTCCCCTTGAGCTAAGGTCACACAGACCTCGCCCAATTACTCGTGGTAAGTCTTCAGGTGACTTCCGAACCTTCACAAACTCGGTCACTCGGCGATCCACAATTTCCTCTTGGATGCTCTAGACCATGACACCTAACTGTCTGGAAGAAGCACAGTCTTCAAAGGCAAGAAGCGTCGGATCCACGCAGGATCAATCTCTTCAGTGATGCTCAATCACTTTGGGTTTGTAGGTGTTTGGGTTTGGGTTTTTCCTCACTTGATGATTTTCGCTCAAATTTCTCGGAGGATGGAATGCTCTCAAATGACAAATGTCAGTTTCTCTCGGAGCAGCCAACCAACTAGTGGTTGTAGGGGGCAGCTATTTATAGCCTAGGGAGCAACCCGACATGATAAGACATAAATGCCCTTCAATGATATGACCATTAGGTGGATAAGATATTTTGGGACAACTGGCGCGTAGCACAACAACGGTCGGAAATTTGAGGCCCAAATTCCTCAGGGCTATCATGTTCCTCACTGTGTAGGCAATCCGCACTAGCGAATTCCTAACTCCTCAGTCAGAACAAATTCCTCAGAGACCAGAAGAACTTCGTCTCTGTCACTGAAGAATATGACTGAACTGTATGAGATTTCCAATGGCTTCACTCGAAGGGATTGGTAGGTGTAGGATTTTGAGTTGAGCATCACATGGAAATTTTCCCTTAGTATTTCATCGACCCCCTTTAACAGTACAGTGTTTCCTATGACTCAAGAAAGAGAAAATGAAACTAAGAAAACAAAAGTCTTCACGCTTCATGTTCCTCAAATGAATACCAAGTCTTCAAGGTCACACCAATTTCTTCACTTTCAAAGTCTTCAGAAAGTCTCCAGAAATCCAAAGTCTTCAGTCGAAGAACTTCATTTTTAGGGGTCGACTTTCTCTATAAATATCAAACTCCTCATAGACTTATAGACCTGTGTACACTCATAAACACATTAGTCCCTTAACCTATAAGTCTTCAATACACCAAAATCACTAAGGGGCACTAGATGCACTTACAATCTCCCCCTTTTTGGTGATTGACGACAATATAGGTTAAGTTTTCAACGGGGATAAACATATGAAGTGTAAATACTGATATTGAGGAATTTGATTGCAAGATATAGAAGAACTCCCCCCTGAAGATGTGCATAGTGAGGAATTTGCTTTTGAAGCAATGCACACTTGAAGAGTTGAATCATGGAGATCTCCCCCTATATCTTGTAATTCATACACACATTTGACATAATATATGAAGAATTTGAGATGCATGATGAAATATGGTGACTGATGTAATTCAGCATGCGTGCAATAACATTAACGAGGAATAAGCATGCAGAAGAACCAGCAAAAGTATCAGGCCACCATAGAGTTCTAAGTTTACAACTCGATCCAACAAAGTCATCAGAAGAACGAGAGTTGTAACTTAGAAAAAAACGCCCATAAAAGATAGACCCGCTTGAAGACTAACTCAAATTTCTCCCCCTTTGTCATCGAATGACCAAAAGGTTCGAAAATGAGGACTAATGCCCCTGAAGAATATCAAGTTGATGAAGGAGCGCCAGCGTTGTTGGGGTCGTTTGTTGATGTAGGGCCTGCCGCAGTGTCGTCCAAGTCTTCATGCTCATCAGTTTTGCGCGATGAAGAATATGAGCTGGCCACCAAGGAAGGAACCTTGACCTTCTTGTATTTCTTCGGTGGAGGAGCAGACCAGTCAAACTCTTCCTTGAGACCATTTTCTTCAGACCTTCTGCGCTATAAATGTGAGACAGAACAGCCCAGGTACGGTTGAAGGTTTCATGGAGGTAGTAATGGTTTTTCTTCACTGCATTGTGGGTAGCAGTCATGTTGTGAAGAATTGAACCAAACTGACGCTTGATCCATTTGTGATTGCGATCAACCTTCTGGGGAAGACTGAGGAGAAGCTCACGGTCAGTCATCACCCTGGGAGCTGTGCCTTGAGGATTTGGCTTGGTTGCGTTGGCGGCAGAGTCATGGGTGGCAGAGTCATCATTGGTGGAGTAGGATGCAGCCTTGCGAAATTGACCATCCAATGGACGAATGCCTTCATCAATAACAGCAGGAGCCTTGCCCTTTTCATCAGCTGAGGAAAATGTACGTTTGAGGACTTCAATCGGGGGTAAGTAGCTGCAATGGTTTAGTGTATCAGCTTTGTAGTTGAGTGAAGACCTTGTTCTGATGAATCTCATAATCCACGGTGCATAAGGCTTCAACTCAAACGGTGACATTGCGACATTGGCCAGAGTCCTCATGAGGAAATCATGGAAGTTGGGGGGAGCGCCATGAATGATATTGAAAAGCAGATTCTTCATGATGCCAACGACTTCTTCTTCATTCGAGTCGTGGCCCTTGATAGGACTCAATGTCTTCGTCAGAATCTGATAGACAGTCCGAGGCACATATAACAATTCCTTCACAAGGAATTTTGTTCTTGGGGCCTGACCTTGCTTCAATGGCTTCATCAGCACTTGCATATAGTGATCTGTAAGCTCAGGTTCACTGTAGACGCAACGAGCAGCTTCAAGGGGAGGACTGAGAGGCAAAGCACGAAGCAATTCAGTAGCTGGTGCCTTGCAGTGAGTATTTTGAGACATCCAGTCCAGCACCCATGAATTCACATCTTCAGAGTCTCCGGTGATGTGCAGAGTTGCATAAAATTGAAGAATGAGCTCTTCATTCCAATCACATATATCAGTGCAGAAATTTAATAGCCCAGTGTCGTGAAGAACACTGAGGACTGGCACGAAGCACGGCAGAGATTCCATATCCACGTGAGGAATGTGCTCATGATCGAAGACTTTGTCTTTGTTGAACAACACTGAGGAATAAAAATTTGTCTGACTGGCAGTCCAGAAACGCCTCTTCCTAATGCGATCAGAGTCATAGGGGTTGTAATCAGTGAAGAATACGTGCTCGCCGAAGAAATCATTAGCCTTGAATTTTTGCTTCCTTGAGAATGGATCCTTTGGTTTGGGCAGAGGAGTGTCAGTCAGTTGCATTAGAACCTCAGGAATCGCAATCTCGAGTTCTTCAGGCTGAGGAATTTCCGGTTCCTCTTCAGTGGCAGCCTGGGTCTTCAATTTTTCATGTACATTTTCTTCAGCACTAGTGGCTGGGATTTCTTCATGGACAGATGGTGTGGCATGAGCTTCATCAGATCCCATTTGAACTATAGTTGCTGGGGACTGAGGAATTTGTTGCAATGGTGTGAAGAGTGGAGAGTTGGGGTGCCGACTTTCCCAAAAGTCATCATTCAGCACAGGTGTGGTACAGCCAATGTCCACATCTTCATCTTCCATTTCTTCAATGCCGGCCTCTTTAGCAGTAAACTGAGGCATAGGCGAGGAAACAACTCGAGTTGAAAGGATTTCATCCACTTCAATTTCTTCATCCATCTGCTCTGACGTAGCAGCAGAAGGATTTTCTTCATCAGATCCGCTAGGGATCACATATTCTTCATCAAAAGGGACGATATCCTTTGATGGCATGGTGGAAACAGGAACAACATCAATTGGATTTTCACATGAGCTGGTCAATTTATTCATCTTCTTCGGAGCTGAAGAATCTGATGAAGCTGATGCTTTCCTTTTCCTCACTGCAGTACGTTCTGCAGCCTTGGTCTTCTTCACATCTGAAGCAGATGGAAGGATTGGAGTTGGGGTAGGCGCAGGAGGAGCAGAGGAATGTGGTTGATTTTCTTCAGGCACAACTGATGCAGTTTCCCTGACCTCTTCATTTTCTTCAGGCGCACCACTAGTGGATGCCCTGGCAGTTTCATCAGCGGCTAGAATGCAGTCATCAGCCCTGGAACTTACATTTTCTTCAGCAGCCTGAACGTCATCAGCGGTGCTGGCATGTTTCATTCTGAGGAATTTCTTGTTGCGATGGGGCTGCAACATTGGAGGTGAACTTCTCAGTCAGTTTAACAAACCTGACCTTGGCTCCTTGCCAATCAGCATAGTAAGCATTGAGATCATCGCTGAGGACTTTGATTTCAGACTGGATTTTCACAAGATCATCACTTGTCATAGAGACAACGTTGTTCTTCAGGAATTTCTCCTTCCTGTACTGCGCTTTCTTGATCTGCCTGGCCTTCTCAAATTTCCATTTCTCTTCTTGGATGAAGGCAGTCAGCATATGATTTTGGCCAGGAGTCAGCTTGAAGTCAGGCATAGGAGTGTTTGGGTCCTTGTGCGAGAGATCAATGTAATCGAGGATCAACTTTGGATCCAAAAGCAGAGGCACATTTGTGCCCTTGGCTCTAGCGGCCCTGACTTGCCCATCTCTGATGATTTCAGCAAGTTCTTCATCATCAGCTTCGTCTTCTTCAGACGACACTTGGAAGGCGACCTGCTTCTTGTGAGGACTTGGGCGAGAACCTCGTCCAGCAGTGGTCTTTGTCTTCAGCAGAGAGGGTCCTGTTAAAGAATTTGGAGCAGCTGAGGAACTAGCTGAAGCTCCTGAGGCAATAGAGATGCCTGTAGTCCTTTGGCACGTGGCAAGATGCACAGGTGCTGAGGATTTGATCGGAGCAGCTGAGGACTTTGGAGGAGGAGCTGAGGACTTTGGAGGAGCAGGAGCAGCGTGAGGAATTGGCCGTGAGGGCATAGCTAAGGAACTCGGCCTTGAGGGCATTGAAGGTGAAGCACTTGGCTTACGCGCAGGCTTCTTTGCCATGGATTTCTTCGGCTTGACAGAGGCCTCAGCGGCAGCAGCAGCAGCAGCAGAGTCTTCATTGAATTTCCTCACTGCTTCTCTGGCTTGTCTAGCCAGCTTGGCTTGGCGCTTGGCCCATTCATCAGGATAATCCTCACCACGCTTGAGGCTGGTGGGATCAGCTTCTTGGCCAGGTGCCAACGGAGGTCTTGGGCATGGAGGATTGAGTGCGAATTTCTTCATGTACTTGGGAGTCACATACCTGTACTCCCTCCACTCTCTTGCCCATCTCCTCTCTATCTTCTGAATGCGCACCTTGCGCTGATTTTTATCTTCCTCGGGGGTGTGCAGTATCCAGCATAGATGTCCTCAGGGATTTCAAATGCAGTGTTGACCTCAGGCCTCTTTCCTCCTTTCTGTGGCTTCTTTCCATCAGCCATTTTCTTCAGATGAGGAATTTGAACAATTGAATTCTCTGAAGAAGTATGCAACTTTTCTTCGAGGAATGCTGCAAATGAGTTAAGTTGATGAGAACCTAGAGATACAGCAGCGGACATGAGTACCTGTGAACAGAGTATAGTTGCGTGGAATTTGGAAAGGTCATATGCGTTCTTAGAAGGTTTTTCAAAAAGAACAAGTTTGAGGAATTTGACCAGATGAGTCTCGAAGAATTTCACTAAGCGTTCTTTGTCTTAGGTTCCAGAGTTGTATAGATCGGTGATCCACTAGAATTCCTTTGAGTTTTGATTTCAAACAAGTTTCCCTGGATAGTCCTTAGAACCCTCAACCAAGATCCAGGAAGATCCACTGGTCCACAGTTCAAATTTTTCCAAATGTGCTTGCTGCAAGTTTGGGCCATATCTGCCAATTTTAGTGAAATTCATTTGTTTTCTGCTCCTAAAAATCTGAGAAAAATCAGGCAGCCTCTAGATGCATCAAGAGGTCACCTCACAAAGTCCCAGCTCCAGAAATTTTTTCCTCGTGCCCAAAACATACCGTCGAACACCTGGCATGCACTGTTCCTGTCAAAGTTCAGAGTTTCAGAGAACAGTTTCAGGTGTCAGTGTCGTTTCCTTCAGAACCTCACGTCGATCTCGCCAGTAACTGCAGTGGCGCCTTGCTCCCTGTTCCTCCTTCTTATCCACCACGCCGCACGGTCGCCTGGAAGGTTGCGGGCGTCGGTGGCGAGCTGGCAGAGGTACATCGCCCCGTGAGCGGCGGCAGCAGCACTCGTTGCGGCTGCCAGAGAGGCGCAGCGAGGGACGGCGCCGTCCAGCACCGCCCAAACCACCAGAGGCCACCGCGCGGCCGTCCCCTTCCCTGTGCACGCTGCAGAGCCATCGTCGTGAACTGGAAGGCACAGAGCGCGCTCCCTACCGCCGACGTGCCCGTACGGCCGTTCCTTCGAGGGCCGGAGTGTCACCCAAGTCCGACCGAGATTTTAACTAAGAAACGGAACCAGTGGACCGTCACGTTGATGCCCAATCACCTAAACCCCCAGCCCGACCGCTGCCTCGCCGTAATTGCCCGCCGGAGTTATCCATTCACGGCAACCGCCTCGGGTCGACTATAAAAGGAGGCCCCGAGCTCGATCTCGACCACGCACCATCACTCCACCCCACCAGAACCACGCCCAGCCACTGGAGAGACCTTGGGGAGGCCTTCTTCCCCGACTCCGGCCGCCCCGACCCGCTTTGGGATCCGGCAAGATTCGCTCAAGTGCGTGCACCCCCACCTCTCAACTCATGCCAGTAGCCTCCTAGTGCATCCACCTCTCTAACCCGCACCCTAATTTGAAGTTTGCAGCTCCCGCCGGAGAGTTTCATCCTCGCCCGAACCACCGTCCGCCGGAGATAAGGCCGCCGTCGACGTGGTGCTCGCCGACGGCCAAGTCCACCACCCACCGATGCGGAAGGACACAATGAACCCGTAGGTACCCTTCGATCCCCCTACCTCGCCGTGGATCAACGCCGGCGACCACCGCAGCCCACGGGCGCCAGCGAGCTCTGTTCGAAGTTTGAACCTGACGGGTGGGACCCCCCGTCAGTCTCTCTCTCTTATTCGAACCGTTTTCTGAAGGCGCCTTCGGGCAGAGTGCGTTTTCCTTCTGGGCTGGCGTATTCCTACCGAAACGTTTTCTGCTTTTTCAAACTAGCCCCTGGGTATTTTTTGTTTCATCACAGATTAGTCCTTGGACTAAAACCCTTATATCTTTTAAACAAAAGATGCTTTTTGATTGATTCTTTTTCCGTCAGCCTTATATTTTTGTCTAGTTTTTTATAGTATTTATTTGGAAATTTTTTGAAATAATTTTTATACACACACGTTATTTACGTTAGTATGCGGTTTCTTTATACCGTAGATACCGGAGGAGGTGACGGAACTGCGAACTTCGCCGAGCTAGACTCCGACTACTCCGAACCAGGCAAGCATGTTTGAACCTTTGATATGATGAGTGTTTTGCATGGTTGCTTGAACAGTTTGTGCATGGCATGTTTATGTGGACATCAGTGGTGTTATATTGCATGCAAGGCAACTACCAGTATGCTTCGAAACTTGAAGTGATCTTTTGATGGGAGATAACCTGATCATGTGGTGACATGAGAGGTGGTAAGACGGTATTGTTGAAGCATGCTAGTCTTATGTCAACCATTAAACTCCGGCGTTAACGTGGACCGAGCCACGTTACCGTCTGTCCCCTTTTCGTGCTGCCACATGTTTTCTGCAAAGAATACGGTTTAGTAAGTTGCAAACCTCTTCCTTGTACACACCATATAGAGAGGCCGTGATGACGTTTCCATGGCCTTGGATTAAAGCCAGTCATCCGGTCAGGGGGCATGGGTGTTTCCGGTTGGGACCGAGACGGGGGCACCCCTTAGAGTGCGCGATATAAATTTGATCCCATGCTACGCGAGGTTGTAGCCTCCCCGTCTCAAGGTTTTTCTGGAACGTTGCCTAGGGTGATGCCTGGTAGCGGAATGTGGAATGGGTGTGTACTGGTTAGATGTGTTTCTCCTAAAATACCGTAAACGGAACTAGTCCTTTGTGACTACTGAAATCCGTTGGCTGTGGTTAAGAGTACAAACTCTGCAGAGTCAAAACCTTCCGAGCAATCGTGTCCATAGTCAAGGACCTTGGTCAACATACCAACATCAGTATCCATATCAGTCTCAGCGTCAGTCCCTGTGTCAGTCTCAGTGAAAATCCCCGGTGAACAAGCTTGAGTGGTAAACCAGGTTGAATGTTATTCCTGTGGATGGACTAACCATTTTATTATTACGTACCTGAGTATTTCCTTGAGATGATTTAAATTCATGAGCTACTTGAATTTCGAGTAATGAAATATAAGCCCTTTACGTGATGTTGCTCAGACGTCCGACTGTGGCACTCTTGTTATTTACTTTTGATATAAGCCCTTTATGTGATGTCGCTCAGACGTCCGACTGTGGCACTCTTGTTATTTACTTTGGATATAAGCCCTTTATGTGATGTCGCTCAGACATCCGACTGTGGCACTCTTGTTATTTACTTTTGATATAAGCCCTTTATGTGATGTCGCTCAGACGTCCGACTGTGGCATGTACTGTCGTTTATATTCCAATATAAGCCCTTTATGTGGTGTCGCCCTGACGCCCGACTGCGGCATTGTTAATTTATTTTTACCCTTTCGAGGCGTCATTTCAGACACTCGATTGGCCTTCAGTATTTCATTGGGATTTTGGGAGGACTACCGCCTGACTTCCTTTTTACTTGTCATGCAGTGCAAATTTTATTATCGAAGTGGGCATTACTAATCTGCTCATGTGCATCATGTTTGCATTTGTTATATCTTATGTCCAAACTGTCTTGCGAGTACTTTCATAGTACTCACCTGGCTTGTTGATTTGGCCAGATGTTGACGAAGGCGATCTTATGGATGAAGAGTTCGCAAGCGAGTCCGACGCCTAGAGGAGTCCCAGTCAGTCCTGTGCGATCCGAGAATTGGTCACTTGTATTATACACTTCCGCTACCCAGAATAAGAACCCTCGAGCCTCGCTCCGACGCTCGATGAGTTGTAAGATTTAGGAGACATGTCACCCACTTCTCTGTGACATATCCACCACTTTTATTATGAGTCAGTAGTTATGCCACCATATCCCTTGTGTCATATCCGCCTTTATGTATAATATCGGCGTGCTTGTAATAAATTGTTGAGCCACCTCAGCTCAACCCTGTATTATATTTAGTACTTCTGGATTTCTGTATCAAGGATTTGTCTACCAGTAAGAAGGATTCTTCTATACTGGTCCGTTAAAGGGGTCGGTTTCTCAATAAATGTTTTATTGGAAAACCGGTCGTGACAAACTTGGTATCAGAGCCAGGCTGACTGTAGGAAGCCACTAGGTGCGATCGCTAATCGGTTATTAGCGTCTTCAGTACTTTTTCAGCATTTTGCAAATGTAGCTATTTTCCGTTGGTCATCATAAATTTATGATTTGACTATTCGGAATTTTTGCCTACTTTTGTAGATGGCTAGCAATGACTGCGAGTCACAGGTGTTCGCCAATGTGCCTGAGGGGTTTTCGTCTCCATCACCAAGCTCACGATTGGGCCATCGACTCGTCCAGAGTTCACACTCTACCAGCATAAGATCAGCGACAACGTGTCTATGCACCAGGCCGTGGTGCAATTCACGGGAGGGCGTTCTGCGTCTCGCCACTTCCGCTTTGTGGGAAGGGCCATGCCTACGGAGAGGCATGCCATGCAGATGGCTGCCCGTGAGGCGATAGCTCATCTTCGGGATGTTCTTCCTACGATGAAGACTCGTCGCTACCGCTACCACCCATGCCGTGTGCCATATACTTGTCACTATGCATTCACTTGCCCTATGGGAGAGAGAGATGAGGCTATTGAGATGCTTGTTGAATATCTCAAAGCTCTTGAGGCAGCTTTTGACAACCTCGTGGACGACCTTGTGGCTGCCCGTATGGACTCAGTTCAGGGCTGTTCCGCCAACAGGAGGGAGCTTCTCCACATGGCACCGCCGCTGACTTTCGTCTCGTCCTCAGCATCCTATGCACCCGCCATTTTAGCCACCGCTCGCCGCCTGCCTACCACTGAGGAGTTTGACCAAGTCATTGCTCCTACTCCAATCAGAGCTGCACCACCGGCCGCACCCGCACCAACTCCTCAACGCAGTGCTTCGCGCCTGGAGCCTATTAGTGAGGAGGAGGTTGAGTCTCCTGCACCACTGGGTCTTACCCTCGGCAGGCCGAGGGAAGTTTTCGCCATCTCCGACTGAGTGTGCCTAGCAGCCGTGCGATGTGCCAACTTGTATGATATGTTTATATGTACATAGGTTTGGTGAGAAGTAGTTTGTGTGCGCATCATGTAGGAACTCGGAGAAGTGCACTAGCCTAAATAACATGTCAGGAATGTGTACGCACATCCTGAGTGATGTATTGTATAATTACGACTCGCGTGTAAGATATGTACTGAGCAGTCCTTCTCCATGCGCAATCAAGTATTTTTCTTGAAAAATCTTGGGGTCTTTTAAATTTCGCCTTTGCAAAATTATTCTTTGTGCCACGTAGTTTTTCTCATGAGTTTTGCAAAAATACCCCAGAGTGGAAAATGCCTCGTCCCTGGACCCGTTCCATGCCAAGTCCGTTGGAAGAAATTTATGGTACCCAGACAAGCAACAACTTCACACAGGGGCAGTCAAGTCAGCAAGGCAATGAAGCAGCATTTTCTCAAGTATGCCGCCTATATGAGCAAAGCCAGCAGCAGCATAAAGAAATGATGAATCAGGTTATCAATATGGGAAATCACCGTGAACCATACCAGCCGCATTCCAAGTTGTCTGAACTACAAAAGACACGTCCCCCAACGTTCGCTCACACTGATAGGCCGCTTGAGGCCGATGATTGGCTTGGAGATATTGAAAGGAAATTAATTATTACACAATATTCAGACCGTGAGAAGGTACTTTATGTACCTCACTACCTCACTAGAGCAGCTGCATCATGGTGGGAAAATTTTCTACACATGCACCCCAATGAAAATAACATCACCTGGGAAGAGTTTAAGGAAGGTTTTTGTGGGGCGCACATTCCCAGGAGCATTATGAAGATCAAGAAAAGGGAGTTTGATGACCTCAAGCAGAGAAGCATGACAGTAACTGAGTACAATAGTCAGTTTACACAATTATCTCGTTATGCCAACGAAGAGCATATGACTGAAAATAAAAGGATGGAGAAATTTTTGGACGGTCTGTCGCCAGCACTTAAATGCCAGCTGGTCGTAAACACCTTTCCAGATTTCAAAACACTGGTTGACAAGGCTATTACATTGGAGAATGAGCGCCGCAGCCTGGAGGATATTCGCAAGCGCAAAAGGGACAAGACGACTCATGCTCGCAACAACCGGAGCAAGAATGATTTCCAGAGAAATGGAGCAAACAAATCCACGACCAATGTTCCAAGCCCAATCAAACATTTTCATGCAAGGGACAAGGACTTTACGTATCACCCAGGTGTTACTTGCTATGCTTGTGGAGAGGAAGGACACTATGCCAAACAGTGCCCAAAGCCAAGGAACTCGGCCCCCAAGCCGAACCATGGTGGGAATAATCTAGCCCCCAAGCGTAACAACTTCAACCCCAATAACAATCACAAGAAGGGTCACTTGAACCATGTGACCAAGGAGGAAGCACAAAATGCCCCAGATATCGTGCTCGGTACGTTCCCTGTCAACACAATACCTGCCACGGTTTTATTTGATTCTGGAGCTTCTCACTCGTTCATTTCGAAGAGTTTTGTTTTGCAACATGGTTTTCCGGTACTTCCTTTGGAAAAATCCATGATCATCAAGTCCCCCGGGAATAAGCAAATCACTCAGAGTTACTGCCAAGGTGTGATTATTGAGTTTGAAAGACTAAAGTTTCAGGCGAATCTCATCGTGTTGGAAAATAAAGGACTGGATGTTATCCTAGGGATGGACTGGTTAACCACCAACAAAGGATTTATCGACTGCTTCAATCGGACTGTGATTCTCACTCATCATCACGGCAAGACAATAAAAGTTGCAGCTCAAGAAAGACCAAGATCACGGCAACCAAAGTTGAACAAGGTGGACATTTCAGAATTAAGAAAAGTTCCAGTGGTGTGTGAGTTTCCTGACGTATTTCCCGAAGAACTACCAGGCATGCCACCAGACCGGGAAATAGAGTTCAGCATTGAACTAGCACCTGGCACCACCCCCATTTACAAGAAACCTTATAGAATGGCACCCTCCGAGTTGGTAGAATTAAAGAAGCAAATAAAAGAATTACTGGACAAAGGATTTATACGAGCCAGCTCCTCACCTTGGGGTTCACCAGTATTATTTGCCAAGAAAAAGGATGGGACACTGAGATTATGTATAGACTATCGAGCACTCAACATGGTCACCATCAAAAACAAATATCCGATGCCACGGATAAATGATTTATTTGACCAGCTCGAACAAGCCAAGGTTTTCTCGAAAATTGATTTAAGATCAGGCATTTACCTCCAGATATGGATTGTATGAATTTACAGTAATGCCGTTTGGACTGACAAACGCCCCCGCATATTTTGTCCACCTCATGAACAAAGTGTTTATGAAATTTATGGACAAATTTGTTGTGGTGTTCATTGATGATATTCTGGTATACTCAAAGACACCGGAAGAACATGCTGAACATCTCAGAATTGTAATGGGAGAATTAAGGAAACATCAATTATACGCCAAATTCAGCAAATGTGAATTTTGGTTAAGACAGGTTGGTTTTCTAGGCCATGTATTGACCCAAGAAGGCGTTGCCGTAGACCCAGAAAAAGTCAAGGCCGTACTTGGCTGGAAACCACCAGCCAACGTAACAGATGTACGAAGTTTCCTAGGAATGGCTGGATATTACTGAAGGTTTATTGAGGGATTCTCCACCGTAGCAAAACCAATGACACAGTTACTCAAGAAGGATAAGAAATTTGTATGGACTGAAGCGTGCGAGAAAAGCTTCCAAGAACTCAAAAGGAAATTAACAACAGCACCGGTTTTGGTTGTGCCAGACATACACAAAAGTTTTGAAGTGTATTGTGACGCATCCCGGAAGGGCCTCTGGTGCGTATTGATGCAGGACGGCAAAGTTGTCGCATACGCTTCCAGGCAACTACGGAAGCATGAAGAAAATTATCCTACTCGTGACTTGGAGCTAGTAGCAGTCATCCACGCACTCAAAGAGTGGAGGCACTTTTTGCTGGGGAATCGTTGTGAAATATATACGGATCATAAAAGCCTTAAATATATTTTCACGCAACCAGAACTCAATTTACGACAACGACGCTGGTTGGAATTAGTCAAGGATTATGATGTCGGCATTCACTACCATCCAGGAAAAGCGAATGTAGTGGCAGGCGCTCTTAGTCGGAACCCCAGCTCGGGCAACGACAGTCTACAAAACTTGAGGCCTGAATTTCAGCAGGAGTTCGCCAAACTCAACTTGGTGATAGTCACTGAGGGCAACGTATCAAATTTGGAGATACAGCCCGCCCTAATGGAACAGATTAAGAAAGCTCAGCATGGACATCCCAGCATCGAAGGTATAAAGAGAAAAGTGAGTCTCGGCAAGACTTCAGAGTTCGTCGTAGACAATGAGGGAGTATTATGGTACGGGGGCAGACTTTGCGTACCAAACATTGAGGACCTCAAACAACAAATTCTAACCGAAGGTCACACCGCCCCATATTCAATCCACCCTGGAGGAACCAAAATGTATAAGGACATTCAGGAAAGGTTTTGGTGGCACGGTATGAAAAGGGATATAGCCACATTCATTGCATGTTGTGATTCGTGTCAGCGCATTAAAGCCGAGCACCAAAAACCAGCAGGGCTGCTACAGCCAAACAGGATACCTGAGTGGAAATGGGACGAGATTGGAATGGATTTTATCGTCGGACTACCTCTGTCACAACACGGAAATGATGCCATATGGGTCATCACAGATAGACCAACCAAGGTAGCACATTTCATTCCCGTAAAGACAACCTACTCCACTCAGAAGCTTGCTAAGCTTTATCTCTCCCGTATAGTTTGTTTGCATGGAGTCCCAGAGACCATAATATCCGACCGGGGCACTCAATTCGTCTCTAGATTTTGGGATCAATTACAACAAGCTCTGGGAACTCAACTAGCATTCAGTACAGCGTACCACCCCCAGACTGATGGACAAACTGAATGCGTGAACCAAATCCTAGAGGACATGCTGAGAGCCTCTGTTCTCACCTATGGAACCAGCTGGGAGGAAAGCTTGCCATATGCCGAGTTCGCATACAACAACAGCTACCAAGCCAGTCTACAAATGGCACCTTTTGAAGCATTGTACGGGCGGAGGTGTCGTACCCCATTAAATTGGTCAGAAACAGGTGACAGTCGTATCTTCGGCCCAGGCATGCTCAAGGAAGCCGAGGAGAAAGTTAGACAAATCAGGGACCGACTCAAGACAGCTCAAAGCCGACAAAAGAGCTATTACGATCGAAAACATCGTAAGGTCAGCTTTGAACCCGGTGAATATGTGTACCTATGAGTGTCTCCTATGAGGGGCCTGCAACGGTTCAAAATTAAAGGAAAGCTAGCCCCAAGATTTATTGGACCCTTCTGTGTGGTTGCACGAAGAGGCACAGTAGCCTACCAGCTAGACCTACCCAAAGAGCTGCCAAACGTCCACGACGTGTTCCACGTCTCACAGTTGAGGAAATGTGTAAGCAACCCGAAAAAGCATGTATCTCATGAGAGCATTGACATGCAACCAGACCTCACCGACAGAGAGCGGCCAATAAAAATATTGGAGGAGTCTGAAAGGAGGACCCGTCAGAAAACAATTAAATTTTTCAAGGTTCAGTGGAGCAATCACACCGAGGATGAAGCAACATGGGAAAGAGAGGATTTTCTTCAGGCAGAGTACCCACACCTATTTGAGGATCAGCTGAAATCTCGTGGACGAGATTTTTCCTAAGGGGGTAGCTGTTGTGACACCCAAAAATTTTATTTGGTTTTATCAAATTCTTTATTTGATTTGAAGGAGGTTATTTTTTTTAAAGGACTCTCCTTCTCAAAAAATTTCTCTGATGACAAGTATTTTTCTTTGGGTTCATCCAAGACTTGATCTTTGGTCTTAGGGGTTTTTCATCTTGTGTTGGCTCAACACAAATGTTTTTCTTTGGGAAAGTTTTTGAAAATCTTTTCTTTTAAAAATAGCCACTAGAATTCCTTTGAGTTTTGATTTCAAACAAGTTTCCCTGGCTAGTCCTTAGAACCCTCAACCAAGATCCAGGAAGATCCACTGGTCCACAGTTCAAATTTTTCAAAATGTGCTTGCTGCAAGTTTGGACCATATCTGCCAATTTTGGTGAAATTCATTTGTTTTCTGCTCCTAAAAATCTGAGAAAAATCAGGCAGCCTCTAGATGCATCAAGAGGTCACCTCACCAAGTCCCAGCTCCAGAAAAATTTTCCTCGTGCCCAAAACATACCGTCGAACACCTGGCATGCACTGTTCCTGTCAAAGTTCAGAGTTTCAGAGAACAGTTTCAGGTGTCAGTGTCATTTTCTTCAGAACCTCACGTCGATCTCACCAGTAACTGCAGTGGCGCCTTGCTCCCTGTTCCTCCTTCTTATCCACCGCGCCGCACGGTCGCCTGGAAGGTTGCGGGCGTCGGCGGCGAGCTGGCAGAGGTGCATCGCCCCGTGAGCGGCGGCAGCAGCACTCGCTGCGGCTGCCAGAGAGGCGCAGCGAGGGACGGCGCTGTCCAGCACCGCCCAAACCACCAGAGGCCACCGCGTGGCCGTCCCCTTCCCTGTGCGCGCTGCAGAGCCATCGTCGTGAACTGGAAGGCACAGAGCACGCTCCCTACCGCCGACGTGCCCGTACGGCCGTTCCGTCGAGGGCCGGAGTGTCACCCAAGTCCGACCGAGATTTTAACTAAGAAACGGAACCAGTGGACCGTCACGTTGATGCCCAATCACCTAAACCCCCAGCCCGACCGCTGCCTCGCCGTAATTGCCCGCCGGAGTTATCCGTTCACGGCAACCGCCTCGGGTCGACTATAAAAGGAGGCCCCGAGCCCGATCTCGACCACGCACCATCACTCCACCCCACCAGAACCACGCCCAGCCACTGGAGAGACCTCGGGGAGGCCTTCTTCCCCGACTCCGGCCGCCCCGACCCGCTTCGGGATCCGGCAAGATTCGCTCAAGTGCGTGCACCCCCGCCTCTCAACTCATGCCAGTAGCCTCCTAGTGCATCCACCTCTCTAACCCGCGCCCTAATTTGAAGTTTGCAGCTCCCGCCGGAGAGTTTCATCCTCGCCCGAACCACCGTCCGCCGGAGATAAGGCCGCCGTCGACGTGGTGCTCGCCGACGGCCAAGTCTCCACCACCCACCGACGCGGAAGGACACAGTGAACCCGTAGGTACCCTCCGATCCCCCTACCTCGCCGTGGATCAACGTCGGCGACCACCGCAGCCCACGGGCGCCGGCGAGCTCTGTTCGAAGTTTGAACCTGATGGGTGGGACCCCCCCCCGTCAGTCTCTCTCTCTCTTATTCGAACCGTTTTCTAAAGGCGCCTTCAGGCAGAGTGCGTTTTCCTTCTGGGCTGGCGTATTTCCTACCGAAACGTTTTCTGCTTTTTCAAACTAGCCCCTGGGTCTTTTCTGTTTCATCACAGATTAGTCCTTGGACTAAAACCCTTATATCTTTTAAACAAAAGATGCTTTTTGCTTGATTCTTTTTCTGTCAACCTTATATTTTTGTCTAGTTTTTTATAGTATTTATTTGGAAATTTTTTGAAATAATTTTTATACACACACGTTATTTACGTTAGTATGCGGTTTCTTTATACCGTAGATACCGGAGGAGGTGACGGAACCACGAACTTCGCTGAGCTAGACTCCGACTACTCCGAACCAGGCAAGCATGTTTGAACTTTTGATATGATGAGTGTTTTGCATGGTTGCTTGAACAGTTTGTGCATGGCATGTTTATGTGGGCATCAGTGGTGTTATATTGCATGCAAGGCAACTACCAGTATGCTTCGAAACTTGAAGTGATCTTTTGATGGGAGATAACCTGATCATGTGGTGACATGAGAGGTGGTAAGATGGTATTGTTGAAGCATGCCAGTCTTATGTCAACCATTAAACTCCGGCGTTAACGTGGACCGAGCCACGTTACCGTCTGTCCCCTTTTCGTGCTGCCACATGTTTTCTGCAAAGAATACGGTTTAGTAAGTTGCAAACCTCTTCCTTGTACACACCATATAGAGAGGCCGTGATGAGGGTTCCATGGCCCTGGATTAAAGCCAGTCATCCGGTCAGGGGGCATGGGTGTTTCCGGTTGGGACCGAGAGGGGGGCACCCCTTAGAGCGCGCGATATAAATTTGATCCCATGCTACGCGAGGTTGTAGCCTCCCCGTCTCAAGGTTTTTCTGGAACGTTGCCTAGGGTGATGCCTGGCAGCGGAATGTGGAATGGGTGTGTACTGGTTAGATGTGTTTCTCCTAAAATACCGTAAACGGAACTAGTCCTTTGTGACTACTGAAATCCGTTGGCTGTGGTTAAGAGTACAAACTCTGCAGAGTCAAAACCTTCCGAGCAATCGTGTCCATGGTCAAGGACCTTGGTCAACATATCCATATCAGTATCCATATCAGTCTCAGCGTCAGTCCCTATGTCAGTCTCAGTGAAAATCCCCGGTGAACAAGCTTGAGTGGTAAACCAGGTTGAATGTTATTCCTGTGGATGGACTAACCATTTTATTATTACGTACCTGAGTATTTCCTTGAGATGATTTAAATTCATGAGCTACAGTACAGGAATCAGCTATTTTGCCGTCTGCCACGGCGGACGGCAAAGGCATGAACGGCGGACGGCAAAGGCCTTTGCCGTCAGCCGCGGACGGGAAAAGGCTCCGGCAAAGTAGGCTACGGTAAACAGCTACTTTGCTGTCTGCTTCCTGGCGGCTGACCGCAAAGGCCCTTTGCCGTCTGCCGCGGACGGCAATAATTGTGCTCTCAGTCCGTTAAGTGGCTAACGGCAGGCCTTTGCCGTCCGCCGCGGACGGCAAACTTTCTAGTGCCTTTGCCGTCTCCCAGCGGACGGCAAACTTTCTAGTGTCTTTGTCGTCCGCCGTATGATGTCATCTACACGTCACTACATGGCAGGCCTTTGCCGTCCGCCGCTGACGGCAAACTCGTTTACTCTTTGCCGTCTGCCACTGTAGGCAAACTGACCAAATGGGTCAGCTCCCAGGAAGCACAGCTGGATGCCACGTGTCTTCTTTGCCGTCCGCGGCAGACAGCAAAGAGCCCGTTGCCGTCGGTGGCAGACGGCAAAGAGCCTGCATATTGGCTCTTTTTTCTGTTTTTTATTAAATCCAACAATTTTCACAGCAAATATATATGACATATATAGATATATTTCACAGGCATTCATATCACAAAATTCCATCCATAAACAAAGTTCCTTCATACATAAACAAAGTTCCATCCATAAACAAAGTTCCTTCATACATAAACAAAGTTCCTTCATACATAAACAAAGTTCCATTCATATCACAAAGAGCCTTCATACATAAACAAAGTTCCATCCATACATAAACAAGAAGACTAGAACAAGAAGAGTAGCTTCCATGAAGTGAATGAAATCTGCAAAATGGCAAAATAAGAAAGTTAGAAATAGGTGACTAGAACAAGAAGAGTAGAACAAGAAGAAGACTAGAACAAGAAGAGTAGAACAAGAAGAGTATGTCATTTATGAGCTAACTTACGTGAAATGGATCATATATGAGCTAACTAAGTTGAAATGGGTCGTTTATGAGCTAGCTAAGGTGAAATGGATCATTTATGAGCTAACTTAGTTGAAATGGGTCGTTTATGAGCTAACTAAGGTCAAATGGATCGTTTTTGAGGTAACTAAGGTGAAATGGATCTTTTTTAGCTAACTTAGGTGAAATGGATCATTTATGAGCTAACTTAGTTGAAATGGATCGTTTTTGAGCTAACTTAGGTGAAATGGATCATTTATGAGCTAATTTAGTTGAAATGGATCTTTTTGAGCTAACTTAGGTGAAATGGATCATTTAAGAACTAATTTAGGTGAAATGGATCGTTTTTTAGCTAACTTGGTGAAATGGATCGTTTATGAGCTAAATTAGTTGAAATGGATCGTTTATGAGATAACCTAGGTAAGATGGGTCATTTTGGAGTTAACCTAGGTGAAATGGGTCATTTTAAAGCTAACGTAGGTAAAATGGATCATTTAGGAGCTAATCTAGGTAAAATGGGTCATTTTTGAGCTAACTTGGATGAACTGGATCATTTATAAGCTAACCTAGGTAAAATGGGTCATTTTAGAGCTAACTTAGGTAAAATGGATCGTCTATGAGCTAACTAAGCTAATTATGCAATTTTTGACATAAGTAAGCTAAGTACAGATCGTTTTAGAGCTAACTTAGGTAAAATGGATGGTTTTGGAGGTTAGTAAGCTTATTAAGTCATTTTGGAGGAGAAGAAGCTAAGTCTAGGTCATTATGGTAAGCATTGGAGGAAATAAAGCTAAGTCTAGGTCTTTATGCATGTGTTAAGCAAAACACTAGATAAACTTACCAAGATCCAGGAGGTGTAGGAGCGGGCTGGCTCGTGTCGGTAGCTGGAGAAGGATCGTGCGATGCTTGTCTGGAGTTACGCTGCACCAAAGATCATTTCCAATGTCTTGTTAGCATGATGACACTCAAATGTTAAGACTAGCAAGTAATGTCCATTCAAATAAAACTCACCGTGGTCCCAGGAGCAATCACTGGCATCGGCGGAGCGGTCTGACCTGTCTTCTCGCACACAGACTGCACATTTGGTTTTGACGACTCAGTCATACTAGTTAGTAATGAGACAAACACTACATGAATGTTTTGGCTAATCTGCAGAAGAAACTTACCACAAGGAGCTCGTACATGGCCCTTGCCTGCATGTCATCTCGTGCCCTCTCATCCTCCATCATCTTTGTCGTCCTCTCCTCCAACTCCCGCTGCCTCTCCGCCGCCTCCGCCAGAAGTTTCTCCGTTCTATGTCTCTCACTCTGTATAGCAGCTTGCAACACCACTCACATGACCATTTGTAATCATTGATGGAAGCGCACACAATGTAATGGAGAAAGATAACTGAGTATGTATCACTAACCTTGATGGCGAGTTGCACTGGCCGTTCACGAGGCCTTATCTCAGGAGCGGAGCTCGACTGGCGTGCCTTGATCTCCGGGAGAGTGCTAGGACAACGGATAAGTCCATCTCCAATGGCTATGGAGCCATGGGACCTCCCGCCACCAGATATCATCACCAGCTCTGGATCAATGGGACCCTAGCTCGGGTTAAAGTCCTCCCCTTTCCTCGCCTTACCCTCATCTCTATATCTCACAAGCTTGTTGTGGGAGGAGATGTTGGTGAAGTTGTTTGCATCATCGAGGTCAGACTAAGAGAAAGCCTTGACTTTCTTGAAAGAGGCAGTGTGGGCCATGGCATACAGGTCGTACACCTCTGGCACCTTATCCACCTTATTGTGGCATGCCTGAAAGAGAGAAACAATGTAAATTAGTAATTAAAGGGCTCAAGCTAGCATGATGAATGAATTGCATGAATCATGAAGCAAACCACATACCCAGTTGCGCCCGAACTGATATAAGTTGGAGCTGCCTTGATGGTGTGGCACACCTTCCATTTGGGCACGTTTGTCCTTGGCCTCGTTGTGGAGGGCTAGCCATTCTTTTGAGCACCACTCATCGACCAACACCTCCCAACAATCCATCCGATCCGCACACCATCTCGGAGGCGCCTAAGTTAGCAAATAGAAACTTGAGCGCTACGGCTAAGAATTACTAAATGAAGGAACTTAAGTAGAAGGCCTTAAGAATTACCTTCATGTACTGCTCCTTACTCAGGAACTTATCGCGGCACGCCGGCTTGGTCTTCTTGATACCACGCAAGGCGTAGTAGTCTCGAACAGCCTGCACCCGAGCCTCGTGCCGTAAGTTCTGGAGTAGGCGCTTGCAGACGTTCTCGATAACATGTGCCGCGTCCTCCTCGTATCCCTCCTCACACCTGTAGAATGTCTGCAATCAAATGAGACAATATTGATTAGTACAATTAATAACTAGCTAGTTGAAGATTTTTAAATGTGTAAAGGAGAAATTACCCAGAACTTTCTGATCACCATGTCTACCCTCGTGTCGCACACGACACCGTCGATAATCTCATCCGGCGGGGCCGGGGCAGCCACGTAGTGCTCCCAGCTCAATCCAAGCTCTGGAAGCCGACCCTCACCAGGCAACGTGACAAACCCCGGGAAGTTTTGCCGGCAAAGAACTCCAAGGACGGAGTTGGGCCGGCGGACACTATGATGGTGGTCCCAACCCCTGCAGCATGACAAGGCCAACGCATTAGTTATTTGAAGAAACGTGAATGCAGAAGGTACAAAAATATTAAATGCACTTACGTACCTCTCCCCATCAGGGAAAATCAACCACCTCTGCTCGCGGGTCGCCGGCACGGACGGGAGCCGTGTAGCACCACGTTGGTAGACGGTGCCCCCCTCCTCCTCAAGATCAGTCGGCTCCCCGCCATCATCAGCATGGCCACTCGGCTCCTCGGGCTGATCCGGCCAGGTACCCGATCCGGACGTGTGCTCCTCCGGGGTCTCGTGGGCCGAAGGCCAGTCGACCCGAGGCTCATGGGCCCAAGACCCGTGGACCGGAGGCTCGTGGACCGGAGTCCGTGTAGCCTCCTCCTCGGACGAGTCCACCCTAGCAGTCACGTGCTCGGGTGAAACAGCTGGGGGTGGCGGCGAGGAAGGCGCCGTAGCAGTCACCCTACCTCCTCTCCCGCGACCACGTGCCCCACCTCCTCTCTTCCTACCTCGTCCCCTGCTGGGCACCGCGGTCGACGAAGAAGGGCCCGGCGGTGTGGCCATACTTTCCAGCAACGCTCAGCGGAGAGGTGCGTCTGGAATGGAAGACCTCAGACCACGCGCCGACGAAGAAGGGGCCTTGGCGCGCTCCTGACCAGTGCCCACCATCTTTCAACACCTGCCATGACAAACAGTAAACGAAATTAGTACAACATAAAAAAAAGACCGACATGAATAATAATATGTGTATCACTTAAGTGTATCATCATCAAGTACAACATAAAATTTTTTAATACCTGACACTACTAATAATCTCGATCAGTATCATCAATAAATGCATAATCATCATCATCACTATAATCAATGACGGGCTCATAGGGTTCAGTGGCATCAACATGTGGAAGGCCACCTTGACGTAATCGGTCAAGCAATGACAGGTCATCCGCAGCAGTAACGTCTTCTTGTTCCGGCTCTTCTTGTTCCTCCTCTGGGGTGATGTCGGATTCCTGTCGCTGTCTACTTCAATGTTTTGGGGTGAAGTATAGCGGTTCTTGAAACGCTTTTTGGAAAGACGTGTCTCTTGGAAGAATTCTCCTTCATATGTGTCTGGGTTAATGTGAGGTTCATAATCCTCTTCCTTTGGGGGAGATAGTCTAGCACGTGGCGGCACTTCATAAACGACATCCCAACCTTTCAGATTTGGATTAGTTTGGCAGGCCCACGGTAGATAGAATACTTGGGTCGCCTGTTGAGCCGTAATATAGACATCAGGAACATCTAAATTGGTGCTTTGGTTGATTTCAACTAGCCCTATATGTTCATGAGTCCTTCTAGTCTCCTTCGGCTGAAACCAATAACATTTGAAGACTACGACATTCGGTGGGTTTTCACCATAGAATAGAAGTTCATAAATTGCTTCAACTCTCCCATAATACTCGGTACCTCCTTCGCCGATAGCAGATACACAACAATTTGTAGACTTTCGGCCGGCCATAGATAGCTCTTTGCCATAGGTACGAAAGCGATACCCGTTGATGTCGTATTTGTCAAATGAACGGACCTTATAGTCAAAACCATTAGCGACTTGTCTCAATTCGGCGTCCATAGACTCTGAATTAGCCTACAAGTTTAATATGAAAGGATTGTTGCATTACGCACAAATTAGCGAATGAAACCGGGATAGCCGCCTACAAATTAGCCTACAAGTCTAATATAAATTACCGTTTGTTTGAACCAAGAGATGAAACCGGGATAGCCGCCTCCTTGCTTTGCGAGAAGCTCATACTCTTCGACAGAATCCTTTTGGATCACCGCTCCATACGAGAATAAGGCGACGTATCGACTGTATGAAATATCCAGGAATAAGAGCAGTTCAAAGGAAATAGAAGTTGCGAAACTATGTACCGAGAACTTACTCGATGTACGGCCGCACTTCTATCAGGTTGTTGAAGATATACAACGAAATGGTCCGCCATTGTTCGTTATCCAAAGATACTGGATTTGAAACACTGGCTGGTGCGAGATTCCCTTTGAATAGGCTGAGGTTGGATCCACCCTTTTTAGGATCGTCAGCATTGTACCGAGGCTTCGGATTATGCAAATGATGATTTTTGGCTTCGTAGTGTGCTGTCACAAAGTTTGCCGCCTCCTCAGTGATGAATGCCTCAGCCATCGATGCTTCAATTCTACGTTTATCTTTACATTTTTGTCGAAGCGTCTTCTGCATCCTCTTAGTTGGGTAGCACCAACGATTTTGCACGCCCCCCCCCCCAATCTTGCCTCGGTCGGGAGATGCAAAATCAAATGTTGCATTGGATTAAAGAAGCCCGGTGGAAAGATCTTCTCTAACTTGCAAATCAACTCCGGCGCCAACTCTTCCATTTCTTCTAGCACGCCAGGCGATAGTTCTTTCGCACAAAGAACACGGAAGAAATAGCTGAGTTCTGCCAGTACTAGCCATTCATCCTTAGGGATGAAGCCACGCAACATCACCGGCATTACCCGCTCAATCCATATATGCCAGTCATGACTCTTGAGACCAAATATCTTCAATTTATCAAGACTGGCTCCCCTCTGTAGATTCGTTGCATACCCATCGGGGAACATCAACTGCATTTTCACCAACAAGATAATTTCCTTCATAGCTGGCCTTCCAAGATTGAACCATGCCTTCGGCTTCGTCCAGTTCTGCTTTCCTTTCGGTTCTTTCATGTTTTGTAACGGCCTATCACATAGCGCCTCCAGATCGACTCTAGCCTTAGTATTATCCTTTGACTTCCCATCTATGCCGAACAATGTACCAAAAAGTGCCTCGGCGATATTCTTCTCAGTGTGCATCACGTCGATGTTGTGTGGGCAAAGGAGGTCTTTGAAGTAAGGCAGATCCCATAAGCATGTTTTGTGAGTCCAGGCGTGCTTAGAATTATACCCCTTGAAGTACCCTGGACGCTCTGGATCTGGCTCGAGAGCGTTTAATTGATCCAGGGTCTGTTGGCCTGTCAATGCAGGTGGTGCAGAGTTTTTGACAACTCTACCTCTGATGAAGTTCTTCTTGTCTTTCCTGAACTTATGGCGAGGATTCAGGAACTGTCTATGCATGTCGAAGCAAGAAAACTTGCGACCGGCCTGAAGCCAACGAAACTCAAGAGCTCCCTTGCATGTGGGGCACGGGAACCTTCCATGCACACACCAGCCAACGAATAGCGCATACGCCGGCAAGTCATGCGTCGAGTACATGTACCAGACACGCATTATGAAGTTCCGTTTGCTATAGGCGTCGTATGTCTTGAACCCATTATCCCAGGCTTCTTGCAATTCGTCCTTAAGCGGTTGCATGTACACATTCATATTTTTCCCCGGATAGTTGGGCCCTGGAATTATCAACGTCAGGAAAATGTTCTTTCTTTGCATAATTTGTCCGGGGGGGAAATTGAGTGGAAAGACAAATACGGGCCAACAACTGTATTGGGCTGCCGTCATACCAAACACACTGAACCCATCCGTGCTGATGCCGACTCGAGGATGCCTCAGATCTGCCGCTTTGTCACCATGTAATTCATCAAACTTTTTCCATGCAACACCATTCGATGTGTGTACAATCATCAGATTCCCATCTGCATCTAGTTCGGTTCTTTTGCCCGTTTTGTGCCATGTCATCTGTCTGGCCGT
Organism: Aegilops tauschii subsp. strangulata; assembly: GCF_002575655.3. Classification (NCBI taxonomy): domain Eukaryota; kingdom Viridiplantae; phylum Streptophyta; class Magnoliopsida; order Poales; family Poaceae; genus Aegilops; species Aegilops tauschii. Next base: position 521,944,423 of record NC_053041.3, read on the forward strand.
CTCTTCGACCATGAAAAGACGTTGAAGTCTTGGTACGATTGGCATATACCGAAGAACACTAACGGGGATTTTGGTATGTGTCTTCTCACCCATACCGTTGTCTACCACAACATACCTGGAAGACTTGCAAATGGGACAATAGTTCAAGTCCGCATAGTCAAGCCTAAACAAGACACATCCTTTCTCACAGGCATGTATCTTATCATAGGGCATCTTCAGTGCACGGAGGATTTTGTCCGACTGGTACAGGTTTGCAGGCACTACATGGCCTTTGGGTAGAAAGCGTCCAAATACTGTCATCATTGCATCGTAGCATTCTTTGCCCAAGTTGAACTGAGCCTTCAGAGCCATTACTTGTGAGATGGCATCCAACTAACAAAGCTCAGTGTGCTCATGGAGCGGACGTTTTGAAGACTCCAACATTTCATTGAAGGCCTTTGCAGATTCCTCCATCTCCTCGTCCGAATCCCGAGCATCATCGAAGTCTTGCACCATGTTTTCCATCCCGGTACCATGCTCGTCGGTGCGACGACGATCCACCTCAGCTCGGTCACGTTGGGCAGACTCACCATGAAATGTCCACACCGTATAATCGGGCGTAAAACCACTCTTCTGCATGTGTTTGCCCATTTCAGCCTCTGTCCTCTTTTCCCAATTGCCGCACCGTAAACAGGGGCAGCAGGTTTTCCTCTGGCCATTTGCAAATGCGGCTCGCACAAACCCCTTGGTTTTTGTGAACCATTCAGTGCTCCATTTGTTCTGACCAGTGTGACCGGTGTACATCCACGCACGATCACTCATCTTGACTTTCAGAGCTACTAGACACACAACAAATATATATATATATATATAATTCACCATGTATATATTCATCAGTTGATCTACTTTGTCAATTTTATTACGTCCATGCAACCTACACTCTAATAGGTAATGATAGGTCCTAATCCCACCCGAGTATGTTTAGATTGGGTTCATTTTCCCATGCTATGCTCCGGATCCTACGCAAAATTTCGGCAGCACCTCCCCGCTGTTCTCCTGATACACGTCTCTGCAATAAACAGAGAGGATGTGTACCCGGAGAACAACAGGGGAGGCACTGACGAAATTTATGCGTCGGATCCGGAGCAAAGCATATGGGAAAACGAACCCAATCTAAACATACTCGGGCTGTCCATGGATAGCGTTGGACAATTCGAAAGAATCAAGGTTATAAATATGCAAATGCATGCATATTTATAACTATGACGCTTTCGAACGGGAGACACATATTGGTTACGCATACTGATGATTCAAGACACATATATAGCTAACTATCAAGTTTCATCGGAATAGATCAAATAATTAATGGGGGAGGAGGACATGTCATTTGTGCTCACCCACGAACGAAGGGGCAGAGCTCGTCAAACGCACGGCGAGGTCGTCGAACACCAAACCTCGCAGCGATGAAACAACTGCACATTTAAAACTACCCGATCAACACAATTATATATGATGTTTTTCATAACAAAATCGAAAAATATATGACCTAACTAATAATTCACAAATATATGACCCCGTCGGCTTCTGGAAGGCCAAAGAACACCTTTTCGGGAGGTGTCGGGGGTCGGGGTGTCGTGACGGTGTCGGGGTGCCGTGTCGGGGTCGGGGTCTCGGGGTCGGGGTGTCGGGTCGGGGTCGGGGTGCCGTGTCGGTGTCGGGGTCGGGGTGCCGTGTCGGTGTCGGGGTCGGGGTGTCGGGTCAGGCTCGGGGTCGGGGTGTCGGGTCGGGGTGCCGGGTCGGGGTCGGGGTGCCGTGTCGGTGTCGGGATCGGGGTGTCGGGTCAGGCTCGGGGTCGGGGTCTCGGGTCGGGGTGCCGGGTCGGGGTCGGGGTGCCGTGTCGGTGTCGGGGTAAGGGTGGGTGTGGTGTCAGGGTGTCGGTGTCGGGGTGTCGTGTCGGTGTCGGGGTCGGGGTCTCGGGGTCGGGGTGTCGGGTCGGGGTGCCGGGTCGGGGTCGGGGTCGGGGTGCCGTGTCGGTGTCGGGGTCGGGGTGTCAGGTCAGGCTCGGGGTCGGGGTGTCGGGGTCGGGGTGTCGGGGTCGGGGTCTAGGGGTCGGGGTGTCGTGTCCGGGTGCCGGGTCGGGGTCAGGGTGCCGTGTCGGGTCGGGGTTTTTCCCTCTTTTTTCCTTTTCTTCTTCTTCCTCTTCTTCCTTTTCTTCCTTTTTTCCTTCTTCTTCTTCTTCTTCTTCTTCTTCTTCCTCCTTTCCTTTTTCCTCTTCTTCTTCTCCTCCTCTCCTCTTTTTTCTTCTTCTTCTTCTTCCTCTTCTTCTTTTTTCTTCTCCTCCTCCTCTTCTTCTTCTTCCTTTCCTTTTTCCTCTTCTTCTTCTCCTCCTCTCCTCTTTTTCTCTTCTTCTTCTTCTTCTTTCCTCAAACTAAACTAAACCTAAAACTAAACCTAAATCTAAAACTAAAACTAAAACTAAATCTAAACTAAACATAAACCTAAAACAAATAAAACAGAAAAAAAAGGAAAAAACTAAATCTAAACCTAAAACTAAACTAAAACTAAAACTAAATCTAAACTAAACATAAACCTAAAACTAAAAAAACAGAAAAAAGGAAAAAAAAGAGGAGGTAGAGCTCACCTGGGGCAGGGCCGGTGGAGGAGGTGGCCGGTGGAGGAGGGGGCGGGGCGGTGGAGGAGGTGGCCGGTGGAGGAGGGGTGCGGGGCGGCCTGGGGCGGCGGCGCCGGGCCCGGGGCGGTGGGGCGCGTGGGGGCCGGGGCGGGGGGCGACGGGGCGGTGGGGCGGCGGGGCCCCGGGGCGGCAGGGGGCCGGGGCGGTGGGGCGCGGGGGGGGGGGGGCGGGGCGGCGGGGGCGATGGGTGGTGGGGCGACGGCGCCGGGCGGCAGTGGCGACGGGGCGGGGGGCCGGTGGGGCGGCGGGGTGGTGGGGCGACCGGGCGGCGGCGAGTGGTGGGGGCGGCGGCGGCGGTGTGGGTGGGATGTGGTGGCGGGGCGCTCGGCGAGGAGAGGGAGGGAGAGAACAGAGAGTAACGGGCGGGGGGGGGGGGTACGGGCCGTTAGGTAGTCTCCTCTTTGCCGTCCGCCACTCTTTGCCGTCCGCCCTTTTGCCTCTTTGCCGTCTGCTGGCAGACGGCAAAGAGGTGGGGCGTTAAGTTTTTTCCAAACGGTCGGGGGGTGGGGGCTACCTCTCTCTTTGCCGTCTGCCAGCGGACGGCAAAGATTCTTTGCCGTCTGCTGGCAGACGGCAAAGAGCTCGCAGATGGCAAAGAGCTTCTTTGCCGTCTGCTATTTCTTTGCCGTCTGCTTTTGGGTAGCTGATGTCAAAGAGCTTCTTTGCCGTCAGCTAGCAGACGGCAAAGAGCTGGCAGATGGCAAATTAGCTGATTCCAATAGTGCTACTTGAATTTCGAGTAATGAAATATAAGCCCTTTACGTGATGTCGCTCAGACGTCCGACTGTGGCACTCTTGTTATTTACTTTTGATATAAGCCCTTTATGTGATGTCGCTCAGACGTCCGACTGTGGCACTCTTGTTATTTACTTTGGATATAAGCCCTTTATGTGATGTCGCTCAGACGTCCGACTGTGGCACTCTTGTTATTTACTTTGATATAAGCCCTTTATGTGATGTCGCTCAGACGTCCGACTGTGGCACGTACTGTCGTTTATATTCCAATATAAGCCCTTTATGTGGTGTCGCCCTGACTCCCGACTGCGGCATTGTTAATTTATTTTTACCCTTTCGAGGCGTCATTTCAAACACTCGATTGGCCTTCAGTATTTCATTGGGATTTCGGGAGGACTACCGCCTGACTTCCTTTTTACTTGTCATGCAGTGCAAATTTTATTATCGGAGTGCGCATTACTAATCTGCTCATATGCATCATGTTTGCATTTGTTATATCTTATGTCCAAACTATCTTGCGAGTACTTTCATAGTACTCGCCTGGCTTGTTGATTTGGCCAGATGTTGACGAAGGCGATCTTATGGATGAAGAGTTCGATAGCGAGTCCGACGCCTAGAGGAGTCCTAGTCAGTCCCGTGCGATCCGGGAATTGGTCACTTGTATTATACGCTTCCGCTACCCAGAATAAGAACCCTCGAGCCTCGCTCCGACGCTCGATGAGTTGTAATATTTAGGAGACATGTCACCCACTTCCCTGTGACATATCCACCACTTTTATTATGAGTCAGTAGTTATGCCACCATATCCCTTGTGTCATATCCGCCTTTATGTATAATATCGGCGTGCTTGTAATAAATTGTTGAGCCACCTCAGCTCAACCCTGTATTATATTTAGTACTTCTGGATTTCTGTATCAAGGATTTGTCTACCAGTAAGAAGGATTCTTCTATACTGGTCCGTTAAAGGGGTCGGTTTCTCAATAAATGTTTTATTGGAAAACCGGTCGTGACAGCAGGCCACTCCTCCTGCTTCAAGTCCGGCACAGCGTGAGGCCATTCCTCCTGCTTCAAGTCCGACACCGTGTGAGGCCAGTCCTCCTGCTTCAAGTCTGGCACAACGTGAGGCCACTCTTCCTGCTTCAAGTCCGACACCGTGTGAGGCCACTCCTCCTGCTTCAAGTCCGGCACAGCGTTAGGCCACTCCTCCTGCTCCAACTAAGGCACGTCAGCCGTCTCCGCCAGCTCAGCAATCGCGGAAGAGAGCCGACGCAGCTATGGTGCGTAGCGGTACGAGTCGAGGTAGTACAGAAGGTACAGGCGGAGGCAAGCGATATAAATATGGTCCAAGCCTCGAGATCAAGCCCATGTCTCCCCTCAGGAAGGCACATCGAGCACGAGTACAGAAGGAGTCGAGCTCGAGCCAAGCAGCTGACAAAAAATGCAGGAAAACCGTTCCCTAGTTGGGAGAACAGGCGGCGCAATCGATCCCCCCGCTTGTTGTGCCAACAACACATAAGAGTACCGGCGCCCTATATATATGTGGGCAAACCGTTAACGTTCCCCAGCTGGGCAATCTGGTAATAACCAAGGAGCATATAATGCAGGCTGAAATGCTCAAGATCACTATTGGACAACTCCTCGAGATCGAGCCCATATCTCCCCTTAGAGAGGAGGAAATAAAACAGAAATATCTCTGCGGCAAACCTTTGGTCGAGCCCGAGGAGGTCAAGAACCTCCCAACGAGAATGTATGAATTGCATGATTGGTACATGAAAATTACCAAGAGTTCCAATCGAGAGTCCCTCATGGTGCAAGTCAAGGAAGAGCATTACTTCCATAAGAAAGCTCTGTCCGTTGAGTATTCAGAACTACAAATGAAGATATACTACTTCCTTACAACTTCCTGTGAGTCACACTGTCTTGTACTACAAATTCTGTTTTTGCTTATACTAGCTAGCTAGATGTTGATTAGTGTTATGCACATGCCTGCTTAATTAAAACATGCAAACGTGTGCGCATGCAGTTACCACTGGATCTTGTTAGTCATTAAAGTTGAAGAAGGAACAGTTGAAGTACTGGACTCACTACTTAAAAAGAGAAAGTGACTTCACCATCTTGAAGGGGATAGTCAACAGGTAATTTCAATCATTATTAACTATATCTCGGCCTATTTAGTTCGTCATTTTTCTGATATCAACTATTTAATAACCCTTATTCATTTTCTTTGCCAGCGGGCAGGGCTTGGGCAAAGTTCATCAAGGTGACTCCAGGCAAATGGCGACAAAAGCTGTTTTGGTATCGACCCAAGGTAAGTAATTAAGTAGCACTAGCTAGCTACCATCTCTTTCATTCTTGTTTCAGTACCATTAATTAATTATCATGCTTGATTAATTACTACCTGATTAAATTCAATTCTCGTAAAGGCCCTGAAGCAGGCGCCGGGGACTGATGTGTGTGCATTCTACGTCTGCGAGAACATTCGCATGATGGCGTCCAAAATGAGCAAATCTGATAGACAACAATGGGTACGTTTGACAGAACACTATTCACAATTTTTGCATGATTATCGATATCTAGTCACACAACTAATATACACATGCATGCATATTGATCTCCTTCTTAACAGTTCAAAGACGTGCGGGAGAAGCTCCTACCAACGGAGTGCATACGAGCACTTAAAGAGGAAATAGTGGGATTTTTGCTCGACCAGGTCATAGATCCCAAAGGAGAATACTATTACCCGCTACTGCCCCCATGAACCACTCCCATTTTTCATCGTGCTCCGAAGGCATCAAGGCATGTGTGTGTGAATAATGGTGGTTGTGAGACATTCGATGATATATATATATATATATATATATATATATATATATATATATATATATATATATATATATGATCGGTTCTATGAGAAATTATATATATTTATATATATGCATAACGTGTACAATATGTAGTATCGTAAAATACCAGCAAAAGAAAAAGAATTAAATGGAAAACACAAAGTTAAAGAAAAAGAAATCATGAATCCAACCCCCCCCCCAACATTTTAGTACCGGTTGGTGTTACCAACCGGTACTAAAGTGCTCCCCGCCCCCGGCGCTGGCTCGTGCCACGTGGTGGCCCTTTAGTGGTGGTTCGTGCAGAACCGGTACTAAAGGGGGGGCTTTAGTCCCCACTCTTTAGTGCCGGTTACAGAACCGGCACTAAAGGCCCTTAAGAACCGGTGCTATAGCCCGGTTTTGCACTAGTGCCTAAGAGGCCCTGACGAACTAAAGAAGACAAGCGAGAGCCACAGATGTGACCGAGGCGATGATGCCACTGCTGGAAGGACGCAGACGAAGAGGCAGCAAGAGCATGGGAGCTGGCAGAAGTGGTGGCAGCGGAAGGAACACAAAGCCAATCAACCTCCCAAAGGCCCTCTTACTCACGGCGCCGGGGGCCAGCACCAACCAAAGCCTTGGTGCGACGATCCTGAATGGAGCAAGAGTCGGTATCAAGAATGACACGACAACCAGAATCAGTAAGTTGGGCAGCGGAAAAAAGATTCATGGTAAGGCGAGGAACATGTGAAACACTAGGAATAGAAAAAGATGGAGTGGAAAGAGGACCACGACTAGCAACAGGAAGATGTGTGTCATCAGCGGTAAGAACATTAACAGGCGAATCAAGAGGTCGGAGAGAAGACAACACGGAAGAATCAGAAGACATATGAAAGGAGGCTCCAGAATCCAGAACCCACGAAGATGTACCTGACTGTGTAGATGCCTGCGGTGGTGGAGAAGTGGATGCAGTTACAGCAGCAGCGGAACCAGTCGACGAGGAGCCGGAGAAAGCAAGTAGATGCTTTAGGCGTACAATATCCTGGTCAGTGAGTGACAGAGTAGAGGAAGACGCTGGAGTGCCGCTGGAAGAGGAGCGCCTATGGTCTCGCTTCTTCTGGCGACAATCAGACTCTAGGTGACCTGACCGGGAGTAGTAACCACAGAAGGTGTCACGGCGCGACGTACTCTTCTCAGCATAAGGAGGGCAACTCACCCTCCTAAAGGAGTAGGCAGAAGTGGTGGAGCGGTGAGACGAGCAAATGACACAGGAGCTCGGGCGGCCAACACTGAAGGAACCACAAGTAACCCAGCAGAGCGAAGGCAGGTCTCTTCAGCACGAAGCCAGCAAGCACCTCCGAGATAGGAACACGACCACGGGGAAGCAAGTAAGCCCGTCGGGGCTCAGACTCGGAGCGGAGATGAGATAAGAACTCATGAACCCTCTGAAACTCCAAGTCAGACCGCATAGTCTAACAACAACGGCAAGTGACACAAACAGTGAGTCAAGCTGACGCCAGATGGCAGAGCACTGTGAATAGAACTCATCAACAGACGAGTCACCCTGCTGAAGAGCATGCTCCTGACACACCACAGAAAGGTATGGAGCATTGAAAGTGCGTTATATCGACTAGACGGGGGGTGAATAGGCGATATTTATGAATTCTTCACTGAGGAATTTGCCAGTGAGGAAATTCCTTAGCGAAGAACTACTTGTAGCGGAATAAGTACTCAAAAGTATGCATAGCAGAACACAAGCATGGTCATCATGATGAAATGAAGACAAGCACAGAGTACAGAAAGCGTAAACACAGGATAACACAGGATGAAGACAAATAGACTAAAGAAATTGAACTGAGGAAATTGAGAAAGTCTTCAGTCAAAGTCTTCAAACACAGATATGACAAGCACACAACACAGCAATGAGGAAATGAAAGAGTTGAGGAAATAGAACCAGTTGGCTTGGTGAAGACAATGATTTGGTAGACCAGTTCCAACTGCTGACTCAGTTGTACATCTGGTTAGTGCGGCTAGGTATTTAAACCTGAGGACACATAGTCCCGGACACACAGTCCAGGACAGCTAGTCCTCACCGTATTCCCCTTGAGCTAAGGTCACACAGACCTCGCCCAATTACTCGTGGTAAGTCTTCAGGTGACTTCCGAACCTTCACAAACTCGGTCACTTGGCGATCCACAATTTCCTCTTGGATGCTCTAGACCATGACGCCTAACCGTCTGGAAGAAGCACAGTCTTCAAAGGCAAGAAGCATCGGATCCACGCAGGATCAATCTCTTCAGTGATGCTCAATCACTTTGGGTTTGTAGGTGTTTGGGTTTGGGTTTTTCCTCACTTGATGATTTTCGCTCAAAGTCCTCGGAGGATGGGATGCTCTCAAATGAGAAATGTCAGTTTCTCTCGGAGCAGCCAACCAACTAGTGGTTGTAGGGGGCAGCTATTTATAGCCTAGGGAGCAACCCGACATGATAAGACATAAATGCCCTTCAATGATATGACCATTAGGTGGATAAGATATTTTGGGACAATGGGCGCGTAGCACAACAACGGTCGGAAATTTGAGGCTCAAATTCCTCAGGGCTATCATGTTCCTCACTGTGTAGGCAATCCGCACTGGCGAATTCCTAACTCCTCAGTCAGAACAAATTCCTCAGAGACCAGAAGAACTTCGTCTCTGTCACTGAAGAATATGACTGAACTGTATGAGATTTCCAATGGCTTCACTCGAAGGGATTGGTAGGTGTAGGATTTTGAGTTGAGCATCACATGGAAATTTTTCCTTAGTATTTCATCGACCCCCTTTAACAGTACAGTGTTTCCTATGACTCAAGAAAGAGAAAATGAAACTAAGAAAACAAAAGTCTTCACGCTTCATGTTCCTCAAATGAATACCAAGTCTTCAAGGTCACACCAATTTCTTCACTTTCAAAGTCTTCAGAAAGTCTCCAGAAATCCAAAGTCTTCAGTCGAAGAACTTCATTTTTAGGGGTCGACTTTCTCTATAAATATCAAACTCCTCATAGACTTATAGACCTGTGTACACTCATAAACACATTAGTCCCTTAACCTATAAGTCTTCAATACACCAAAATCACTAAGGGGCACTAGATGCACTTACAATCTCCCCCTTTTTGGTGATTGACGACAATATAGGTTAAGTTTTCAACGGGGATAAACATATGAAGTGTAAATACTGATATTGAGGAATTTGATTGCCAGATATAGAAGAACTCCCCCCTGAAGATGTGCATAGTGAGGAATTTGCTTTTGAAGCAATGCACTCTTGAAGAGTTGAATCATGGAGATCTCCCCCTATATCTTATAATTCATACACACGTTTGACATAATATATGAAGTATTTGAGATGCATGATGAAATATGGTGACTGATGTAATTCAGCATGCGTGCAATAACATTAACGAAGAATAAGCATGCAGAAGAACCAGCAAAAGTATCAAGCCACCATAGAGTTCTAAGTTTACAACTCGATCCAACAAAGTCATCAGAAGAACGAGAGTTGTAACTTAGAAAAAAACGCCCATAAAAGATAGACCCGCTTGAAGACTAACTCAAATTTCTCCCCCTTTGTCATCGAATGACCAAAAGGTTCGAAAATGAGGACTAACACCCCTGAAGAATATCAAGTTGATGAAGGAGCGCCAGCGTTGTTGGGGTCGTTTGTTGATGTAGGGCCTGCCGCAGTGTCGTCCAAGTCTTCATGCTCATCAGTTTCGCGCGATGAAGAATAGGAGCTGGCCACCAAGGAAGGAACCTTGACCTTCTTGTATTTCTTCAGTGGAGGAGCAGACCAGTCAAACTCTTCCTTGAGACCATTTTCTTCAGATCTTCTGCGCTATAAATGTGAGACAGAATAGCCCAGGTACGGTTGAAGGTTTCATGGAGGTAGTAATGGTTTTTCTTCACTGCATTGTGGGTAGCAGTCATGTTGTGAAGAATTGAACCAAACTGACGCTTGATCCATTTGTGATTGCGATCAACCTTCTGGTGAAGACTGAGGAGAAGCTCACGGTCAGTCATCACCCTGGGAGCTGTGCCTTGAGGATTTGGCTTGGTTGCGTTGGCGGCAGAGTCATGGGTGGCAGAGTCATCATTGGTGGAGTAGGATGAAGCCTTGCGAAATTGACCATCCAATGGACGAATGCCTTCATCAATAACAGCAGGAGCCTTGCCCTTTTCATCAGCTGAGGAAAATGTCCGTTTGAGGACTTCAATCGGGGGTAAGTAGCTGCAATGGTTCAGTGTATCAGCTTTGTAGTTGAGTGAAGACCTTGTTCTGATGAATCTCATAATCCACGGTGCATAAGGCTTCAACTCAAACGGTGACATTGCGACATTGGCCAGAGTCCTCATGAAGAAATCATGGAAGTTGGGGGGAGCGCCATGAATGATATTGAAAAGCAGATTCTTCATGATGCCAACGACTTCTTCTTCATTCGAGTCGTGGCCCTTGATAGGACTCAATGTCTTCGTCAGAATGCGATAGACAGTCCAAGGCACATATAACAATTCCTTCACAAGGAATTTTGTTCTTGGGGCCTGACCTTGCTTCAATGGCTTCATCAGCACTTGCATTTAGTGATCTGTAAGCTCAGGTTCACTGTAGACGCAACGAGCAGCTTCAAGGGGAGGACTGAGAGGCAAAGCACGAAGCAATTCAGTAGCTGGTGCCTTGCAGTGAGTATTTTGAGACATCCAGTCCAGCACCCATGAATTCACATCTTCAGAGTCTCCGGTGATGTGCAGAGTTGCATAAAATTGAAGAATGAGCTCTTCATTCCAATCACATATATCAGTGCAGAAATTTAACAGCCCAGTGTCGTGAAGAACACTGAGGACTGGCACGAAGCACGGCAGAGATTCCATATCCACGTGAGGAATGTGCTCATGATCGAAGACTTTGTCTTTGTTGAACAACACTGAGGAATAAAAATTTGTCTGACTGGCAGTCCAGAAACGCCTCTTCCTAATGCGAGCAGAGTCATAGGGGTTGTAATCAGTGAAGAATACGTGCTCGCCGAAGAAATCATTAGCCTTGAATTTTTGCTTCCTTGAGAATGGATCCTTTGGTTTGGGCAGAGGAGTGTCAGTCAGTTGCATTAGAACCTCAGGAATCGCAATCTCAGGTTCTTCAGGCTGAGGAATTTCCGGTTCCTCTTCAGTGGCAGCCTGGGTCTTCAATTTTTCATGTACATTTTCTTCAGCACTAGTGGCTGGGATTTCTTCATGGACAGACGGTGTGGCATGAGCTTCATGAGATCCCATTTGAACTATAGTTGCTGGGGACTGAGGAATTTGTTGCAATGGTGTGAAGAGTGGAGAGTTGGGGTGCTGACTTTCCCAAAAGTCATCATTCAGCACAGGTGTGGTACAGCCAATGTCCACATCTTCATCTTCCATTTCTTCAATGCCGGCCTCTTTAGCAGTAAACTGAGGCATAGGCGAGGAAACAACTCGAGTTGAAGGGATTTCATCCACTTCAATTTCTTCATCCATCTGCTCTGACGTAGCAGCAGAAGGATTTTCTTCATCAGATCCGCTAGGGATCACATATTCTTCATCAAAAGGGACGATATCCTTTGATGGCATGGTGGAAACAGGAACAACATCAATTGGATTTTCAAATGAGCTGGTCAATTTATTCATCTTCTTCGGAGCTGAAGAATCTGATGAAGCTGATGCTTTCCTTTTCCTCACTGCAGTACGTTCTGCAGCCTTGGTCTTCTTCACATCTGAAGCACATGGAAGGATTGGAGTTGGGGTAGGCGCAGGAGGAGCAGAGGAATGTGGTTGATTTTATTCAGACACAACTGATGCAGTTTCCCTGACCTCTTCATTTTCTTCAGGCGCACCACTAGTGGATGCCCTGGCAGTTTCATCAGCGGCTAGAATGCAGTCATCAGCCCTGGAACTCACATTTTCTTCAGCAGCCTGAACGTCATCAGCGGTGCTGGCATGTTTCAGTCTGAGGAATTTCTTGTTGCGATGGGGCTGCAACATTGGAGGTGAACTTCTCAGTCAGTTTAACAAACCTGACCTTGGCTCCTTGCCAATCAGCATAGTAAGCATTGAGATCATCGCTGAGGACTTTGATTTCAGACTGGATTTTCACAAGATCATCAGTTGTCATAGAGACAACGTTGTTCTTCAGGAATTTCTCCTTCCTGTACTGTGCTTTCTTGATCTGCCTGGCCTTCTCAAATTTCCATTTCTCTTCTTGGATGAAGGCAGTCAGCATATGATTTTGGCCAGGAGTCAGCTTGAAGTCAGGCATAGGAGTGTTTGGGTCCTTGTGCGAGAGATCAATGTAATCGAGGATCAACTTTGGATCCAAAAGCAGAGGCACATTTCTGCCCTTGGCTCTAGCGGCCCTGACTTGCCTATCTCTGATGATTTCAGCAAGTTCTTCATCATCAGCTTCGTCTTCTCCAGACGACACTTGGAAGGCGACCTGCTTCTTGTGAGGACTTGGGCGAGAACCTCGTCCAGCAGTGGTCTTTGTCTTCAGCAGAGAGGGTCCTGTTAAAGAATTTGGAGCAGCTGAGGAACTAGTTGAAGCTCCTGAGGCAATAGAGATGCCTGTAGTCCTTTGGCACGTGGCAAGATGCACAGGTGCTGAGGATTTGATCGGAGCAGCTGAGGACTTTGGAGGAGGAGCTGAGGACTTTGGAGGAGGAGCTGAGGACTTTGGAGGAGCAGGAGCAGCGTGAGGAATTGGCCGTGAGGGCATAGCTCAGGAACTCGGCCTTGAGGGCATTGAAGGTGAAGCACTTGGCTTACACACAGGCTTCTTTGCCATGGATTTCTTCGGCTTGACAGAGGCCTCAGCGGCAGCAGCAGCAGCAGAGTCTTCATTGAATTTCCTCACTGCTTCTCTGGCTTGTCTAGCCAGCTTGGCTTGGCGCTTGGCCCATTCATCAGGATAATCCTCACCACGCTTGAGGCTGGTGGGATCAGCTTCTTGGCCAGGTGCCAACGGAGGTCTTGGGCATGGAGGATTGAGTGCGAATTTCTTCATGTACTTGGGAGTCACATACCTGTACTCCCTCCACTCTCTTGCCCATCTCCTCTCTATCTTCTGAATGCGCACCTTGCGCTGATTTTTATCTTCCTCAGGGGGTGTGCAGTACCCAGCATAGATGTCCTCAGGGATTTCAAATGCAGTGTTGACCTCAGGCCTCTTTCCTCCTTTCTGTGGCTTCTTTCCATCAGCCATTTTCTTCAGATGAGGAATTTGAACAATTGAATTCTCTGAAGAAGTATGCAACTTTTCTTCGAGGAATGCTGCAAATGAGTTAAGTTGATGAGAACCTAGAGATTCAGCAGCGGACATGAGTACCTGTGAACAGAGTATAGTTGCGTGGAATTTGGAAAGGTCATATGCGTTCTCAGAAGGTTTTTCAAAAAGAACAAGTTTGAGGAATTTGACCAGATGAGTCTCAAAGAATTTCACTAAGCGTTCTTTGTCTTAGGTTCCAGAGTTGTATAGATCGGTGATCCACACAATTGAGGAATCTTGAAGAAAAATTATTGCTTAGAGAAACGAATCAAGAACAGATGACCTGTGAGGTGTTTAGTGTGTGAAGAATTTGAAGAATAAACACCTTTGAAGATTTTGTAAAAATCATTTGAATCAAAGAGGGCAGTAAAAGTAACTTTTAATTACCCTGGACAAAGAACACGACGAACTGTGAGGTAGAGATGAGAATTTCGTATGTGCAGATCTTCCACGCCCTAACTCGGCGGAGGAAGACGGCTATGGCGGCGGCGGAGTGAAGATTTCCACGGCCGGCGCGAGTACGGCTGCGACGAGGTCGAGGCAGTGAAGCTCTTCCTCACCGGCGACGATGAAGTAGCGGCGGCACTAGGGTTTGAGAAGCTTGAGCTGGAGAGAGGTCGAGCGGAGTAAAGGAAGTGAGGAAGGGGAGAGGGGGTATTTATAGCCACGGTGAAAAATTGTTCGCCCGAAGATTTAGGATGAACGTGCCCCTGACCCTTCTCATTCGCTTGACATGTGTCACCCACGTACTGAGAAGTGGAGATCGTGTTAGATCGTGGGTGAATAGATAAGTATTTCGTGGGATGCGGAATGGTTTGAGCGGCACAGCCGAAAATTTGGATAAGATAAGTTAAAAGTTCCATTCGCAAATTCTTCAGCTGACAAGGACACGGTGAAGATTTTGAACGAGTTTCAAATAGAACGCACATGAAGAATTTGTGAATAGATTGGGTTGAGTATAGCATAGAGGGCGAAGGGTCCGATCACATTCACTTAGCAGAAAAATCAACTTGAAGAATTAGCCATAAGTGAATGTTGTAGAGGACATAAACATATATATATATAGCCAATGAAGAAAAACGACGGAAATAGTGAAGATTTTGCAAAGTTGAAGAAAATGAACAATTGAGGAATTTCAAAACTGAGGAAAAACTCAAATTGAACATTTTCAACTTTTGGTGGTGGCGTGACCCACCGTATAAGAATGATGATTTCAGACACCGCGTACAATTGTTGTAGGGTTCTCAGAATCAAATTCTTCGTTAATTTCTTCACACTTAGAGTGTTATTCTTCACTGATTGAAGAAAAATGTTTCTTCATGTGTTGCACATTTAAGTCATCAATTTTGCATAAGTGTTAGGACGAGTGTCCTTTTCAAAGAACATTCTAAGATTCTAAGATATTTAGCTCACACCGCAACTTGCTAAATCTCTTCTCATCCAAGAGCTTTGTGAAGATATCGGCTAGCTGTTCTTTAGTCTTCACATGCTCAATAGAAATGTCGCCCTTCAACACATGATCACGAAGAAAATGATGACGAATCTGAATGTGCTTTGTCTTCGAGTGCTGAACTGGGTTGTGAGCAATCTTGATGGCACTCTCATTGTCACAATAGAGAGGCACATTCTTCATGTTGACGCCGTAGTCCTTGAGAGTTTGCTTCATCCATAGCAATTGAGCACAGCAAGAACCAGCAGCGATGTACTCAGCTTTAGCAGTAGACAATGATACGCAGTTCTGTTTCTTCGAGGACCAACAGACCAAAGATCGTCCGAGGAAATGACATGTACCAGATGTTGACTTGTGGTCTACACGGTCACCAGCATAGTCAGAGTCAGAATATCCAATGAGATCAAAAGCCGAGCCCTTGGGGTACCATAATCCAAGTGTTGGTGTGTGAGCTAGATATCGAAGAATATGCTTCACAGCCTTATGGTGTGATTCCTTCGGTGTAGCTTGAAATCGGGCACACATACAAACACTAAGCATAATATCTGGCCTAGATGCACATAAATACAATAAAGAACCAATCATGGAGCGGTATACCTTTTGATTGAAGTCAATACCATTTTCATCAGTGCACAGATGGCCATTTGTGGGCATCGGAATTTTGACGCCTTTGCTATCTTGCATGCCGAATTTCCTCAGTACATCCTTGAGGTATTTCTCCTGAGATATGAATATGCCATTGCACTGTTGACGAATTTGAAGACCTAAGAAGAATTTCAACTCTCCCATCATAGACATTTGATATTCTTCACTCATCATATAGGCAAATTCATCACTATAATGTTGGTCAGTACAGCCAAAGATAATATCATCAACATATATTTGGCACACAAACAATTCACCATCATAAGATTTAGTGAAAAGAGTAGGGTCGAGTGAACCGGGTTTGAAGCCTTTCTTCATGAGGAATTCCTTCAAAGTATCATACCACGCCCGAGGGGCCTGCTTGAGGCCATAGAGGGCCTTATTGAGTCTGAAGACTTTGTCAGGATGCTTTGGATCTTCAAAACCTGGGGTTGAGCAACATATACTTCTTCCTCAAGCTTACCATTGAGGAATGCACTTTTCACATCCATTTGATATAAAGTATATCATGATGGTTAGCATAAGCAAGTAATATGCGAATAGCTTCAAGTCTAGCAACAGGTGCAAAAGTTTCATCGAAATCAATTCCTTCAACCTGTGTGTAGCCTTGAGCTACAAGCCGTGCCTTATTCCTCACCACAAGGCCATTTTCATCTTGCTTGTTGTGGTAGATCCACTTTGTGCCAATGATATTGTGCTTGCGAGGATCTGGACATTTGACCAGTTCCCAGACATTGTTGAGCTCGAATTGTTGTAATTCTTCTTGCATGGCCTGAATCCACTCAGGCTCCAGAAATGCTTCATCTACCTTAGTGGGCTCTGTGATAGAGACAAAAGCATAGTGCCCACAAAAGTTAGATAAATGTGAAGCTTTTGAGCGTGTGAGAGGACCTGGTGCTTCAATGTCATCGATGATCTTTTCAACTTGCACTTCTTTTGCAACGCGAGGATGAGCTGGTTGTCGTCGAGGAATTTGATCAGCATTTTCTTCAGCACCATTTTCTTCAGTATTTTCTTCAGGTGCATTAGCTCGACGTTCTTCACGTTCTGGAATGAATTCTTCAGCAGATTCTTCGGTAGGAATGACATCCTCAGTAGCCTTGAACTTGATAGTTTTCTCAGGTGCTGGTTCATCTATCACAGAGGGTGGGTGCTCTCTTTGCGAGCCATTAGTTTCATCGAACCGCACATCTACAGTTTCAACAACCTTGTGAAGAACGTTGTTGAAGACTCTGTAGGTGTGCGAGTCCTTTCCGTAACCAAGCATAAAACCTTCATGTGCTTTCGGTGCAAATTTTGAGTTGTGATGAGGATCTCTAATCCAGCATTTAGCACCGAAGACTTTGAAATAACTCACATTGGGTTTCTTGTCAGTGAGGAGTTCATGGGCAGTCTTCTTGAAGAATTTGTGAAGATATACCCTGTTGATGATGTGGCACGCAGTATAAATTGCCTCAATCCAGAAGTGACGAGGCGTCTTGTACTCATCAAGCATAGTGTGAGCCATCTCAACAAGAGTTCTGTTCTTGCGCTCCACGACGCCATTCTGCTGAGGAGTGTAAGGAGCAGATAACTCATGAGTAATACCAAGTTCATCAAGATAGTCATCAAGACCAGAATTCTTGAACTCAGTTCCATTGTCACTTCTGATGTGCTTGATTTTCACACCGAAGTTGGTTGAAGCCCTCGAGGAAAATCGTTTGAAGACTTCCTGCACTTCATGTTTGTAAGTGACAATATGTACCCAAGTGTAACGAGAGTAATCATCAACAATAACAAAGCCATAGAGAGATGCATCATTTGTGACTGCTGAGTAATGGTTAGGACCGAAGAGATCCATATGAAGCAATTCAAATGGTCGAGTAGTGGTCATGATAGTCTTTGCTGGATGCTTAGCCTTGGTCATCTTTCCAGCTTCACAGGCTCCGCATAAGTGATCCTTGAGGAATTTGACATTCTCAATGCCAATGACGTGCTTCTTCTTCGCAAGCGTGTGCAAATTCCTCATGCCTGCATGACCAAGTCGTCGATGCCATAGCCAGCCTTCTGAAGCTTTTGCAAGTAGGCACATGGCTGGTTGTGGTCCTGTAGAGAAATCAACAATATACAAGTCTCCTCTCCTAAAGCCTTCGAAGACTTTGGAATTGTAAGCTTCCATAACCACAACACAACGATACTTGCCAAGGACAACAACCATATCAAGGTCACAAAGCATTGAGACAGACATAAGGTTGTATCCTAAGGACTCGACAAGCATGACTTTGTCCATGTGTCGATCCTTTGTGATCGCAACCTTACCTAGACCCAATACCTGACTTTTTCCTTTGTCAGCGAAGATGATATGCTTCAGATCCAATGGTGATAAGGGAGCATCCATCAATAGATTCTTGTCACCAGTCATGTGATTTGTACATCCACTATCGAGGACCCACTCAGTGGCTTTGGGTTGATCATCCTGCAGATGAATTAGTGCAGCTTACGAACTTCATATACTTCATCAGTGAAGAATATGACATCACAATTCATCGGACCAATTTCATCAAGTAATAGAACAGATAAAGCAGTATGAGGACATGAGAAATGAAAGTTCATTTCTTCATGATTAGCCTGCGTCCTTTCAGGCACTCTTCAGGTCTCCAGCAAATTCTTCAGACGTTCAAGCACGTCTGGAGACCTGACCCTGCAGAAGAGATTAGTTCTTTTTCTTCACCACCCACATCTGAAGGGGTGGCAAAGAGTTCATCACTCTGCGAACTCCATACGAGAAAGGTGGCATAGAAGCCAATCCATTTCGTTTCACATAAGAGGAGTTAGGGTAAGCATATGAATAAGCAGAGAAATTCTTCGAGAACTTATGAACATAATGATTAGAAGAATAATGCTCATATTCATAGCCCTTAGCTCTTCCCTGCAAAACAGAGTTGTTAGCACGATGATGTTCATATGAGGACTTTGATCCTTTTGAGGAATATGATCCACGTGAGGAATTCGATCCGTATGAGGACTTGGATCCATATGAAGAATTTGGTCCATATGAAGAATTTGATCTGGGGTTCCTATTCTTCACAGGTGGTGTCATGAGGACATTCACCTGAAGACTTTCAAGGCACCTTTTGGGAACCCAGATTTTCTTCATAGGAGAACCGTTCCTGCAGTTAGTGCCAACATATCTAGCAAATACTTCACCATTCTGATTTTTAAACAGTTTATAGTTGGAGTCAAATGACTCATCAGAAGAATGAGAAGATTCACATGTAAAGCCAGATAAATTAGATGGATCAACTGGAGGTCCCTTTGCTGCAACCCATGAGGTTTTGGGGTACTACTCAGGCTTCCAATATGTACCATCAGCATTGAGTTTCCTCTCAAAGGCAATACCCTCTTTCCTCGGGTTCCTGTTGAGGATCTGCTTTTTAAGCACATCACAAAGAGTCTGATGCCCTTTGAGGCTTTTGTACATGCCTGTCATGTACAATCCTTCAGCCCTGCATCGTCAGTGATACTAGCAATGTCCTCAGATGAGGAATTAGTGATAGAAGAGACAGTTGAAGAATTTGTAGCATTAGAAGCATTTGAACATTCAGGTGAAGAATTAGCAGATTCACGTTCAATGCATTTCAAACATGGAGGAACAAATTCTTCCTGAGCAGAGCTGATTTGTTGAGCAAGTAATGAATCGCGCTCCTTCTGAAGATCTTCATAACTCACTCTTAGCTTCTCAAGATCTTGCTTTCTTTGAAGAAATTCATAAGAAATCTTCTCATGATCAGATAAGAGAGTGTTATGATGACCTTGAAGGTTGTCAAACCTAGTCTGAAGTCTCTGAAGATTTTCAGTCAAGGTTTTAGTGCGATCCATTTCTTCACCCAACATATCATCACTTTTGTCTAGCATGTTTTGAACCTTTTCAAAAGCCCTTTGTTGTTTCACAGCAATCTTAGCAAGTTTAGAGTAGTTGGGCTTGAGGTTTTCATCAGATTCATTCTCACTAGATTCAGAGGAGGTATATTTGAGTACCTTGGCACCCTTTGCCATGAAGCAATAGGTGGGAGTGTAGTCATCATTGCCTTCATCAGCCTCGTTGGTGAAGCCATTTTCTTCAGAGTTGAAGATAGACTTGTTGACGAATGCAGTAGTGAGAGCTAGACTCGCTACTCCAGACTCGGACTCCTCAGATGCCTCATCTTCCTCATGTTCCTCATATTCAGCTTCAGAGTCCATTTCCTTGCCAATGAATGCCCGAGCCTTCTTGGAGCTGCTCTTCTTGTGATATGAAGACTTTGAGGATTTTGATGATGAAGATTTTGAGGATTTCTTCTTTTTCTTCGCATCATCAGAACTGTAATCCTTGTATTTCTTCTTCTTTGATTCCTTTTCCCACTGAGGATAATCTTGAATGTAGCGTCCAGGTTTCTTGCATTTTGTGACAAAGCCTCTTCTTGTAGTCACTGGATGAGGAATCATAGCTCCTTGAGGATCTTCCAAAGCGACCATGTCTTGAGAAACTTTGAAATTTCTTCACGAGTAGTGCTAGTTCCTGGCTCAGTTCTTCAGGATCACCAAGGCTGCTGCCAGAGTCTTCATCTTTAGACTCAGAAACTGCCTTGGCCTTTAGTGCACGTGATCTGCCATAGCTCGAACCATAGAGATCTCTCTTTTCGGCAAGCTGGAACTCATGAGTATTTAGCCTCTCGAGGATATCAGCGGGATCAAGTGACTTGTAATTAGCATGTTCTTGTATCATCAATGCCAGAGTATCAAATGAGGAATCAAGCGATCTCAACAATTTCTTCACCACCTCATGGTCGGTGATGTCAGTGGCACCAAGCACTTGAAGCTCATTTGAGATGTCAGTGAGGCGATCAAAGGTTTGTTGAACATTTTCATTGTCAAGTCTTTTGAAGCGGTTGAAGAGATTGCGAAGAACATCAACTCGAGAGTCACGCTGAGTTGAGACTCCTTCATTCACTTTGGACAGCCTATCCCAGATAAGCTTAGCAGTTTCCAAAGCACTCACTCTTCCATACTGTCCTTTGCTCAGATGGCCACATATGATATTCTTCGCTTGAGAATCGAGTTGCTTGAATCTCTTCACATCGGTAGTGTTCAGTGAGGGTGAGACAGAGGGAACACCATTTTCCACAACATACCAGAGATCGTTATCAATTGACTCAAGATGCATTCGCGTCTTATTCTTCCAGTAGGGGTAGTCCATCCCATCGAAGGTAGGACACCCAGCAGAGACCTTGATCATACCTGCGGTCGACATAACTAAAAGTCCAGGCGGTTAAACCAAAATCACACAGAACAAGGGAGTACCTTACTCTGATACCAATTAAAAGTGCGTTATATCGACTAGAGGGGGGTGAATAGGCCATTTTTATGAATTCTTCACTGAACAAGGAAATTCCTTAGCGAAGAACTACTTGCAGTGGAATAAATACTCAAAAGTATGCATAGCAGAACACAAGCATGGTCATCATGATGAAATGAAGACAAGCACAGAGTACGGAAAGCGTAAACACAGGATAACACAGGATGAAGACAAACAGACTAAAGAAATTGAACTGAGGAAATTGAGAAAGTCTTCAGTCAAAGTCTTCAAACACAGATATGACAAGCACACAACACAGCAATGAGGAAATGAAAGAGTTGAGGAAATAGAACCGGTTGGCTTGGTGAAGACAATGATTTGGTAGACCAGTTCCAACTGTTGTCTCAGTTGTACATCTGGTTAGGGCGGCTAGGTATTTAAACCTGAGGACACACAGTCCCGGACACCCAGTCCTGAACACACAGTCCAGGACACCTAGTCCTCACCATATTCCCCTTGAGCTAAGGTCACACAGACCTCGCCCAATCACTCGTGGTAAGTCTTCAGGTGACTTTCGAACCTTCACAAACTCGGTCACTCGGCGATCCACAATTTCCTCTTGGGTGCTCTAGACCATGACGCCTAACCGTCTGGAAGAAGCACAGTCTTCAAAGGTAACAAGCGTCGGATCCACGCAGGATCAATCTCTTCAGTGATGCTCAATCACTTTGGGTTTGTAGGTGTTTGGGTTTGGGTTTTTCCTCACTTGATGATTTTCACTCAAAGTCCTCGGAGGATGGGATGCTCTCAAATGACAAATGTCAGTTTCTCTCGGAGCAGCCAACCAACTAGTGGTTGTAGGGGGCGGCTATTTATAGCCTAGGGAGCAACCCGACATGATAAGACATAAATGCCCTTCAGTGATATGACCGTTAGGTGGATAAGATATTTTGGGACAACTGGCGCGTAGCACAGCAACGATCGGAAATTTGAGGCTCAAATTCCTCAGGGCTATCATGTTCCTCACTGTGTAGGCAATCTGTACTGGCGAATTCCTAAGTCCTTAGTCAGAATAAATTCCTTAGAGACCAGAAGAACTTCGTCTGTGTCACTGAGGAATATGACTGAACTGTATGAGATTTCCAATGGCTTCACTCGAAGGGATTGGTAGGTGTAGGATTTTGAGTTGAGCATCACATGGAAATTTTTCCTTAGTATTTCCTCGACCCCCTTTAACAGTACGGTGTTTCCTATGACTCAAGAAAGAGAAAATGAAACTACGAAAACAAAATCACGCTTCATGTTCCTCAAATGAATACCAAGTCTTCAAGGTCACACCAATTTCTTCACTTTCAAAGTCTTCAGAAAGTCTTCAGAAATCCAAAGTATTCAGTCGAAGAACTTCATTTTTAGGGGTCGACTTTCTCTGTAAATATCAAACTCCTCATAGACTTATAGACATGTGTACACTCATAAACACATTAGTCCCTTAACCTATAAGTCTTCAATACACCAAAATCACTAAGGGGCACTAGATGCACTTACAAGCATCGCCAGAGGACTGATAGCGCTGATAAAGATAGGACCACATCACTGCAATAGTGCCGAGGCCCATGAACTCCGAATCAAACTGAGGGAGGACACTCGCAGTGAGAACAACAGTAGCTCGAGCATCATCATTGCACCACTGAGTGTAAGCAGACATATCATCCCGGTAGACAAAAAGAGCATCAGAATATGCGAATACCTGCTGATCATAGGCATCAACTGCAGCATCATCAAGAGCCTTGGCTGCATCCCGATCAGCCTGAGAAGCATCAGCAGCAAGCACCGGCGGTACCGGCGGAACATGAGCCACCGGAGCAACAGGGCAGGGCGGACAGGGTACCTCGCCAGAGAGAACGCCCCACAGCAGAAGACCGCGCATATGAATACGCATGAAACCCACAAACTCAGCATAGTTGGTGCCATCGAAGATCACTGAGCACCGAGGGAGGGCGACATAGCCCGAAGAAGACATGAGGAAGTCTCCCTTCGGTTTTTTTGGTCAACGGGCCCTCAACTCGATCTGGATCAAGGGAAACGCTCGAACCAGGAAATGAGCGAGGCAAGAGAGATCGACCGCGGCCAGGGAGGCAGGGGGCGATGACAGCCTGGAGGAGAGCCAGATCCGGAGCCGGACCAGGCTGCGGCGGCGGCCGGACCGGACGGCGGCGGCGGCGCCCGGACCGGGCTGCGGCGGCAGCAGCCGGACTAGGCAGCGGCAGCGGCCGGACCGAGCTGCGGCGGTAGTGGCTAGACTAGGCAGCGGCAGCGGCGGCCGAACAGGGCGAGCTGGGCGGCGGTGACGCCCAAATGGAGCTGGAAACCAGCAGGGGAGGAAGCAGCCAGGTGCAGCGAGCCTAGCACGGCCGGCCACGGGCTACAACGGGGGCTGAGAGGAGCGCCTCTGCAAGAGGAGGCGAGCAGCGGGCGGCCGGAGACTGTGGACGGAGCCTAGTAGCGGCGGGAGCGACTAGGATGGAGCACGCACGGAGTTGCATCGTGCGGGAGAGATGCTAACCTAGCATCTGATACCATGTTAGATAAACAGCAACTAGTATTCACTGAGGGCCAAAGGCCATTACATATACATGTGTGGTAAAATGCAGGAAACCCCTTATACAATGGGGATATACCGAAAAGGGACTATACACATCTAACGGCAGCAAGCATGGGAATGGCTACATGGAATTAACAATGAGTAGCATGCAGTTGGAGTAACCCTACTTTGTGAACCAACATTATTATTTTTAGCAATGAAATATCCGTGTATTGGGCCAGGCCTTCTAGGCCTGGAAACACACGGTAAGGCGTTTGAGATCAGAACCATCCAAATGAAATGAAAGGCTTGGATGTACAGCGGCAAGACTATGCCTTTTCAATTGCCTCCTCCAAAAGTGAGCTGGATCTATACTTGTATTCATTTTCAAATGCCTTAACTATAAAAACAAGTCCTCGCAAATAATTGTTGTGATCGAAAATTGACGAGGCCTAAAATAACATGCGTTACATAAGCTATGTCACAGTTATTTTGCCGTGTCTCGTTATCTCAAAAAGGCCATTAGAACAAACAAGAAAATGGATCACAATTATATTCCCAAGCTTTGATTAGCTCTCCAACAAGGAAGAAAATAATCACTACCAAATTGTGTAAACAAGAATGACCAAAATACAACCTGCATAGTGTGAATCAACGGAACTAACAGGTGCTTTCCTGATTAGTAAACAAAACATAACTTACTACCACACAATGTGAAACGGAAGACATTGTGAGGAAATAACCAAAATAAAACATGCATCTCCTATGGGAAATATTTTATTGTACTTAAAGAAACAAGTGTCCTGCCCAACCATATGCTTGTCTGTTGGCTGGATACTAGTTGTCGATGAGATATTGGTTACACAAATTATCATTTTCGTAAAAAATCTTCTCATATTTAGTTAGCTGTAGATGCATTTGTGATAAATAACTCGGTAGGAAAATATCACTGCATTGGTAATGTTGGTTGGGCAGGGCACTTGTTCTATTTAACTGAATATGAATTTCCACATTGACTAACTCAATAGTCTAAACAGGAGTTCCTTGACTTCAACAATTTCTTGTACGCGCGCTACAAAAAAAAACAATTTCTTGTACGCTTTCACATTGGAGTTTACATGTTAGTTCATATATTTAAGAAATTTGCCATGAGCATAAGCAAGAGGGCTGCACAGTAAATCGTTGACTGAGATGCCCCACAAAAATGAATTCCTATGACTTCATTGCTTTTTTTGTAGAATGGATTATTTTCTTCTCCATTTCATATATGTAGAAGCATGTAGAATTTCAAAACTAACTGTCTGATAACTCTCAAAGAGTATGGATGACTTTTAAAGCTGCTGTTATTAGATGTAAAATTGACTAGTTGGTCGAATTCAAGTTGTGGTCTAATCTATTTGTTGGCTTAAACAACTTCTTGTAGGCTTTCACAATGGGCTGGATGTGTTAGTTCATAAAGATAAGAAGTTTGAAATGATCATAAGCTAGCAATGAGGCTACACGCCAGAACAAAAATGGACTCTGAGTAACTTCGTTATTTGTGCCTTTTAGATAAACTGAATTATTTCTTCTTCATTTTGTAGACGTGGTTTAGGCTGATATAAGAATTTTTGCTCTCATTTATTGAAATTTCACAAATTGCTGCATGCAGTAATTCACTATTCGGACTTCGTGGCATCATTGCAAGTACCGAATATAGAAAGCTAACAGAGGCTTTTGATGAGTGACTGCCAAGACTCTGGGCGCAAAGGAAGACATCGTTAGTATCATACCACTTATTAGTGCCGGCTGTTCGCCCGTTTGTTATCCGGTGGAAGTGAAAATGCTTGTGTTTGTCGGGGGATGCAAGAGTGGCTTGTTGTGTTCTCTACTGTCAGAGAATCAACATATTTATAGTATTTGAAGAGATTTCTTTTATGAGTAGTCGTGCCTCTTGCCAAAAAACACATGCTTATTACTGATAGGATTCAGAACTGCCATTTGTGAGCGTAACTTTTACGGATTATCAACTACCAGCGATTTGTTTCGGAGTGCAGTATCACCACGCCCAATGGCGTGTCAAATTGCCGCTTAAGCCCATGTATAAGTAAATCGCCCTGGTTCACATGTTATGGGCCTAATCAAATTTTATATAGCCTCTGTTTACATGTTTATGGGCTCTTGTATAAAAAGTTCCGTTGTGTAACTTATTAATGATGATGACGTGGTTTAACATGGATTCAAAATTAAGAGGCAATTTTGGAATAAAGTGGTATTACAGGGGGGCTAGTATATATACTATTATTACAGGCAGAAGCATGATACCATTTGTCCCATTGGTAATATTGATCTCAACTGAATTGTATTGCAGCCTTGCAGGAATCGCTATATTATACCTAGTAGGCTAAGAAACTTCTAACTTAGGTCAGTTAAAAAAAACTTATGTCCGAAGTTCAAAAATCAAGGTGTCTTGGCACTAGTAGAAAAAGGGTCAAATGTGCAGATCATTAGTACCGGTTTGTATTTGAGCCGGCACTAATGTGACCATTAGTTCTGGTTTCAATGGCTAGGCGGGTCACTCTCATTAGTACCGGTTCGTGCCGAATTTTTAGCACCGGTTCGTGCCACGAGCCGGTACTAAAGAGAGTGGTGACAGGATGTTGTCAGTCTGGGGCCCCTCCAACACCTTTAGTACCGGTTCGTGAGTACCGGTTCGTGCCTCGAACCGGTACTAAAGGTCGTCCTATATAAACCCTTCGTCCACCCGCACTCTGTTCTTCCCCCTTTCCCCTCTCCTCTGTTCTTCCCTTCCTCTCAAGCTCATCACAAATTTTGCCCAAATTTTGTCAAGATTTGAAGGCCCCCATCCATTCAAATGATCACAAAGGTTAGCAACTTTGTCCTTTCATCTCTCATTGCTAGATTAGCTCTTGCAATGGTTTATATAGTGATTAATTTGTGGGTTTTAGTAATTTGGGAGGATATGTGGTAGTATTTGATTTATATGCAATTTGAGGTCAAAATAACACTTAGTTTGCATATGTAGGTGTGGTTTACTTAGTGCCTTCTAAATCTCCGTCGTAACCATCGTCGATCGCCCGCACCGTCCCGTCGCCGGCACCACCTTGTGGTGAGCCTCTTGTTCATGATTTTTTTATATAAAAAATTCATGTTTGTGTGATTTGGATATATAGTTACTCGTATAATTATCTTACTCGTACGTTGTTTGTTATACATAGTGCCATGGTTTTGATATCTGTCCCCGTCGGCCCTCATCCGCGTTATGATTCGGATGTGGTATATTCTATTTTAAAACTATTTGTTGCATTTCGTGTTTATGACAAATTATGCCCATCAAGTTGACATAGATATTTTTTATCTAGGAGGTATGTGAACCGGAAATTCCAACCGACCCTATTGTCGAGAGGTTAAATTTAGTTGAAAGAGAAAATGAGTATTTGAAAGAAAAAATGAAAATAATTGAGGGGGAGAAGATGGAATTGGACTTGCATGTTGCCGATGTCGTCGATGATCACAAGATCAAGATGGAGAAAATGCGCTTGAAGATTAGAAAGATTAGAAAATATGTCATTGATAGTGAGGCTTGGTATCATTATGCTGTTGGATCAATTGTTACCTTAGTTGCGATCTTGATCGCATTTGTTGTTGCATTTAAATGCTTTAACTAGAGAGTTATTTGTTTGTTGCATTTAAGTGTTGTATGAACTTTATGTATGAGCTTGTATTAATTTGGTCTTTTCGGTGTTGTGTAATGAAGATGAGCCGACAATGGATGTACGATGACCGATGCTCTCCCGAGTTCATTAATGGCGTGCATACTTTTCTGCTTGCGGCTGAGGCAAACAAGCGGGCAGATGGTTTTATGCCTTGTCCATGTGCTGGCTGTAAGAATGATCAAAATTACTCTAACGTAAGAACCATTCACATCCACCTGTTTGAGTCCGGTTTCATGCCCCACTATAATGTTTGGACCAAGCACGGAGAAAGAGGGGTTATGATGAGATACAATGAAGAAGAGGAGGACGACGACAGCTATCATGGACATGGGTTCCCTGAATACGATGATACACAAATGGGGGAAGAAGCTGAGCCGGCAATGCGGGAAGAAGCTGAAGAAGAGGCATCAGATGATCCCGCTGATGATCTAGGTCAGGCCATTGCCGATGCAAAGAGAAACTGCGCAAGTGATTTGGAGAAGAAGAAGTTGCAGCGCATGTTAGAGGATCACAAAAAATTGTTGTACCCGAATTGTAAAGCTGACAAGAAAAAGTTGGGCACCACACTGGAATTGCTGCAATGGAAGGCAGAGAATGGTGTATCTGACAAGGGATTTGGAAAGTTGCTGGTAATGATAAAGAATATGCTTCAAAAGGACAACGAATTGCCCGAGAGTACGTACGAAGCAAAGAAGGCTATCTGCCCTCTAGGGTTAGAGGTGCAGAAGATACATGCATGCCCTAATGACTGCATCCTCTACCGCGGTGAGTACGGGGATTTGAACGCGTGCCCGGTATGCGGTGCATTACGCTATAAGATCAGCCGCGATGACCCTGGTGATGTCGAGGACGAGTGCCCCAGGAAAAAGATTCCTGCCAAGGTGATGTGGTATGCTCCTATAATACCACGGTTGAAACGTTTCTTGCAAAACAAAGAGCATGCCAAGGCGATGCGATGACACAGAGAAGACCGTAAGAAAGACGGAAACTTGAGAGTACCCGCTGACGGGTCGCAGCGGAGAAAAATCGAGAGAAAGTACAGGGAGGAGTTTTGCAGGTGACGCAAGGAACGTATGGTTTGGTCTAAGCGCAGATGGCATTAATCCTTTTGGGGAGCAGAGCAGCAACCATAGCACATGGCCTGTGACTCTATGTATGTATAACCTTCATCCTTGGTTGTGCATGAAGCGGAAGTTCATTATGATGCTGTAACACCCCGGATGTAACTTTCCATATTTGTAACTCCAACTCTTGCCATTTTCGGCTATGTGTTATGATATTCCCTCCGTGGTTGGGTTTTGTCTTTCGTTTTGCATTTTGTTCATGTCATGCATCTCATATCATGTCATCATGTGCATCTCATTTGCATACGTGTTCGTCTCTTGCATCCGAGCATTTTCCCCGTTGTCCGTTTTGCAATCCGACACTCCCACATGCACCGGCGCACCCCTCTTGTCTCTTTTCATGAGCGGGTGTTAAACGTTCTTGGAATGGACCGAGGTTTGTCAAGTGGCCTTGGTACACCACCCGTAGACCACCTGTCAAGTTTCGTCCCATTTGGAGGTCGTTTGATGCTCCAACGGTTAACCGGGTAACCGCAAAGTCCTTTTGTGTGTTGCAGCAAAACCCCTCCAAACAGTCCAATAACCCCTCTAAGTCCCCTCCATGCTCTCCGTCGTCAGATCACGATCGTGTGGGCGAAAACCGCACTCCATTTGGAGTCTCCTAGCTCCCTCTACCTATAAATATGTGCTCCCTCCTCCAAATTCCGGGTCCCGAAACCCTAGCCTCGTTCCCTCCGCGCGCCGGACACGTCCGCCAGGCGCCGGACGAAACCCGCCGCCGCGCCCGACCAACCAGGAGCCGCCATGTGGCGCGCCGCCGTTCCCCGCGCCGCCGGCCCGCTCGGCCCCCCGAGCCCATCTCCGCCGCCTCCTCCCGCGGGAGCCGGCGCCTGAGCGCGCCTCGGCCCCGCCGCCTGCCGGACCCCGCCACCGGAGCTCCCGCCGTCCGCTGCTCCGGCGACCTCGCCCGGCGCGGCACCGCCCGTCCGCCTCCACGCTCGCGCCTCCGCCTCCCTCTCCGGTCGCCGGATCCGCCTCCCTCCTCTCCAACTCCGCCGACCGCCGCCGCCCTCTTCCGCCTCTTCTCCGGCGAGCAGCAGCTCCCTCTCCGGCGAGCCGCGCCAGATCTCGATCTGGATCCGCGAGGTTGACCTCTCCCCTCCCCTCGATTTTCTCTCTGTCCTAAAAATATTGCACTCTGTTGCCATGTTCTCTACATCATAACTCCTTGTACATAGCTCCGTTTCGTGTGTGTAATATATCAAAATGTTCATTACGAGATGCTCTTCATTTTGTTACATTTTGTCATGCTCGTTTGAGTCCATCTTGATGCCCAAATCTCTGGTGCAAGAGTGCTATGTGATGTTTACTGCTGTTACTTATCAGAACTTGGTGATTTGTTATTTTTGTTGCAATTGATGTGTGCATCTTATGAGCATGAGCTCTACAGGTGTTTTGATCTATGCTATGCCATCTTTACAGAGGTGTATGCCATGTATTTTTGTGATCTATGTGGTGACTAGCACAAACATGCAAACTAGGCTTCGTGATGTTTCTGTTTTCAGGGACTTAGGATTTTCACTAAGTCTGTTTACTGCTGTTACTTAAGTAAGGATGTTTTGTAGATATAGTTGTGCTCTATCCATCCATGCCCCTGTTTGCAATTATGGAGTGCCATAGC
This sequence comes from Aegilops tauschii subsp. strangulata, assembly GCF_002575655.3. Lineage (NCBI taxonomy): Eukaryota > Viridiplantae > Streptophyta > Magnoliopsida > Poales > Poaceae > Aegilops > Aegilops tauschii. The sequence continues at coordinate 521,974,417 of NC_053041.3, forward strand.
ATGTCTTAATCTTGCTCTACTTTTCCTATAAAATATTTCTGGCAGAATGTCAACATGATATTCAATTTTGCCAAGGTTGTTGTAGTTGATCCATACATGCTATGAACTTGCTCTTGCCATGGATAGCTTCATAAACATGCCATCTTGCTGTAGGTATGCTTGTTGTGTCATGCATTGCTTTGTGTTGAGTGAATCAAGCTCACCAAGATGCCTTCATAATTCTGTTTACTGCCATGCTCTGTTTTCTGCTAAGTCTGAAACCTGTTAACGAACCTTGTTATGTTTACATGGGTGCCATCATATCTTCTGGTCCTTTTTGGCTCATGATCAGTAAGGGACTTTTGTTCTATGCATTTAGTAGATTTATGCCATGCCTCATTTTGCTATGATAAGTTCCTGTAGCATGTGTTTTGCTTGCTCTGAACATTGCTACCTGATGTTGTTTATGCCATGTCCAGTAATTTCACTAAGTCTGTGATCCTGATATCTTTTGCACTTTCGCCATGCTATTTTGAACCTGTTATTTTGTGATCTAGCCGTAGATCAGTGTTCATCTTTTGTCAAGCATCTCCTGTAGATTACTACCATATGCTTTGTTGCTATGTTGGTGTGTTGTAGCATAGTTACTTGATGTATTCTAAGTGCTATCATGTTGTTAATCGCAGAATCGTGTCATTCTTGTTTTGCTCGCCATTTGCAAACCGTGCATCCGTTTCCGGTGATCTTTATATCGATTTCAACCGAAATCATCTCATATTTCCAGTGGCATACTTGGTTTGCCAAGCTACCGCCTTGTTCATCCTTTTTCTTCCGAAGCACGCATACGGATTGCATATCATGTCTCACATATCATGCATGTAGTGCATCATGTTGCTTGTGCTTTTCCCGTGATTGATTGTGGTTCCATTGCTTGTTTTCTTGTTGTGGGTAGAGCCGGGAGACGAGTTCATGAACGAGGTACCTGTTGAGTACGCTTATGAGGATCAAGCTTTCGACAACTCTGAGAACCTTGCAGGCAAGATGACCATACCCTCGAAATCACTTCTATCTTTGCTTTGCTAGTTGTTCGTTCTATTGCCATGCTGCGCTACCTACCACTTGCTATATCATGCATCCCATATTGCCATGTCAAGCCTCTAACCATCCTTTCCTAGCAAACCGTTGTTTGGCTAAGTTACCGCTTTTGCTCAGCCCTTCTTATAGCGTTGCTAGTTGCAGGTGAAGTTGAAGTTGGTTCCATGTTGGAACATGGATATTTTGGAATATCACAATATATCTTATTTTAATTAATGCATATATATATTTGGTAAAAGGTGGAAGGCTCGGCCTTATGCCTGGTGTTTTGTTCCACTCTTGCCGCCCTAGTTTTCCGTCATACCGGTATTATGTTCCTTGAGTTTGCGTTCTTTACGCGGTTGGGTGATTTATGGGACCCCCTTGACAGTTCGCCTTGAATAAAACTCCTCCAGCAAGGCCCAACCTTGGTTTTACCATTTGCCACCTAAGCCTTCTTCCCTCGGGTTTTCGCGAGCCCGAGGGTCATCTTTATTTTAACCCCCGGGCCAGTGCTCCTCTGAGTGCTGGTCCAAACTAGAGCCACTTGCAGCGCCACCTCGGGGAAACTCGAGGGCTGGTTTTAGTTGTACGTAGTGTTCATCCGGTGTGCCCTGAGAACGAGATATGTGCAGCTCCTATCGGGATTTGTCGGCACATCGGGCGGCTTTTCTGGTCTTGTTTTACCATTGTCGAAATGTCTTGTAAACCGGGATTCCGAGACTGGTCGGGTCTTCCCGGGAGAAGGTTTATCCTTCGTTGACCGTGAGAGCTTATAATGGGCTAAGTTGGGACAGCCCTGCAGGGTATTATCTTTCGAAAGCCGTGCCCGCGGTTATGAGGCAGATGGGAATTTGTTAATGTCCGGTTGTAGAGAACTTGACACTTGACTTATTTAAAATACATCAACCGTGTGTGTAGCCGTGATGGTCTCTTCTCGGCGGAGTCCGGGAAGTGAACACGGTTTGAGTTATGAATGAACGTAAGTAGTTTCAGGATCACTTCTTGATCATTTCTAGCTTCGCGACCGTTGCGTTGCTTCTCTTCTCGCTCTCATTTGCGTATGTTAGCCACCATATATGCTTAGTGCTTGCTGCAGCTCCACCTTTACACCATCCTTTCCTATAAGCTTAAATAGTCTTGATCTCGCGGGTGTGAGATTGCTGAGTCCTCGTGACTCACAGATTCTACCAAAACAGTTGCAGGTGCCGACGATACCAGTGCAGATGATGCAACCGAGCTCAAGTGGGAGTTCGACGAGGAACGTGGCCGTTACTATGTTTCTTTTCCGGATGATCAGTAGTGGAGCCCAGTTGGGACGATCGGGGATCTAGCATTTGGGGTTATCTTATTTTCATTTGGATTTGACCGTAGTCGGTCCATGTGTGGATTTTGGATGATGTATGAATTAATTTATGTATTGTGTGAAGTGGCGATTGTAAGCCAATTCTCGTTATCCCATTCTTGTTCATTACATGGGATTGTGTGAAGTGGCGATTGTAAGCCAATTCTCGTTATCCCATTCTTGTTCATTACATGGGATTGTGTGAAGATGACCATTCTGGCGACAATACCTACAATGCGGTTATGCCTCTAAGTCGTGCCTCGACACGTGGGAGATATAGCCGCATCATGGGCGTTACAAGTTGGTAATCAGAGCCATCCCCGACTTAGGAGCCCCCCTGCTTGATCGAATCGCTGGCGTTGTTGAGTCTAGAACAAAAATGTTTTGAGTCTTAGGATTATATATATCAGAGAGTAGGATTCTTTTTACTCCTCAGTCCCTTCATCGCTCTGGTGAGGCCTCCTGACGTAGAAGTTTTGACTCTTCTCTCCTCGAATTTCACTAAAAAAAATTTAGGATCACGCGGGTATCTTAGAATTGTTCCGATGGTTTTGTGACGAGAACATTGTTCTTGGTGCCTCCTGACATTTAGGGGTTGTGGCAGTGTCCCGGGGAGTTGAGCTCTGAGGTATTGTCGTCACAATTTTATCGTTGCAGTTCTGGAATACATGAGTTTTGCCGACATCGAAAATCTCTTTTATGCAGTTGTTGGTGAGATCACCTCGACGCCACCCAGTACTGGGGCGGGAGTTCGGGAGTATTGCCATAACTCGTATAACGGATGCTTTTCGAAGGTTGAGGTACACGATTTCCGAAGGTTTCTTGGTTATGTGTTGACGGATGGATACAGCTGGATCTAGGGATTGCTAGTTTGGGTGCTATATTTTGTGTCCCCTGTATCCCCAACACCAGATTGCATAACCAGAAAGTTTCGGGAGTTTATAGGTGGGATTCAAGTAGCTCTTAGCATTTCTTCCCGCAGATATTTGGTTTGTGATTGGGTAGTCCTTACCACTTATTTGTTCCAGTCGTACCTTTTTTTTATTTTATTCATCAATCTCTTATCAAGTGGCTTCTCACCTTAATGGAAGTGTGATGATTTACTATGGAATTCATTCGTTCATCCTCGTTCGAATGTTTATTGTGAAGACTATATGTTGCAATTTCTATCCGTTGATTCAACTTGTCTATTTGTCTATCAAGATGCTAACGGATGTCACCCTCTTCAGGATGGCTCCGCCAACGCGTCAGAATCCGGAACGCAATGAAGGGAGCCAGGCGAACCCTCCGCCACCACCTCCGCCTCCGGAGGCATGGCAAGCTATCATGGCAGCCACCAACGCCAATGCTTAGATGATTTTGCAACTCTTGCAAGAACGCACCCAAGGGCAAGGCAATCAAGGAAATAAAGGCCAAGGCAACAATCAGCCTCACTTCGCTACCCTCAACCAGTTTCTCGCAAATCAGCCGAAGTCTTTCAGCTACTGTGCCGAGGCCACAGACGCCGATGATTGGCTCGTGGACATCAACAAGCATTTTGAATGTAGCAATGTCAGGCCTGAGGACTTTGTCAAGTTCGCTTCTTTTCAACTCAAGGATCAAGCTGCCGAATGGAATCAACAATACAAAGATTCCAGAGGAGGTCGTGTGATTACCTGGGATGATTTCCGCCGAGACTTCAAAGCTCACCACATTCCACAAAGTGTTGTTGAGAGCAAGCGTGAGGAGTTCCACAATCTCAAGCAAGGCAGCATGTCCGTGTATCAATACAATACCCAGTTTCAGAAACTCGCTCGCTTCACTAAGCAAGACGTTCCTGATGAAAAGAGCATGATCTATCAATTCAGAGGTGGCCTTAGAGAAGATCTGCAATTACCTCTCGTGCTTTTTGAGCCGACCAAGTATGATGATTTCTACAATATGGCACTGAAGCAAGAGGCTGCTCAGCTCAAGTGTGAGGCTTCTAAGAAGAGAGTCAGGGACACAGTTCAGTCTTCTTCTTCCTCACTAGTGGCTGCTAAGCAACAGAAGTTCTGGTTGCCTCCTCCTCCTCCGTTTCGTCAGCCTTTCCAGCAGAAGACCAAAGGTGGCCATGGATCTTCCCACTCATCCAACCCTGGCTATCAGAACAAGTCTCAGAATCAAGCTCCAAAGTCGAATGCTCCTTATCATCGTCCGCTCTCGGAGGTGACTTGCAACAAGTGTCAGCAGAAAGGTCACTATGCTAACAAGTGCTTCAACCAAAGGCGCCTTCCGCCTCCTCCTCCTGTGAGATCTTCCAGCAATGCAGTGGTCAAGCATAATCCCAAGTCTGCTAAGGTGAACATGATGAATGCAGCTCAAGCGGAGGAATCTACTGATGTGATAATGGGTAATCTCTCAGTTAATGATATTCCTGCAAAAGTCTTATTTGATACTGGTGCATCTCTTTCTTTCATTTCAAGACCTTTTGTTGCCAAGCATGAGTCTGTGACGGAAAAGATTCCTATCCCGTTGAAGATTGTGTCCCCGGGTAAGCAAATGTCATCTAATAATTGTGTCCCGGATGTTTCCATCAAGATGGGAAACTATAAATTTCTGTCTAAACCAATTGTCCTTGGTGACGGATATTGATCTAATTCTCGGCATGGACTGGCTTTCTAAGCACAAGGCTCAACTTGATTGTGCTGCCAGGGAAATTCAATTGACACACTCTTCTGAGGATGTGATTATCTATGCCGCTCATGACGAGACCATTCGGTTATTTTCTCTCAATGAGAAGGGCGAATTGGATGCTATTTCTCAAGTTCCAGTCATTTGTGAGTATCAAGATGTCTTTCCAGAAGAGCTTCCGGGTATGCCTCCTCACCGGCCAGTTGAGTTTGTTATCGATCTTGAGCCTGGCACTGAACCCGTTTGCAAGCATCCTTACAAGCTTGGACCCAAGGAGCAGAAAGAATTGAAGAAACAGCTCAATGAACAAGAGCGTCTGGGTTTGATCAGACCGAGTTCATCTCCATGGGGTTGTGGTGTTCTTTTTGTCCAGAAGAAGGATGGCACGGACCGACTTTGTGTCGACTACCGTCCATTGAACAAGAAGACAATCAAGAACAAGTATCCACTTCCCAACATCAATGAGCTATTCGAGCAACTTAAAGGTGCTAAAGTATTCTCCAAGCTTGACCTCCGGATGGGTTATCATCAGATTCGCATTCGTGAAGAAGATATTCCCAAGACAGCCTTCAGAACAAGCTTTGGTTCTTATGAATATACTGTCATGTCTTTCGGCCTTGTCAATGCTCCTCCAACATTCTCTCGGATGATGAATTTCATCTTCAACCCCTATACCAATGAATTCGTCCTGGTGTATCTCGATGATATCTTGGTCTTCTCCAAGAATAAGAAGGATCATGCCAAACATTTGCGATTGGTGCTCGACAAGCTCAGAGAGTATCAATTCTATGCGAAGTTTTCCAAATGTGAGTTTTGGCTTGATGAAGTTCTTTACCTTGGTCATATCATCTCTGCCAAGGGCATCGCTGTTAATCCCGAGAAGGTGTCTGCAATTATGAATTGGGAACCTCCTCAGAATGTCAAGCAGCTTCGCAGTTTTCTTGGTCTTGCAAGCTATTGCTGAAGATTCGTTGAGAATTTCTCTAAGATTGCAAAGCCTCTTTCCAACCTCCTCCAGAAGCATGTGAAGTATGTATGGACTCCTGAGTGTGACGTTGCTTTCAACACTCTCAAAGAGAAACTCGTCACAGCTCCTGTCTTAACTCCTCCTGACGAATCCAAGCCATTCGAAGTTTTCTGTGATGCTTCTCTTCAAGGTCTCGGTGCTGTGTTAATGCAAGAGAAGAAAGTTGTGGCCTATACCTCTCGTCAGTTGAAGTCCAACGAAAAGAACTACCCCACTCACGATCTTGAGTTGGCGGCAGTTGTCCATGCATTAATAACGTGGAGACATCTCTTGTTGGGAAGAAAAGTGGACATATTCACCGATCACAAGAGTCTCAAGTACATCTTCACTCAGCCCAACCTCAACCTCAGGCAGACTCGATGGGTCGAGATGATTCAAGAGTACAATCCAAGTATTGAGTATACTCCAGGCAAGGCCAATGTCATTGCAGATGCTTTGAGCAGGAAGGCTTATTGCAACAGCTTAATTCTCAAGCCATTTCAACCGGATCTTTGTGAAGCTTTCCGCAAGCTGAATCTCCAAGTTGTTCCTCAAGGCTTTCTTGCCAACCTCATAGTCTCTCCTACTTTGGAAGATCAAATTCATGAGGCACAACTCCTGGATACCATGGTGAAGAAGGTGAAACGTGGTATTGACAAGGGTCTATCCAAATACAAGTGCTATCGCATTGATGACAGAGACACTCTATTCTTTGAGGACCGGATTGTGGTTCCTAAAGGTGATCTAAGGAAAGTCATTATGAACGAGGCGCACAATTCTCTTCTTTCCATTCATCCTGGAAGTACGAAGATGTACCATGACCTCAAGCAGTCGTATTGGTGGACTCGAATTAAGCGAGAAATCGCTCAATTCGTGAACGAATGTGATGTCTGTCGAAGGGTGAAAGCAGAACACCAACGACCAGCTGGTCTCCTCCAACCTCTTGCTATCCCAGGATGGAAGTTTGATCATATCGAAATGGACTTCGTGTCTGGATTTCCAAAGTCCAAGCGTGGAAATGATGCTATCTTCGTTGTCATTGACAAGCTTACTAAAGTGGCTCATTTCCTTCCAATCAAAGAATCTATCACAGCAGCTCAGTTGGCAGAGCTATACACCTCCATAATTGTCTCCTTGCACGGCATTCCACATTTGATTTCTTCAGATCGTGGAAGCATCTTCACTTCTAAGTTCTGGGACTCCTTCCAGAAGGCCATGGGCACCAACATTCGCTTCAGCACAGCTTTCCATCCTCAAACTAGTGGCCAAGTCGAGCGAGTCAATCAAATCCTTGAAGATATGCTCAGGGCTTGTGTCATTTCCTTTGGCATGAAATGGGAAGATTGTCTTCCATATGCCGAGTTCTCCTACAACAACAGCTTCCAAGCGAGTTCGGGCAAGGCCCCATTCGAAATTCTCTATGGCAGAAAGTGTCGTACTCCTCTCAATTGGTCAGAGACTGGTGAACGCCAACTTCTTGGCAATGACTTAATCACAGAGGCTGAAGAAATGTGTAAATTCATCCGTGAAAATCTCAAAGCCGCGCAATCGCGCCAGAAGAGTTACTATGATAGCAAGCACCGTGATTTGGCTTTCGAGTTCGGAGACCATGTCTACCTCCGCGTCTCTCCAATGAAAGGCACTCGTCGCTTCGGTATCAAAGGGAAGCTTGCCCCTAGATATGTGGGTCCTTTCAAGATCATTGGCAAAAGAGGCGACCTCGCCTATCAACTTGAGCTTCCCTCCAACTTCGCGAACGTGCACGATGTGTTCCACGTGTCACAGCTTCGCAAGTGCTTCAAGACTCCTGAGCGCACCATCAACTTCGAAGAGATTGACCTCCAAGAAGATCTGTCTTATCATGAGCACCCCGTTGCTATTCTTGAAGAAACTGAGCGCAAGACTCGCAACAAGTCAATCAAATTCCTGAAAGTGAAGTGGTCGCACCATTCCGACCGAGAAGCCACCTGGGAACGCGAGGACCACCTCCGTTCCGAATATCCGGAGTTCTTTCAGCCCTAGATCTCGGGACGAGATCCTCTCGTAGTGGTGGAGTGTTGTAACACCCCGGATGTAACTTTCCATATTTGTAACTCCAACTCTTGCCATTTTCGGCTATGTGTTATGATATTCCCTCCGTGGTTGGGTTTTGTCTTTCGTTTTGCATTTTTTTCATGTCATGCATCTCATATCATGTCATCATGTGCATCTCATTTGCATACATGTTCGTCTCTTGCATCCGAGCATTTTCCCCGTTGTCCGTTTTGCAATCCGACACTCCCACATGCACCGGCGCACCCCTCTTGTCTCTTTTCGTGAGCGGGTGTTAAACGTTCTCGGAATGGACCGAGGTTTGTCAAGTGGCCTTGGTACACCACCGGTAGACCACCTGTCAAGTTTCGTCCCATTTGGAGGTCGTTTGATGCTCCAACGGTTAACCGGGTAACCGCAAGGTCCTTTTGTGTGTTGCAGCAAAACCCCCTCCAAACAGTCCAATAACCCCTCTAAGTCCCCTCCATGCTCTCCGTCGTCGGATCACGATCGTGTGGGCGAAAACCGCACTCTATTTGGAGTCTCCTAGCTCCCTCTACCTATAAATATGTGCTTCCTCCTCCAAATTCCGGGTCCCGAAACCCTAGCCTCGTTCCCTCCGCGCACCGGACACGTCCGCCCGGCGCCGAACGAAACCCGCCGCCGCGCCCGACCAACCAGGAGCCGCCACGTGGCGCGCCACCGTTCCCCGCGTCACCGGCCCGCTCGGCCCGCGCTCGGCCCCCCGAGCCCATCTTCGCCGCCTCCACCCGCAGGAGCCGGCGCCAGAGCGCGCCTCGGCCCCGCCGCCTGCCGGACCCCGCCACCGAAGCTCCCGCCGTCCGCCGCTCTGGCGACCTCGCCCGGCGCGCCGCCGCCCGTCCGCCTCCACGCCCGCGCCTCCGCCTCCCTCTCCGGTCGCCGGATCCGCCTCCCTCCTCTCCAACTCCGCCGACCGCCGCCGCCCTCTTCCGCCTCTTCTCCGGCGAGCAGCAGCTCCCTCTCCGGCGAGCCGCGCCAGATCTCGATCTGGATCCGCGAGGTTGACCTCTCCCCTCCCCTCGATTTTCTCCGTCCTAAAAATATTGCACTCTGTTGCCATGTTCTCTACATCATAACTCCTTGTACATAGCTCCGTTTTGTGTGTGTAATATATCGAAATGTTCACTACGAGATGCTCTTCATTTTGTTCCATTGTGTCATGCTCGTTTGAGTCCATCTTGATGCCCAAATCTCTGGTGCAAGAGTGCTATGTGATGTTTACTGCTGTTACTTATCAGAACTTGGTGATTTGTTATTTTTGTTGCAATTGATATGTGCATCTTATGAGCATGAGCTCTACAGGTGTTTTGATCTATGCTATGCCATCTTTACAGAGGTGTATGCCATGTATTTTTGTGATCTATGTGGTGACTAGCACAAGCATGCAAACTAGGCTTCGTGATGTTTCTGTTTTCAGGGACTTAGGATTTTCACCAAGTCTGTTACTGCTGTTATTTTGTTGCCATGTATCCATGTGGCTACAGTGAGGTCCATTCTTCTTTTGGGCATGTTAAGTAAGGATGTTTTGTAGATATAGTTGTGCGCTATCCATCCATGCCCCTGTTTGCAATTATGGAGTCCCATAGCATGTCTTAATCTTGCTCTACTTTTGCTATAAAATATTTCTGGCAGAATGTCAACATGATATTCAATTTTGCCAAGGTTGTTGTAGTTGATCCATACATGCTATGAACTTGCTCTTTCCATGGATAGCTTCATAAACATGCCATCTTGCTGTAGGTATGCTTTTTTTGTCATGCATTGCTTTGTGTTGACTGAATCAAGCTCACCAAGATGCCTTCATAATTCTGTTTACTGCCATGCTCTGTTTTCTGCCAAGTCTGAAACCTGTTAACGAAACTTGCTATGTTTACTTGGGTGTCATCATATCTTCTGGTCCTTTTTGGCTCATGATCAGTAAGGGATTTTTGTTCTATGCATTTAGTAGAGTCATGCCATGCCTTGTTTTGCTATGATAAGTTCGTGTAGCATGTGTTTTGCTTGCTCTGAACATTGCTACCTGATGTTGTTTATGCCATGTCCAGTAATTTCACTGTCTGTGATCCTGATATCTTTTGCACTTTTGCCATGCTTGTTTGAACCTGTTATTGTGTGATCTAGCCGTAGCTCAGTGTTCATCTTTTGTCAAGCATCTCCTGTAGATTACTGCCATATGCTTTGTTGCTATGTTGGGGTGCTGTATGGTTACTTGATGTATTCTAAGTGCTATCATGGTGTTAATCGCAGAATCGTGTCATTCTTGTTTTGCTCGCCATTTGCAAACCGTGCATCCGTTTCCGGTGATCTTTATATCGATTTCGACCGAAATCATCTCATATTTCCAGTGGCATACTTGGTTTTCCAAGCTACTGCCTTGTTCATCCTTTTTCTTCCGAAGCACGCATACGCATTGAATATCATGTCTCGCATATCATGCATGTAGTGCATCATGTTGCTTGTACTTTTCCCGTGATTGATTGTGGTTCCATTACTTGTTTTCTTGTTGTGGGTAGAGCCGGGAGACGAGTTCGTGAACGAGGTACCTGTTGAGTACGCTTATGAGGATCAAGCTTTCGACAACTCTGAGAACCTTGCAGGCAAGATGACCATACCCTCGAAATCACTTCTATCTTTGCTTTGCTAGTTGTTCGTTCTATTGCCATGCTGCGCTACCTACCACTTGCTATATCATGCCTCCCATATTGCCATGTCAAGCCTCTAACCATCCTTTCCTAGCAAACCGTTGTTTGGCTAAGTTACCGCTTTTGCTCAGCCCTTCTTATAGCGTTGCTAGTTGCAGGTGAAGTTGAAGTTGGTTCCATGTTGGAACATGGATATTTTGGAATATCACAATATATCTTATTTTAATTAATGCATCTATATATTTGGTAAAAGGTGGAAGGCTCGGCCTTATGCCTGGTGTTTTGTTCCACTCTTGCCGCCCTAGTTTTCCGTCATACCGGTATTATGTTCCTTGAGTTTGCGTTCCTTACGCGGTTGGGTGATTTATGGGACCCCCTTGACAGTTCGCCTTGAATAAAACTCCTCCAGCAAGGCCCAAACTTGGTTTTACCATTTGCCACCTAAGCCTTCTTCCCTCGGGTTTTCGCGAGCCCGAGGGTCATCTTTATTTTAACCCCCGGGCCAGTGCTCCTCTGAGTGCTGGTCCAAACTAGAGCCACTTGCAGCGCCACCTCGGGGAAACTCGAGGGCTGGTTTTAGTTGTACGTAGTGTTCATCCGGTGTGCCCTGAGAACGAGATATGTGCAGCTCCTATCGGGATTTGTCGGCACATCTGGCGGCTTTGCTGGTCTTGTTTTACCATTGTCGAAATGTCTTGTAAACCGGGATTCCGAGACTGATCGGGTCTTCCCGGGAGAAGGTTTATCCTTTGTTGACCGTGAGAGCTTATAATGGGCTAAGTTGGGACACCCCTGCAGGGTATTATCTTTCGAAAGCCGTGCCCGCGGTTATGAGGCAGATGGGAATTTGTTAATGTCCGGTTGTAGAGAACTTGACACTTGACTTATTTAAAATACATCAACCGTGTGTGTAGCCGTGATGGTCTCTTCTCGGCGGAGTCCGGGAAGTGAACACGGTTTGAGTTATGAATGAACATAAGTAGTTTCAGGATCACTTCTTGATCATTTCTAGCTTCGCGACCGTTGCGTTGCTTCTCTTCTCGCTCTCATTTGCGTATGTTAGCCACCATATATGCTTAGTGCTTGCTGCAGCTCCACCTTTACACCATCCTTTCCTATAAGCTTAAATAGTCCTGATCTCGCGGGTGTGAGATTGCTGAGTCCTCGTGACTCACAGATTCTACCAAAACAGTTGCAGGTGCCGACGATACCAGTGCAGATGATGCAACCGAGCTCAAGTGGGAGTTCGACGACGAACGTGGTCGTTACTATGTTTCTTTTCCGGATGATCAGTAGTGGAGCCCAGTTGGGACGATCGGGGATCTAGCATTTGGGGTTATCTTATTTTCATTTGGATTTGACCGTAGTTGGTCCATGTGTGGATTTTGGATGATGTATGAATTAATTTATGTATTGTGTGAAGTGGCAATTGTAAGCCAATTCTCATTATCCCATTCTTGTTCATTACATGGGATTGTGTGAAGATGACCCTTCTTGCGACAATACCTACAATGCGGTTATGCCTCTAAGTCGTGCCTCGACACGTGGGAGATATAGCCGCATCGTGGGCGTTACAGATGCTAGTGCTCATCCAAGGCCCTAAGCAACCCGACAACGACATTAGTTGAAGAACTCTTACAACTGTGGAATGGAACAGGTGTACGTACGTGGGATGAGCACGGATAGCAAGTATTTGACCTAAAGGTGTTGCTGTTCGTGACCATCAATGATTGGCCTGCTCTCAGTAACCTTTCAGGACAGACAAACAAGGGATACCGCGCATGCACGCACTGTTTGGATGATACCGACAGTATATATTTGGATAATTGTAGGAAGAATGTGTACCTGGGACATCGTCGATTTCTTCCGAGCAGGCATCCCGTAAGAAAGAAAGGCAAGAATTTCAAAGGTGAGGCGGATCACCGGACGAAGCCTCGCCACCGTACTGGTGCTGATGTACATGATATGGTCAAGGATTTGAAGGTAGTCTTTGGAAAGGGTCCTGGCGGACAACCTGTTCCGAATGACGCTGACGGACGCGCACCCATGTGGAAGAAGAAATCTATATTTTGGGACCTGCCCTATTGGAAATACCTAGAGGTCCGCTCCGCAATCGACGTGATGCACGTGACGAAGAATCTTTGCGTGACCCTGCTTGGCTTCTTGGGCATGTATGGGAAGACAAAAGATACACAAGAGGCACAGGAGGACCAGCAACGTATGCACGGAAAAGACGGCATACATCAGGGTCATGCCAGCTACGCTCTAACCAAAGAAGAGAAGGAAATCTTCTTTGAATGCCTGCTCAGTATTAAGGTACCGTCTGGCTTCTCGTCGAATATAAAGGGAATAGTAAATATGGTAGAGAAAAAGTTCCAGAACCTAAAGTCTCATGACTTCCACGTCATTATGACGCAACTGCTTCCGGTTGCATTGAGGGGGCTTCTACCGGAAAACATTCGATTAGCCATTGTGAAGCTATGTGCATTCCTCAATATAATCTCTCAGAACGTAATCAATCCAGAAATCATACCAAGGTTAGAAATGATTTGGTGCAATGTCTTATCAGTTTCGAGTTGGTGTTTCCACCATCCTTCTTCAACATCATGACGCACGTCCTAGTTCACCTATGCGAAGAGATTAACGTTTTGGGTCCTGTATTTCTACACAACATGTTCCCCTTTCAGAGGTTCATGGGAGTCTTAAAGAAATATGTTCATAACCGTGCTAGGCCAGAAGGAAGCATCTCCAAGGGCCATGAAAATGAGGAGGTCATTGAGTTTTGTATTGACTTTATTGCTGACCTTAAGCCGATTGGTGTTCCTGAATCGCGGCATAAGGGTAGACTGGCTGGAAAAGGCACGCTAGGAGGGGATCAAATAATATGTATGGACGGACATTCTCTCACTCAAGCACACTACACAGTTTTACAGAATTCCGCCTTGGTGGCTCCGTATATGGACGAACACAAGAATTTTCTACGCTCCAAACACCCGGGGCGGTCTGATGACTGGATTACACGTGAACAAACGGGGACTTTCGCCGGCTAGTTGCAGACACGTGCCATGCATGACGCCGCTATTGAAGATGAACTGTAATCACTATCCCAGTTACCATCTTCGAATATAATGACTTTCAAAGGGTACGAGATAAATGGAAATACATTTTACACGATCGCCCAAGATAAGAAGAGCACCAACTAAAACAGTGGTGTCCGCTTTGATGCAGCGACCAAGACGGGAAAGGAAACATATTATGGTTACATAGAGGACATATGGGAACTTGACTATGGACGTGGTTTGAAGGTCCCTTTGTTTCGGTGCAAATGGGTCAATATGACACGAGGCGGGGTAACGGAAGCCCCGCAGTACGGAATGACAACAATGGATCTCAACAATCTTGCTTATGCAGATGAACCATTCGTCCTAGCCAATGATGTGGCACAGGTTTTCTATGTGAAGGACATGTCTACCAAGCCGAGAAAAAGAAAATATAAGGAAGCGAATGCATCATACGATGAGCCAAAGCGCCACATAGTTTTTTCTGGGAAGAGAAACATCATGGTAGTGGATGACAAGACAGACATGTCAGAAGATTATGAAAAGTTTGATGAAATTGCTCCATTCACAGTGAATATTGACCCGAGCATCCAGTTAAATGATGAAGATTTTCCATGGTTACGGCACAAAGGGACACACACGAAGAAAAAGTTTCACACCCAAAGATCTGGGATGTGATCGGCTTCACTATCATCACTTTCTTCTGTGTTTCAAACCCAGGAGGGAATCCCTGTAATAGTTAGGGTAGTTATGTGTTTTGGCATTTGAAACGCAAAGAAATTTTATTTGCAAACAAATTCTTTCATGCATTTACTGATTTTTTCAGCTAAATGACCCTGAAATTGAAAAACACTTCAAATGAACTCCGAAAAGGTTGAAAGTTGGCATGGTATCATAATTTCACCCACATAGCTTGTGCAAAAAAGTAGAGAGGGTTACGGCAAAAACTGGATGCACTTCGTGTACAAAATGGGCAATCTCTTTCGAAGTATGAGGGTTTCGAACGAAAACTCATCTGTTACAAAGGCATTTCATTTTTTAAATAACCTAAGTATTACCAAATTGAATATAATGATAAAACACACTAATATTAAACATAAGAAAAAAGAATCACTGGAAAATCTATTTTTAAAGTTAAGTTATTCACAAACTAGTGATTCACACAAATTTCAAATAATTCAAAATTTAAACTATTCAAATTTAAAAACTACCAGCACTAATAGAAAGTTTGTAATTTTTTGTACCTAAAGCAAAAATATTCACAAAGAAACTCTAAATACAGCAAAAAACAACTAAAAAATAAATAAAACAAAATAAATAAAGCAGAAAAGAAAAAAGAAAAAAACTAAATAAAGAAATCCCACCTACTGGGCCACAGCGGCCTGCATACGACTAGAAACCCATATTCTACTTGGGCCAGGATGCAGGCCCGCTAGACCAGTAGGCCCAACAGGGCATCGCAACAAAGGTAGGCCTAGAAGGCCTGCTTTAGAGAGGAGCTCGAGACAGCAGCGGCGACGGGGCTTATAAGCAAGTGCGAGCACCCCTCGGCTAGCGAGGTGGGACTAAACTTCTGCGCCCCTCGCCTGGCAGCGCACCCCTTTTAGTATCGGGTCGTGGCTCCAACCGGTACTAAAGGGGGGTCTTTAGTACCGGTTGGAGCCACCACCCGGTACTAAAGGCCTGCCCTTCCCGCCGCTTGGCCTGGCCAAAACAGGCCTTTAGTACCGGTTGGTGGCTCCAACCGGTACTAAAGGTGCCTCCTATATAAGAAACAGTTCGAAAAATTTCAGTTTCTCATCTCCCACTTCTCTCGGCCGCCGCCCCGTCCCGCGTCGTCGCTGCCCCTGTCGCGCCGCCCCCGTCCTCATCGCGTCGTCCCCGTCGCCGGCCTGTCCCGTCGCCGCCCCCTCACCTCGCCGTCGCCTTGGACCGACCTCGCCTCGCCGTCGCCTCGACCTTGCCCGCGCGCACTGTGAGCCCCTCCCCCGGCCCCTCTCCTCCCTCCAATCGATCTAAGCCACCGCGCCGCCGGCGCCGGCCGTAGCTCTGCACACACGCGCGCACACACACACTACACACACGCGCGCGCACACACACAATTTTTTAGTTTTTAGTTTTTAGTTTTTTCTGTTTTTCTGTTTTGCATACAAAGTTTTAGATGAATTAATTAATTAGATTAGATTAATGTCAAATAGTATATAGAAATGTTAGTTATAATATATATAATGTCAAAGGTTTTTCTGTTTTTTATACAAATATTATAAATGTTATAGAAATGTTAGTTATATAGAAATGTTAGAAATTTTAGAAGTGTTAGTTTTAGCTAGATGAATTAGATTAATTTCAAATTGTTAGACGATGATCGATGTTTTTTTAGTTTCTTATAATTTTAGTTATAGAAATTTAGAATTTGTATATAAGAAATCACAATCCAATAATTTAAAAAATGTTACATTTGCATATAGTATTTGTTTTCGACGATGCCCAGCCCACATCCTCGTCGTCGACCCGTTCGTGACGACGTCCTGCTTCAGAGGACCCATGTCCGGGACTGGGCTCCGCCGGGCTGGCACTGGTAGCTGCTACCTTCAGGGGCGCGCCGCTTGGTGAGGAACCCGGCCCCGGGTCCCGTCGTCGACCCTGATCTCCTTTGGTGGCGTTCGCGTGGGCCACGTTCAGTGCAGAGGGAGCCGGCCCCGCCGGAGGTGGTGTGTCGCCGTGTCAGGGAGGAGGACGAGCATGTCCGTCGCTACATGGCTGCTATGGACGTCAGGTTCTCCAATACCTGGCAGGTTCTTTGGGAAGATGACCGGAGCTATGATCCTGTGATGGTTCCTTCTCTTTGGGTGTCCACCACCCGCGCCTTAGGAACCGCGAGTGGCCTAGATTCTTCTGTAGTATTTGATCTTTATTAGCTAGCTAGCTAGTGATGTATTCGATATATAATATTCGAGACGATGTATTCGAGATTATATATTATTGGAGACGATGTATTCGAGATTATATATTATTCGAGACGATGCATATTATGTACTATGATTCAGTTTTTCCTTATTGATTGCATCCATGCATTGTAATCTGAATACTAAATTGTTTCATATTTCTTCTGGATTAGTTAAATAAAAGCTATGGCGGACAATACCGGCAGAGAGGGAGAAGAGACCCTATTCGAGATCATACGCAGCCCTCGCGGGCCAGATGATCAGAATGAAGAAGATGACGGCTCCCAATATCTGAACAATACCGGGGAGGGTGATGATATGATATTCGATCGCGACGACCGAATTGATGAAGTCATGAACTATGATTATGATTATGATGACGCCAACAATGTTGATCTTGAAATAATAGAGACCGGCGAGATATATTTATATAAGCAGGCATCTCGTGATCATCACATGTTTTTTTATTTGAAGATATATTAAGGAATCGATCTTTCTTCTTTCAGCCCTCCGGATCGAGCAAATCTGCATCTACAGGCAGCAGGACAGTGCGAGGCCTGAGCAAAAAGTTGGAGGGCGTGAAGTACAACATCAATGCCATCAAAACTAATGGCGAACCACTAGCGCCT
This sequence comes from Aegilops tauschii subsp. strangulata, assembly GCF_002575655.3. Taxonomy (NCBI): domain Eukaryota; kingdom Viridiplantae; phylum Streptophyta; class Magnoliopsida; order Poales; family Poaceae; genus Aegilops; species Aegilops tauschii. Next base: position 521,991,821 of record NC_053041.3, read on the forward strand.
AAGAACATTGCGAACAAGTTTGTTCGTCAGTGCGGAGTTCTTGTGAAGGACCAACTCCCGATCTCCCTTCAAGAATGGAAAGAGCCAGCAAAGAAACGTCCAGATCTTACTTGGGTCGACGACAGAGCAAAAAAACGCTTTGGGAATCTCTCATGGAACATTTCACCCTACCAGATCATTTCACTGATGCAGATGTGGAGAAAGTCAAGGACGCTGCTCTTAGGAAGATGGCAATTGCATTCAACACCCACAATAAAACTATATGGGCCAAGTACGTCGAAGGAGGAAAGAAGACTCTAGAATTCAAGGGAACACTGGAGAAGCAAAGAGAACACTGGCCCGCTTTCGTGAAATTCAAGGAATCAGAATTATCTAAGGAACGGTCGAGAAAAAACAAGGCCAATGCCACAAAAAAGGAGCAGTTCCATAGGCTGGGGCCAGGTGGCTATGCGGTAGCAATGCCTAAGTGGGATAAGTCTGAGCAAGGATGCTGGATGCAGAGGTCACTCCAGTTACTAGGAGCTGGCCCCTAGGTGCAGAACTTGGTTCTATGCGCATGGGGGCGTTGGACCCGAAGATAGACCTGGTTTCGAAGAAGGCAAGTCTATAAGGAGCCGAAGATAAGTTACTTCAAGCAATAGAAGATGCTCGAAAGGGGGTGTTCACACCCAACAGAGAGAACGACGAGCTTACGCGCGCCCTGGGAAATCCTGAACACGCGGGAAGAACACGAGGCAAGGGCGTTGTTCCGTGGTATGAGGGCTTTTCGGACTGGAACGCCGACTACAGAAGCCGTGCAAGAAGGAAGATGGAGGAGGAGGAGGAGAAGAAGCTGGAGGAAGAGCACAGGAAGCAGGAAGCAGAACGCCTTCAAGGCCTAGAATCAGCGCACGCGGACTTGGCACTCAAATTCCAGCTGCAGCAGCAGCAGATCGACTCACTTAGCCAGGAAAGGGGGTCTCAGCAGTGGCAGCAGCTAGCGGATGATCCAGCATTGGATAGCACCGTCCCATCCATGCCGAGAAGCAGTGTTGGTTCCGCCCCGGACGACGCACTGCTGGATAGATACCCTGTGGATGACATCATGGAGAGCACTAACTGTGAGCTACACTTGTAAATGAAGAACATATCCATGAAGGTGGCGGACGCCATTGCTTATACAAATTCCCCCGATGCAACCTTCCATTGCAACCCAATTCCAGCCGGCTATGCTCGTGTCGTGGTTGATGAGGTGGCGGACCAATATTCGGGGCTAGAGCTTGACATTCCTGGAGGTGACGAGGAGCACACACTGGGAGAGGCCAAACATCGTATCATCCTATGGAGAAAGGATTGCATCATATTTCGAAGGCCACCGACACCGCGTCAGCCGACTCCTCCTCGAAGTCCGCCACCGCGTCAGCAGACTCCCGCTCCTCCAAGTCCACCAATGCGTCAGGCCACTCCTCCTCCTCCAAGTCCGACACAGCGTCAGGCCACTCCTCCTGCTTCAAGTCCGGCACAGCGTCAGACCACTCCTCCTACTTCAAGTCCGGCACAGCGTCAGACCACTCCTCCTGCTTCAAGTCCGGCACACCGTCAGGCCACTCCTCCTGCTCCAACTCAGCCACGTCAGCTGTCTCCGCCGCCTCAGCAATTGGGGAAGAGAGCCGTCGCAGCTATGGTGCGTAGCGGTACGAGGTGAGGTAGTACATGAGGTACAGGCGGAGGCAAGCGATATAAATATGGTCCAAGCCTCGCTCCTCTTCCTCAGAGGCCTTATGACATGACCAAGGAGCAAAACGCAGCCATAGTGAAGGCCCATTTTGGACCGAAACCGGCACCGCCGCCAAGGGAGAAAGTGCCTGAGGAAAAGATTGACCACTTTATTTGTATGGCTAGACCACCAGCTCCTAAGCCTGTTGACTCAGACTATGAGCGCCAAATCAGGAAGGCACATCGAGCACGAGTACAGAAGGAGTCGAGCTCGAGCTCGAGCCAAGCAGCTGGCAAAAAATGCGGGAAAACCGTTCCCCAGCTAGGAGAACAGGCGGCGCAATCGATCCCCCGCTTGTTGTGCCAACACATGAGAGTACCGGCGCCCTATATATATGTGGGCAAACCGTTCCTCAGCTGGGCAATCTGGTAATAACCGAGGAGCATATAAGGCATGCTGAAATGCTCGGTATCACTGTTGGACAACTCCTCGAGATCGAGCCCATGTCTTCGCTTAGAGAGGAGGAAATAAAACGGAAATATGTCCGCGGCCAACCTTTGGTCGAGCCCGAGGAGGTCAAGAACCTCGCAACGAGAATGTATGAATTGCATGATTGGTACATGAAAATTACCAAGAGTTCCAATCGAGAGTCCCTCATGGTGAATGTCAAGTAAGAGCATTACTTTCATAAGCTAGCACTGTCCGTTGAGTATTCGGAACTATTTCAGTTATTCAATCAAGATGCACTCGACAAATCTCTCGTCAGTTGCTATTGTCTGTAAGTGATTTCTTTCTGTAATTTAAGTCTCAAGCTAGCTTTAGTGCTCATTGATCGATCATTACCTGTAATTATCCTCACTATATTCTTTTTTGTGGTATTATGCAGGATGAAGATGTATAAAATGAAAAAAGCTGGACGCTATGGCATTGGGTTCATCCCAAATACCATTAATGAACACACATGGAAATTGAAATGGTATAAACAAGATGTAGAGAATAAAATGCTAGAGTTCTTGAAGCGCCTCAATACCAATGAAGATATACTACTTTCTTACAACTTCCTGTGAGTCACACTGTCTTGTACTACAAATTCTGTTTTTGCTTACTAGCTAGCAAGGTGTTAATAATTAAGTGTATAGGGTTTAGGGTAGTTGATTAGTGTTATGCACATGCCCGCTTAATTAAGACATGCAAACGTGTGCGCATGCAGTTACCATTGGATCTTATTAGTCATTAGAGTTGAAGAAGGAAAAGTTGAAGTACTGGACTCACTACTTAAAAAAAAGTGACTTCACCATCTTGAAGGGGATAGTCGACAGGTAATTTCAATCATTATTAACTATATCTCGGCCTATTTAGTTCGTCATTTCCTGATATCAACTATTTAATAACCTCTTTATTAATTTTCTTTGCCGGCGGGCAGGACTTGGGCAAAGTTCATCAAGGTGACTCCAGACAAATGGCGACAAAAGTTGTTTTGCTATCGACCCAAGGTAAGTAATTAAGTAGTACTAGCTAGCTACCATCTCTTTAATTCTTGTTTCAATACCATTAATTAATTATCATGCTTGATTAATTATTATCTGATTAAATTCTATTCTCGTAAAGGCCTTGAAGTAGGCGCCGGGGACTGAAGTGTGTGCATACTACATTTGCGACAACATTCGCATGATGGCGTCCGAAAGGAGCAAATCTGATAGACAGCAATGGGTACGTTTGCCAAAACACTATTCACAAATTTTACATGATTATCGATATCTAGTCACACAACTAATACACATGCATATTGATCTCCTTCTTAACAGTTCAAAGACGTGCGGGACCAGCTCCTACCAACAGAGCGCATACGAGCACTTCAAGAGGAAATAGCGGGATTTTTGCTCGACCAGGTAATAGATCCCAAAGGAGAATACTATTACCCGCTACCGCCCCCATGAACCACTCCCAATTGTCATCGTGCTTCGAAGGCACCAAGGCAACATGTAGGAGAAATTGTATATATACCTAATTGTATATATATATATATATATGTGTGTGTGTGTGTGTGTGTGTGTGAATAATGGTGGTTGTGAGACATTCGATAATATATATATATATATATATATATATATGTGTGGTGGGTCTATTATGACAACACCCTTAAGAGTCTTATTCTGCTAACAAATTCGTTATTCTGCTAACACCCCAGGTAACCCAGTCAACCGACCCGACGCGAACTGCACGCACCAAAAAAAACCAACCCCACCAGCCCATCTCTCCCACTTCACCCTCGATCCCTCCACCTCCCTCCCACTCCCCGTGCCCACGCCCCACCTCCAACCTTCTTCCTCCCCCGACGCGAACTGCAACCACCGTCCCCTCCTGTCACCTTCCTCCGCGCCCGGAGCCACCCCGCCGCCGGCCATCGCTCCCCAGCCTACCTCGCGCCGTCCTCGCCCCACCCGCGCCGTCCCACCCTCCCCTTCACCAGATTCGACGTGGCCGCGGCCCCTCTCGCGCCGTCCCACGCCCCCTTTGCCAGATCCGACGCGGCCGCGGCCCCTTCCGTGCCGCCCACCCTCCCTACGCCGGATCCGACGCGGCCACGACCCCTCCCCGCCGGATGTGAGCGCCGCAACCTCCGACGAGGTCCCTCTCAATCCCACCAAACCACCGGATCGGTGCAAGGATCCAGCCCCGTTTGACCAAATCCGCCTCGATCCGCGGTCGTGTGGAAGGCAGAGGGGCTCGCCGGAGTTGCCTCCCCGCGAAAGATGGTAGCCTCGCGCCCCACGCACGTCCTTGGCCCATGGTCGACGTGCTCCTCCTCCTTGCTCACCAAGTGACCCCGTCCTCCTCTGCTCCTATAGGCACCAGGCCAGCCCCGCCCTCCTGATGCGCTGGCACCCCAATTGCTCTTCTACTTCCCTCGATCTGCAGCGTCGGCGAACCGGAGTCCGGTGGCGCATGGCGTGCGGTCCAGTGCGTTCGGCTTTGCAGTATATTCTCTTTCCCAATGGTGACCGCCCCCTTCAGCTCCTCTAATCTCCCGCCGTGCCTCCCCTTGCCCACCACATCACGCCGCTGCTTCTCGAAGCCCCGACATGCCACCACTCGCTTTTCCAAAGGATCCGCCGTGCCTACCCTTTTTTCTGGTGTGTTTAGTTTTACAGTGTGGTGCAGCTCACTCTTTTTGTTTTTGCAGCTCACTCTTTTCTTGTTTTGCAGCTCACTCTTTTTATCTTCTGGAAATCATTTGCAGTGCACTCAGTAAGAAAAAGAAGAGAACGTCGATGTTCATTTGAAGTTTGTTTTGTTGTTTATGGGAAACGCAGAGAGAAAAGGGTAGTAAGAATGGATGGTCACTATAAGCAAGTCATTGCCTAGTGCAGTTCTGTTGGGTACCGCATCGTTGATTCTGCTGTGTTCTAGATGGCCGTGTGGCTCAATTTGTTCTCTCACATAGTTTACTATAAAACTCCTTTATGGTTCACTTGGTAATCCAAAAAAACAGCTCGAAAAGCAGTTTACTTGTCATTACATGTGGTCTCACTTGCTCAATCTCTGCGGTCCACTCGCCCGGTCTACACAAGTAAAAAAATACTGAGTTTGAAAAAAACTCACACGGTTTACTTTTACTAGTGTCGCGGCCCGTTTACGATAGTCTCGAGGTTCACTTTTCATATTATTGTGGTTCACCAACGCTTGACATGAAGTGCACTCCACCTTTTTTGGCAAAATCTATGTCCCACAGAAAAAAAAATCATGCAGTGCACTTGTCCGTCTGATGAGGTTCACTTTTCATAATATTGCGGTTGACCGGTTGACCAACACTCGACATGAAGTGCACTCCAATTCGTTTGGAAAAATTTACGTCCCATAAAAAAAATCATGCAGTGCACTTGTCTGTCCGATGAAGTGCGCTTTTTAGTGTGAAGCAGTGTGCTTCACCTCGTTTGGGAAAATTTATGTCCCACAAAAAAGAAATCATGCAGTGCACTTGTCTGTCCAATGAAGTACGGTTTTTAGTCTAAATAAGTGCGGTTTTCTGTCTGATGCAGTACGGCCCGTTTATAGTAGTCTCGAGGTTCACTTTTCATAGTATTGTGGTTCACCAACGCTTGACATGGAGTGCACTCCACCTCGTTTGGGAAAATTTACGTCCCACAAAAAAGAAATCATGCAGTGCACTTGTCCGTCTGATGAAGTGCGGGTTTTAGACTAAAGAAGTGCAGTTTGCTACCTCGTTTGGGAAATTTATGTCCCACAAAAAAGAAATCATGCAGTGCACTTGTCCGTCTGATGAAGTGCGGGTTTTGGTCTAAAGAAGTGCGGTTTGCTACCTCGTTTGGGAAAATTTACGTCCCACAAAAAATAAATCATGCAGTGCACTTGTCGACCGGATGAAGTACGGTTTTAGTCTGAAAGCAGTGCGGTTTTCTGTCAGATGCAGTACATATGACGATTTTGGGTCGCGAAAAAACTGAGTGTCTGCATTTTGTTAAAATCAAAATTGCTCTTCAACCGTAAAGAATTAGAGAGAGTGTTCTACATGAAAAAGTTGCGCCTCATCGATATTTTTTCAATGGTGTATAATTTGAATCATTTCGACCAGCGGTTTGCAAAAATTTCGCAAAAACGGTCGCTGACTCCCATCGTCAACCGCACGATTTTCAAAATTAACTAAAAACCGTAAGGAAATTCAAAAATATTCCAACATACGAAAGTTGCGCCTTGTCCATAGCTTTCCAACGGCGTATCATACTCCTCGTTTCGGCAAACGGTTCAAAAACCGAAGCTAAAACAGTACCGAAAATTGAAAAATATTCAAAAAAAACGTAATTCCGCGATTTAGTAAATTTGAAACTGCTCTTAAACCGTAACAAATTAGAAAAAATAATAGATATGACAAAGATGCGCCTATCTTTCCAACGGCGTATCATTTGCTTTATTCCGACAAGCGGTTTAGAAAAAATCGCGAAAATACGCTTGCTGCCACTCGTCGTTCGCAACACCATTTTTGAAACTGCTCTTAAACCGCGAGGAATCTCGAAAAGTGTTCAACATGAAGAAGTGCGCCTAATCCATAGCTTTCCAACGGTATATTATACGCCTCGTTCCGATTGCAGTTTTTTACGCACGAAGTTCACTAGTGTGTATTGCAGTGCCCTTGCTACAGAAAGTGCAGTGCACTTGCGTTGAGCGTGCAGTGCGGAAGTGTTATTAGAATAGTTATTCTGCTAATATTAGCATAATAGACCGGCTGTACAATATATATAATCGGTTCTATGAGAAATTCTATTTTTATATATGCATAATGTGTACAATATGTAGTATCGTAAAATACCAGCAAACGAAAAAGAATTAAATGGAAAATACAAAATTAAAGAAAAAAGAAATCATGAAACCAAAACCCCCCAAATATTTTAGTACCGGTTGGTGTTACCAACCGGTACTAAAGGGCTCCCCGCCCTCGGCGATGGCTCGTGCCACGTGGTGGCCCTTTAGCGGCGGTTCGTGTAGAACCAATACTAAAGGGGGGACCTTTAGTCCCCACCCTTTAGTGCCGGTTGCAGAACCAGCACTAAAGGCCCTTACGAACCGGTGCTATAGCCCAGTTGCGCACTAGTGTGGCAGCCACAATCAACAAACTATGTGTATGTTGCTCTCTACCATGCTACAGAGTTTGATGCTTATATTTTGCATACATTGGGAGACTCAGAAAGCGGCAAGTGTTCCAGCTATCTTACAAGGAAATAAGGGGAAGAAAAACTGGGCACACCCCACTTATAACCGATCTTATGGGGCTGATTCAAACCAAACAGTTTGTGAGAACAAGTTGTTCTTGCTACATCAAATTTCTTCCTCCTGGTATATTTGAAAGATAAAAAGCAGACAAGATGAGCAGCGCTTGAATTGAATGAAGATTTTAGTGTGCTGGGTGAAATACTCGAAAGGTAAACTGGATCAATTCTAGTATTTCTTCTAAACATTGGGTCCTTGAAAAGTGTCGTTCCTCGAAAGTAATTGTTGTGACCTAGCATTTTCATGATTTCGGGAGGCCTAAAATAACAATTTGTTTAATGTCTAAAATAGCATTGGATGCATAAGCTATGTGAAAGATTCTTTTTTCTCCTCAGATTCTCTCCAGAAGGCGATTGGAACAAACAAAACAACAACCACAACTATGATCTTGTGCTTGATAAGATTCCCACAAGCATAAAAAGAACGACTAGTTGCAATAATGAAACATTAAGCATTAGACAAAGTTGTGTGCTAACTATGAAGGGAAAGACATATATAGCTAGGATGCAATAGAAAGTTTACCATTTCATATTGTCGGTACAGACAAGGATGGTGGGAAGTTGGTATATATGTGCGTCCCGTTCCTGGCGAACTGGAAAGGTTTTGCAGTAACCCTCTCAAGGTGCATCCGCTTGACATCAATTGAAAAATATTCCTCTTCTGGCACCCCCAAAACTCCCCAATCTTTGCTAGGAGCAAGTACCTCCCGGTTGCAGCTTTGATAAGATGATGGTTCCGAGGAAGTGGGATTGCCTTCTCCAATTGCCACTGGCTAGAGCTATCACTTTCGTTTCCCCTAATGTAATAACACATATCACCTCCGATTTCGGGGATAGCAAACATACCCAGTCTGCCTTCTCCCGCCTCCACAAAGGCTACAACTTCCTCTCTCCATTCTCTGGGTGGAAGGTCAACAATGGAGAACTCCATGCTCCCGGTGTTAAGCATGAGCAAATCTTTGTTGATGGTGTTGAGCTCCCAGTAGAAACAGCCATAAGCATAATGGCGCCTAGAAAAGGCATAGTCGATGAGTGAGATCATGGTGAACTCACCCGCAGTTTGCCATCGTCCAGTGCTCGAAGATAAGACAAAGGCGGCCACCCTACTTAGGCAATGTACCATCCAGATCACTCCGAACGCCATCGCCGCGTCCTCCTTCTCCTCCTCCTCATCGAGGGGAAGGAGGAAAGGGTGGCACCAGGGATTGTACACCACGTCCGGGTCCGCCACCAAAGCGGCAAGCTCTTGAGGTACTGCAGGAAGCAGGATGTATCGCCGGTGCAACGGGTTACACACCGCGAGCTCTGTGAATTTTAGGCGATGATCATCGTTGGGTAGTGGCGGAGGAGGACGCGGCCGTCGCGACGGCCCAACGGCCGGCTCGGCGGCGGCGGGGGGAGGCGAGGAACCGCGGGGCGCGGCGGAGGCGGAGGTGGCCGTGCCGAATGTCCTGAACGGACCAACAACCGGCCGAGCGGCCGGTCCAGCGACGATGGGGTGATGGGACGAAAGAGAAGGTGAAGTCAGCTTTTAGGGTGAGCCTGTAGGCGGCGGGCGCGGAGGGATGGGGTGAGAGGGCTTCGTGGAACCGGCCGTGGGCGAGGAAGCCGAGGAATGGTGGGGCGTGGAGGCGGCGGAAGCGGCGGAGGAAGGATATGTCGGCCACGAGGCGGCGGAAGGTGGCACAGGTGGCGGAGGCGCGGGCGAGGTCTTCCGGTGCGGGCAGGCGGAGGAAGATTTCGACCTGAAGGAGGTGCTCGGGGATATCCAGCAGCTGCGTGGCCATTTCTTGGCCCGCGAGCGAGGTGGGCGAGGGAGGGTGGTGAGGAGTAGCGAGTCAACGGCCGGTGAGGCGCGGAAGATCCGCTGGTAAGATATCGGAGGAGCCGCCACCGGGAACCTTCGACGGCGACGCGTTGGCAAGGGGATGAGACTGAGATCGAGTTGGCTGTGTTTGGAATTTAAAAAATCTGGAAAAAATCATGCATGTTCACAGCACATATTAAAATAATCCTAAAAAATTCAGATCAAAATTCAAAACATACATCAAGAAGCAAAAAAGAGAAACTCATATGTGAATAGTATACAGAGAACCATTCGCAATTATTCATGACAGATTTCTCTTTTTTGCTTCTTGATGTATGTTTCGAATTTTGATCTAAATTTTTTCAGGGATTATCTTAATATGTGCTGTGAACATGCATGATTTTTTTCAGATTTTTTCGCAATGTTTAAATTTGAATTTGAGCCGCAAATCACACGGTGACATGCAAATCCCTGTCCTTCTTTTGGGGACAGCGATTTCCTCATGAACTGTCCAAATGGGCCTTGTCCACTGGGTCCAGGCCGACCATCTGCGTGGCCACTTTGCTTTCTCAAAAAATATCTTCGTGGCTACTTTGCAGGCCCGGCATTTTAGTTTCTTTCTGTGTTTTTTTATGATAATATGTGTCTCATTCATATCATAAAAAACAAAGTACAAATCACGTAAAGACCGACATGACAAAACTGAAAAGATAGTAGAACATCTCTGAGCTTGACACCAACGCTCGTCAACTGCCTCTGGCACCACCACAACAGCCACCGAAGAAAAGAATGACGAATCACCATCTCACCCGAGCTCGACGCGGCTACATCGCTGATATGCAGCTTTGCAGACCTCCAAGGTGGCTCACCAAAAGTGAAGCCATTGCCGTTGAACGAATCAGACCGGGGCAACACCCCGGACATGCCATCGAACTCCAGATCTGGCACCTCACCACGACTAAGACGCCGAAGGAGGACACCATACCTGCCATCCACGAACCACGAGCCCAGCAGATATTCCGTCTTCCAGATGTCGTCGATGCAGACCACAATCTGCATCGGCCCCTGGACTACCTCCCAAGCTCCGGCATTTTAGTTTCTTTTTGTGTTGTGTCTAGAAAAAGGCTTCTTTTTCTGCAGGGAAAGCTGTTGAAACCCTTAAAAAACTTGGGAATAAAATATCAGCTTAATTTACTGAATATATATGGGGACACAAATCACAGATTAATTTACTGCATAAACTAATGGAAGCTTCCGTCGCAGCTGACTATGGATCACAAGCGAGAGTTCAATGTGATGATGGAAGTGACAATCATGCCTTTCTATGGTGTCTCCAAGCTTTGCCACCAAACACTGTAGTACTTGAGGAGTTAAACATGTCACTCTGCTCGGGGCGACATGGGAGCCGACGCAACCCTAGCCACGAGCTCCCTTTCCCCGCCCTTCCTCCTCGTCGCCGCCAGAGAGGCCGCCAGCGAAGACCAAGCGACCGCTAAGGACGGCGGCGACGAGGTATGGCTACTTCATCTTCGTGTCAAGGGCTGCAGATGTCAAGGCGGCGGCCTCGGTGGTGCAGGGGTGTCGGCTCTGTGGCGTACGACGCTCACGGGTGCTCCTACTCCTTGGTCATGTGGGCAACGAGTGGTTGCAGTCATTGGTCACGACGGGTGGCCTAGTATCCCTGGGTGCGCCAAATCCAAAGGTCACCATCCCCACTCCCAACCCCCTACTCCTCGCCGGGTATGGTCCTCGACGGCCGTCGATCGTAGGATCCACTGATGGTGGGGATGCTGGAGGTGTATACTCTAACCAAGAGAAATCTTTGGTTGGCTACTCTAGTCATGACGGCGTCGACACCTGCTGGTGTCATCCCCATTCTCTGAAGCATCGTAGAGGTTCAAACGCCCTTCCCTCCAACGCGCATACTCGGGTGAAAACCCTAGTTTGATCCGTAGTAGGTGGCACCGACGTGGCATGCGTCATCATTTCCTTGAAGGTGCCGTCGTGTGTGAGTCGGGGTTTGTGTTGGCTTTGTGGTGTGATTGTCTAGCGTATGACAGAATCGCAATTGACGGTGGTGCTGGGGTGCTCTATATCGCTAGATCAATAGTCTTTTGCAGCTCCTTGTGGTTTTTAGGAGCCCGATCTGTGTTGCTGATGCTCACGATTTCGATAGTCATACTGGTGATTTGGAGGAGATTTCTCGAAAAGTCTTTAGTGCTCATTTCGGCCAACTTTCCATTATCTTTCTTTGGTTGAGTGGCATGTACTTTCATGGCGCCCGTTTTTTCAATTATGAAGCATGGCTAAGTGATCCTACTCACATTGGACCCAGTGCTCAGGTAGTTTGGCGTATAGTAGGGCAAGAAATATTGAATGGTTCCACTGCCTCGTTCGCAACAACAAGGTGTGGGTGCTTGTACATGGTGCCAATTACTACGCTATGATATTCTTTCAGCACTGGTCAATCCAACTCCTTTGATGTATATGTTTCTTCAACGAACTCACCCAATAGCGGTTTTGTTTCTTAGTCGGTAGATGAATGAGCTTTGTTGTGGCTTTGGTCGATGATCTTTACATAGTGGGTTTATCAGGCTGATAATTTCTCATGGGGCTCCAGAATCATTACCGATCTTTGATCTAGAGTGAGCCTCTCCATCTTTCGATGGTCTGACATCGTTCAATCCAAAGCGAGGGGCAGGGGTCCCCTTTAGAATTGGAGAAGGCAGGTATGGTGACGATGTTCACCTTTAGGGGTAGGTAAGGGTTTGTCCATCGTCCTTGGGTGGTCTCTCCACCTGAAGTTCGCGTCAGTGCTCTAGAAGCATGTCGATGGGCTCCGTCAACATCAAGCTAGCTTCTCAGTTGTTTATATCATGTGTGCTTGTTGTTTTGGTGTATGCATGATGTTTTGGCATCATCTTGTATCTACTGTTTTCGTTATCATCGTTTTCTCTTCTTTTGTTATGAATCAATATGATGTAATTCCTAGCTGGTCGATGTAATTCAAAGCCAGGATCATCTTGAAGCCTTGTTCTAAAAAAAATGTAATATTTATAGGCAATCTTTTTTTTTGAAGCATATATTTATAGGCAATCTTAGCTCTAGGCCAGGCCCCATATCCGGGTAAAAAAATCAGCATGATTTCTCTATCATTGTCATGGTATCTCTCCCTCTCTTACTTTTATTCCTTAGAGATAGTCTCCAAGTGATGTGAAATCACACTTTTTTTAGAGCAAAGCATAGCTTTATTACTTAACTGTGCTTAGGCAGATCGCCCAAAACACAAACGACCACGTGGGCAGGTACATCAGACTCCTACTCCATGAAGTGGTTTGGTTCACACATATGGCCAACAATGGCAAGTTCATGAGCTACTGAACTTGCATTACGTCTACAAGCATGAATAGTAAACTTGGAAAACCAGAGCTTCAGCCGATATTTCATGTCCTCGATGACCACTGCATACGGTCCACCTCTTGGGCATGTCCAGCGCCTCCGCCACCAGCTGCGAATCAGTCTCAAGCTCAACACGGAGAATCCCCAGGTCTGCAACAGTGTGAATAGCATGTGACATGGCTATAACCTCCGCAGCGAATCATACAAGACTGCCATCTGCCGTTCTCACAAGAACACCCCATCCGGCATGATGTTGGCCAGGTACAAAGGACCCGTCCGCATTCATTTTGTAGTCAGCTTCCATCGGGGGGGCCGCCACTTGTCTGGCTGCGGTTTATCAGAAGGTTTGCCGAAGATCTCCAAGTATTCCAGCACATTGCCCCTCGTACAACGGGCCACATCATTGGCCGTCAGCGGCATCTTCCCCTCCCAGAGTTTATTTCTGTTGGACCACCGCTGCCACCAAAAGGTGAGAACATGCAGTCGCTTTTTCTCATCTAGGCCTCAAAGAAAGTCGAACATTGCATGCACGGACCCGATCTTCTCCAGCTAAAGTCTCACTTTCTACCTCTAAAGCTCATGTGCAATGGGCCATTGTGTCTCTTAAACCTAATTAAGAGGCATTTATGGAGGAATTTTTCTTAAGGCCATGGATATTATTAGGGAGGCCACTGAATTAGATGATCTAGAGGATGCAGTGACAATCTAGAGGAAGAGTTGTTTGTTTGCCAGCATCGGCAGCTGATTCCTCACTATTCTCTCTTGAACAACAGTTTCAACAAAACAACACAACAGGTAAGCAGTTATATTCTGGAGCTTGATAAGTTTCCCACAAGCACAAGAAAAACCAACCACTACTAAGCCATGTGAACAAGAATGGCAGATGACCAGTACTACCAAGTGTAGCACCGCGCAGATTCTCATCTTGTAGGCAAGACCACCTGGCTTCTGGGAGAAATCCACGCTACTGAAATACATTCACTTTGAGCTTTGAGAACATGAATGTTAATCCGACTCATTAGGTCTGAACAAAACCGACCAAAAACGTCAGAAGGTAGAGATGGATTTTAAGCTCAAATTGCATATCTCAAGAGCTTATAAGCAAAACAGAACAAAACATCAGTCTTTTATTGGCCAGAAATAATAGGCATCCAAGGCAGAATGTCCAATTGGTAATATTTGATCTCAACTGAATTTGGAATATGCAACTGGCCAACTGGAAACACTCGCATTCATGTGTTCATCATTACTATAATTCAGCAATACTTGTAAACTGGAACATATATTTCAACAAAAATGGAACATATAGCTAGACAAAGGCATGTATATACATAAAGAAATGAGCCCTGGACATCCCAAGCAACGCAAAACTATCATATTAATTACTAAAACAAGAGGCAAAAAAGCCATTACAATCATCCACACAAGCTAAACTATTCAGACTTAAAATAAAATATAAAGAACATCAGTTAGCTGCAATCCGGGTTGTGCATGTGATGGCTTCACCCATGATGTCAGCAAAGCAACATATTCATGTTTTAATTGTTCGCTTCACAGTTTCTCATCTAGAGTTGGGCAAAGCCATATACCCGTTTCGACTGGCTCAATAAGCCTGATGTGATGGTGAACTTCAATAAAACAAAAGACAAAGGAGGCATCATGTTCTTCCACGTCGATAAAAATTTCTAACCCATTGATCGTTAATTTTAACAGTGAAGATTTAGGTATTATTGCAAAATAAAGTTGTTCTGGCATGTATGCATATATGCATATATACGTACATAGAATTGGGCGACCAATGAGAGGATCGAACCAATGTGCTATGAGTGCGCGCAGCTAGCATGAAATAACGAAGGGAACAGAACAATTTGTGGGTGCAAAAGTAAAGTTTGGAAGCAACAAATCATATATAAGTGTAACAAGTCATTTCAAATTTGTAGAAGAAAATATGCACAATATTAAGAGCATGCTTTGACTAGAGTGGGTGAGAATGTTGTATCAGTGTACTTACATGGTCTTAATTAGATAGCCAAGGGACAAATACAATTAAAGTATGATAGGCATGGGTGTAAGCAAGCATATCTAGTCATGACATTGTACAAATAAAAAGAATATAACTGCAATATAGCAAACAGTGAGGTAGGTGGAAGAAGGGAACACAAAGTTTGTAGATACAATACATGTTTCGATTTATATTGATGAAACTTTTCCAAAAGATTATTGATGGTAGGAATTAATATAACAAAACAGTTTTGCATGGCAAGCTATGTACGACAATGCCTTGATCTTTTGTTTTCACACACAGAGTATCTTACCAACAATATAGTTCACTAAATAGAAGAAATTTACACCAAAGTTCGATGTAGTTCTCATATTGGCTCTTTTTTACATATTGAATTATTTAACAATCTAATAATGTATAGGGAACTGAATTACATAAAAAAATTGTGTGGCGGCAAACAATTGGCTGTCAAAAGATTAAGCACAAGTTTTGGTCTAATGTATTTTGGCTACGATCTTTTCTCTGTCTACCTAATGGCTTCCCAAGACATCTTAGACCTCATATAACAAATACGCATCAAGAGTATCATTTATAGATTGTTCATTATTCATCTAATGATTAGGAAGTTACAAAACTAAGAAAGCATGTTCAGTTCACTCTCTGTCTAGTAATGTGCAGCGGTCCTATATTTCTAGACATAGAGTTGCACTTTTTTTTACAACTTGATCGATTAGAAAAAATAATTTGCTGCTAGACTTAAAATAGCAAACCTGCAAACAAAAACATATCATTTTCCTAACTCCTTGTTTCTGCCATCAGCATTCGATTCAACATTGCTGGCCAAAATTTGCTCCCCAAGCTTGGAGAATTTGCTTCATATAGTGTGTCTGGTTCCCAGTGCAGCCAGATGAAGTAGTACCAGCAGGGAGAGCATGGGCAGAGAGAATCTTCAGCATCAGTCAGCGAGCACAGGCAGCGAGAAGCTTTGGCGGCCCATAGCAAGCACAGGAAGCAAGCAACAGAGGATGGTCAGGAGCAAACACCAGTGCGAGTTTGGTGGCAAGCATGAAATAATTTCGGCGAGCACGGGCAACGAGAAGCTTTGGAGGCCCAGAGTTAGCATGGGAAGCAGCGGTAGAGGATGATCAGGAGCAAACGCCGGGTGCGAGCGTGGTGGCAAGCATGGAAATAATTCTGGGCTTCATGGAATTAAAGACGAGCAGCAAGCTCCTGGGTAATCCTAATTTGTGAACCAATGTTTCTTTTTCTAGCAATGAAATATCCGTGTATTGGACTGGGCCTGCTAAGCATCGAAGCACGCGGTAAGGTGTTTGAGATCAAAACCATCCAAATGGAAGGAAAGGCTGGGATGTACAACGGCACAATTATTCCTTTTCAATTGCCTCTTTCAAAAGTAAAATGGTTGTAGACTTATACGAAAGTGCCAATGTGAGCCCGAGCAGTGGTGCTCTCGTTATCTGCACCATCGGGTTCTCTCGTGATGTGCACCGCCGGTCGTATAGGCCCAGCAATTTCACATTTTATTATGGCCCATGGCCCACCAGTCAGATGCAGCTTTCGCTACGCCGTCAGACATGCCACACGCGGATCAGAAGGAGTCAGACGATATGAGCCGTCTCAACACAGATTCTGGACTAACATCGGCACCGAACTAATTTAATGCGTTCGCCCGTTGGTCCTACGAATCTTCTCAACCACGCTCGTCCTCTTCATAATCCTGTGGATCCACTCAAACCCCGCTCAGATCTGCTGTTGCATCCTAATCCACCGGAGCCAGTGCCACCAGCCCCATCCCTTCTCCACCATGTCTGCATCACCGTCCTCCGTCGGCCAGGAGGAGATTTCGCCCCTCATTCCAGGCCCTCACTGTGGCGCCCGGATCAGCACCTGGATTGTTCGCGGTGGAGCGAACGCTGGTCATCGATTCTACTACAAATAAAGAGGTCAGATTTCTCATCAACAATGAGATTAAAACTCCAGTGTTATACGCATGGTTCGGTTCTTTAATTTGTGTTATGCTTTTTCCGATTTGATACTGTAGATGGGGCTATGTGGAATACATGATCGAATGTGGAGTACCGTGCTCAGTTGATTAAGCATTTGGGCGTGGACCGTCACTCCGTCAGGCTGTGCGCGTCCCTCTCCAACCCGCAGCTTACCTGAATCGAAGAGCTCGTTCAGGCGAACCAGTCGAGCAATGGAGTTGTACCGCGGAGCTGGCACGAAATGGTCGAGCGGAGCCATAAGCATGCAATGGACCGGCTCGCTTGTAGTAGCAAGCAGGCAGGCTCATCGGTGGACACGTCATGACTGCTTGTTATATTAGTCGCTGCCAACCTGTTGGTCGCAGTGTTTATGTTAGTGGCCGGCTCTCATGATAGTAGTTCATCTGCTTAGCAGATAAGACCAATAGACGCAGAATAGTTAGAGGCTCTCACTATGCTTAGGGCTTGTCTGCTGTTTTGCCTGGTTTATCATGGACGTCAGATATGCGAATGATCTTAGGTTGAATCCTTTGTAATCAGTCATGTGTTCAGCAATAAATTATGCTTCCAGTATTACGATTTTAGTTGCTACAGCTATGAAAAAGAATTTTATACAGTGGACGTTGTACACGCGGCATATCAAATCGGCTAGGGCCTGCAATAAATCCCACTAGCAGGCGGAAAAGAAATACACACAGAAAATTTATTTTTTTCAAAAAAAAACCATGAACTCAATGTTGTCTGACACATTAGGCAGTACATTATCTGTTCAAAACATAGCGAGGAAAGAAATGCACGTTCTACCATTTAATAAACTCACGTTTCAGTATATTGAGACATAGATAGATGCGATATCCATGCATGATAAGTTTGTTCAGCACAAAAGTGTGGCCACACACCGCAAGAAGTCTGAAATTTTCATCATACAAGGTAGCTATCTACTTAATTAGTCCAGCAAAAAGACCGATAACTGCGATAACTGAAGCTTTAGCTACCCATTCAATCATACCAAGCAAAAAAAAGAAGCTTTAGCTACCCATTGAATCAGACCAAGCAAAAGACAAACAACTGAAAGAACTCCATCACTCCAAACCTGTGGAGATTACCTTCCATCCATGCTGCAACAAAACAAAAAAATTGGAAGTCAGATTGCGCTGCTGTTTAACAAAGAAGTACTAATTACAAATAGGTAGAGACTAGAGAGAAAATCATGACGTGAAAGCGATTACCGTTTATGTTAAACTGGAATGTAACATATACTGAATCCCCAAGTTTTTTCCTGTCCTACTTCCTTCACCCATGGCGTCAGTAATAGCCAGATATGTTTCAGAGTAGAATTGATTTTGATGAAGAAAATGAGAAGATAAACGACTGGCTTCAACGCAAGAGTACACATTAACTGAAGGCTGTTGACTTAATTGACCACAGCAAGTATATGGATTAGTCTCCCCTCTTCTATAATATAATGAAAATCATAAGCATTGAATTCCAGCTAGTAGTATCATATTTCATAGAAAAGCAAAATAACCATCCAAACCATCTATACATCAAAGATTCAAGGTTTTGGAAATCAATTGGCAGACTCCCTACAAATCAAATTGGCAGTAAGTAAATAACCCAAGCTGTATTTCTGGTTTACTGAACTAGGACCCGAGACCTGGGACTGGGACTTAAAGATACCACTGGATGATCTAGTTGACCAAACAGAAGTTACATACGAGCAAAACCAATTTTCAGAGCACTTATTTACTTTTGTTACTGCCTTATTTTGGTCCCGTCCATGGTAGAAAACAAATATTCCCCTTCCAAATGCATTCAAGTCAAAATTTAGGGACTGCCAAATTTCAGTCGATGTAAGTGCATAAATTTTACATTCTCGTTGCTCTTTTTGGATTATTTGGGGTCATCAAGTACAGTCTGCCTAAGCTACCAAGTCACCATGTGTATACTATATTATACTGTCCAAAGAATCTACGGGGAATCACCAAATGTATATTCTATATTCAAATGAAAAAATGGTAGTGATATGCAAAATTCTAAAGTTTCAAGAAATGGACTGTTTCCAGATTGCATTCGTCATTTTCGTAACGGGCCATGTTTTGGTGCCAACAACAAAATATGATTATGCTACCATAGACTACTGTGGTGCACTTGCCAACACAGAGACAATCTCACAATTCAATTGGTGCGAGTATGTGGTTGAGTGCCTCTTCTAGGCAGATCAACGGCTTAAGGACATGTTGGCAAACAACCCAAAAATAATTTAGTTGGTTGTCATTTGTTCTTGCAGGTCAGTTTCTTTAACATGTTATGTATCTCGTCAGGGGTTGTGGCTTTTATTGACGATAGATTTATTTATGTTTTCACTTTTCACATATTCTTTCTTGACAACATTGACTTGGGATGTTCAACAAGCAGCATGATGTCCTTCCTCGGATAAGCGTCTTCGATCAGACAAGCATCAGAAGGATGATAACTATGGCAACTGACATTGGGACGAGCGTCACGTCATAGTCGAATTGCACGGTAATTTTTAGTTTTCACGTCAGATGTGCCGTATTCGATGATCCATTTAATCTGGGTGTTCTAACTTCTAACCTTTTAAGTTTGCAAACGACAGTTCCGATCTGATGCAGATGTATGCTATGCCCCGCTGCAAGCACCCAGATTGCACTGAGAAAATAGATAACCAACCAACAGATGTCGCCAATCAAAATCAAAGTCACGGGGATCACCAGGATCCTCAGCAAACCCGCGGACTGATTTCTCCATTGCTGACATGCATTCTATTAGGGCACGGCCTAGTGCAGCAGCACCAATCCTGATCCTGAATGAACATAACAGTATTTACTACAGAAAACAGAGTCTTCCAACTTCAGCAAACACCCCAAAATACTTGATGACTGGGTAATTTCACATAAATCCATCGATTAACAGATGATGTATTACCATATAGGGGACAAAAATTACCAAACTGGATTCTACCATAAACGTTACAATCCCATTAACCTTCCCACATTTCCAGAATTATTGCACAGAACTCAATTTTGTAATAAAGCTTTTCATGCGACACACTTCAAGCATGAGAAACTACTCTCATTACCACAAGAAAATATACCTACGTACTAATTTCAACCCCAGATTCAGATGTCATCTAATCATAACAGGTAGCAGAGCAGAATTTCATTTCCAGCTAAAGATGTGGCAGTCAAAAATGCATACCTTGGCATCCACCCAGGAGTCTTGCGGTCAATCTGCTCTATGTAGTGTTCAGATGCTTGAGCTTTATCTGCCGTCCCTGCCTCCGCAGCACAGATTCGTCCGCACTAGAGGCGGTCGCCGCTGGCACCTCCCCGTCCGGCAGCGGCCTAACAGGATAGTGCAGAGGCTCCATGGGTATGTCGCTGTCGTTCACCTCCTCTAGCAGAGTTCTGCTGCATGAACAGAACGCCCGAATACAGGTTAGATCTTGAGGTCCCTGCCTCCGCAGCACAGATTCGTCCGCACTAGAGGCGGTCGCCGCTGGCACCTCCCCGTCCGGCAGCGGCCTAACAGGATAGTGCAGAGGCTCCATGGGTATGTCGCTGTCGTTCACCTCCTCTAGCAGAGTTCTGCTGCATGAACAGAACGCCCGAATACAGGTTAGATCTTGAGGAAATACGAACCCAAAACGCGGCTGAACAACCACACCCACTGCCAGATCCGTACCTGTTGATCGGCTGCATCAAAAAACTCCATGTTCACCGGAGCAGAGAGGCCCTAACCCTAAAGAGATGGTGGTTTCACCGGCTCGCTGCTCTCGACAGAACAAGAACAGGAGCCGCCAGGTAGAAGACAGCTGCTCCCATCGACCCATGGCTGCATTTACTCTATCCCACTGCCGTCGCTACCGGAAAGCATCACAACTGATCCACGGATCAGGACGTCAATGACGATTCGAGCCACGGCTCTGACCCGAACTCACGACGTCGTTTCAATTCCACGTTCTCTGGTGGGCCCTGCACCTGTCACGTGCATTCAGAAAAACGAATCACGAAGCCATACCGAACGGGATAGATTACGAGAGCCTGTGTGCTCGAGTGCACATACTCCGCGTCCTAGACTT
The DNA here is from genome assembly GCF_002575655.3 of Aegilops tauschii subsp. strangulata. NCBI lineage: Eukaryota > Viridiplantae > Streptophyta > Magnoliopsida > Poales > Poaceae > Aegilops > Aegilops tauschii. The sequence goes on from NC_053041.3 coordinate 522,012,619, forward strand.
ATATTCCTTTTCAATCGCCTAGAGACCATAAAAACTAGTCCACAAAGATCTACCATTTTTGTGAATCTATGAGGCCTAAAATTACAAATGATGCATAATGTCACAGTTATTTTGTCATGTCAAATTATCGTAACGGTTATTGGAATAAAAAAGGCAAAGAATCGCAATTAAATCCCTGAGCTTGATTAGCTCTTTGACAAGGAAGAAAATAGCCACTACCCACTCGCATAAACAAGAATGACGAATTGTGATAATGAGTTATCACAATTCAAAAATTTGTGCGAAAACTATGAACGAAAGCAGATAAATGAGATAGAAAGTTTACCACTTCATATTGTTGGCGATAACAACGATGGTGGGAAGCTGGTGTACAAGTATGACCTTGACGTGCCAGACCAGACAGGTTTACCCGAAGCTCATTTATGCTCTATCACTTGTGCATTTTGTTTTTACCATCTCAGTGAAAAATCACTATTTCTGCAAAATTTCAGAAACATTTATTATTACATTCCATAGTTCGAGAGGTTAGTGCAAATATATACATGAATTACATTCTTAAAGATTTCTTTGCCTTCAAGCAATACATCAGTGAGCAGGCTTTCCAAATAGACCTGATCATGAAGGGAGAAGAATCGAAGGACAAGACATCAAATCAGAAAGAAAAAAATGAGCTCGGTTAAAAAATATCCTCAAGAAAATTCATTGAGGATCGCCATATAAAATGCTAGGGATCATATCAACAATGAAATAAAATCGTGAGAAAATAATATTATGGACAGAAGACAACAGTATGTATGGGGATACCGAAGCCGTTAACATAATTGTATTTGTATAAAGGGTAAGCATGGACAGAAGGGAAGTCATCATAAGTAAAAGTTATGTATGTGTGTCGATATAGCAATCATTCACTCAAAAATTAAATTTACGCATTGAGGACATTTTTGGAACACCAGATAAACCTGTATTCCCACTAATTTATCAATAGAAGTAGCCTCCACCAAGATTTTAAAGTCGTGCAAAAGGAGAAAGCTCAAAGATAAGCTTGGGTCACAGCAAAAGCTTAACATCTAAAAGGCACCAGGTTAATCAGCACACAGCATGAGCTAATTAGCACGTTAGTAGCAGCTTCTCAACCTCTCGGGTGCTCAAAATTTTAACCCCAACCAAATACACAAGCTTCCAGAGCCTGCTCCCCCGCCACTATTCTGCAATAGAGACCAAAAACAAATCTATAACAAAGTAAGGAACACAAAAACTGATTAGGAAGATAAAAGATTCCTTTTCAAAACAAGCAGTGTTTCTTATTTCCAAAATTGACCACCATATTAGGTGGCCGTCATAAAAAATAGGTGATCAACTTTCTCCTTTTTAGTACAAAAACAACACCTTGTATGCACAACTTGTGTATATAGATACCACATAATAAATTCACACCAATATATATTTCTGGGAGAATCTCATGTGGCCATTCCGTAAAATGAAACTAAATACATAAAGTAAACAGTAAACACCCCCGTTAGCATGTACTAAGCATAGCTTATGCCAAGAATCATTCAAGTTGACCAAACACACTTGACTATGACTGAATCCAAGACTTTAAATTCTAATTATGTACTTCTAATGAGAAGTCCAAGAAATCTGCTTCAACAATACCAGGCACAGACAATTACATTATAATTGGAAATTATACTAAATAATGACAAACACAAAGACTCATCTCCCATCCAGGGGTCAACAAAATATATAATCTAAGCAATCATACGCCGTAAAAACCTGGATGAACAAGGATAAGGTCTGGCAGTACACTTGAAGTAATTACCTGTCAGAGGCCATCGGAAATTATCAGTTGAAGAATTTCGGAAGTAAGAAAATGGGAGTACAAGCCTCCAAGATGCCCAAATAAATTGACCACAACCAGTATGAGCATCACCTGCACAAAATTTGGGATTGAGAGGATGTCAGGATAATGTAATTATTTGGTGTAAGAACGGGAAAGAAATATAGGGGAACCTAGCCGAGCGCCATGCTGATGAATGTTGTGTTGCCAGAGTGGAAAGAATTAGTGAAGAGTGGTAGGGGCATAAATACACGTACCTGTACCGAGGCAGCGGAAGGATGGGCACATCACCTGCCATGAATGCAGAGAAACCGAAGAATGATTGGTTCTTCAAATCCCAACGGAGCAGTTGTGCTCAACCAAACAGCCATAGTGTCGGCCTACATCTCCCGCACAGGCTCTCATTGCCCTAAACTGTGGGGCCGATCAATCCATCGCCTCCTCTCTCTAGCAGCGACCGTCCACATCAGCTCACTCCCCCCCCCCCCCCACCCCACCCCCCTCCGCCTAGTTTACCATAGGGCTTCAAATTTTCCTCTGGAAAAGCAGCCCTCTAGGACTTTTTGGCCCAGGAATCAGAATGTACGGTGAAAGCCGGAGTAGACAACAGACTAACGGCCAAGGTTGCCCAAGTCGCGAAAATGGATGGCCAGAAACGCGCAGGGCGTTAGATGGTTGGAAAGCTGCTCAGTATTACTGTCATAAAATGTGGCTAAATTTCCGTATATCAGAAACATAGCTAGTCGACACATAGTTCTTTGACCGTGAACCAAGGCCCAGATTTCGTTTGTTATTGTGTGAA